>NC_142501.1:90310870-90616564 GCF_057876585.1 Rhinolophus sinicus
CCTCTGCAGGATGAGGGGGGACGGAAACTGCTGGCTCCACCCCAGAAAGAATGAGTCCTGGGGCATTAAGTAGAAAGGACCAAGGTCTAGGAAGGAACCTCATTTAGGCCAAGAGGCAGAGAGGGAAGACAGGTCATTAGATGGCAGAGACGGACCTGTGACAACATGTCCATTCTCTTTAGAATAAAGCAGGTATGGAAGAGGAAGAGGCTAAGACCAAGGGGGGAGAAAGCACTTACGTAGTTCTTCCCACCCAGTGCCTCCTACTTCTGGGTCAGTTACCTCCTACCACAGAAGCCAAACCCTCGCCTCTGGGCCCGTAATCTCAGAGCTCCCAACGGTCCATCCTGCTACCCCTACCCTAGTCCCTGAGGGCGGTTTCAGACATGCTGGCAGCTCATCCCAATCTCACCTGTGGAGCATTGCTCCCTCGCCTTCTTTAAAGGGGCCTCACCTTGTTACAACTTTCAATGGCAGCTGAGAAGGCCTGTAGTTTCAGATGACACATGGCCAGGTTGAGGTGGGAGGCCAGCCGAAGGGACTGTACCTTCTGTGCATCCTCACCAGAGAAGCTCGACTCGTATTCCAGCCAGGACACAATCTTCTTGTATTGCAGTGAAGCTTGCTTGTACTTGCCTTCCTAGAATGGGAGGGAGGGCTCAGGCACCCAGCACAAGTTCAGTGGCACCAGGCTGTCATATCCTGTAGACCCCAATGACCCGTGAGCTTAAGAGAGCCCTGCCCACCCCGTGCTCCATGCTCCCAGGCAAGACCAGCTGGCTCAGATACACTAGGTGGAGACTACAGAGGCCACTCGTCCACTCCCTGGCAGAAAATGTCCTCAGTCATCAGGGGAAAGGATGGGCCCAGAGGAGCCCTGCCCGGAAGTGTCCTCAGGGCCATGGCCACTGGCTCACCTTGAAGTACACGGTGCCCCGCTCTTTCACTATGGTGCTCTGTTCCAGCTTCTCCTCTGCATTCATCTCCCAAGACTCCTTGGCCTGCCGTTCCCCAAGGGAAAAACATAGTTGTCAGCTACCCCAGAGTCACCTGCAGGGTGGGACCTGACCTCAGGAGAGGGAAGCCCTTGAGAGCAAAGTCACCTTCTCAAAATTCTTCAGGTGGACTTCATACTTCAGCTCAGCATTTGGTGGGATGTGGAACTTTTCCTTCCCAACACTGCCAAAAGCATAGCTGTGGGGACAAAAAAAACTCTAGGTCATCTCAGCAGCACGTAACCTGCTCCACACTGAAAAGGCTTCCGGTCTGTTTCCTGGAAAGTACCTCCCCATCCCTTGAGACTTGGTTCAAATGTTTCCTGTTTGGCAAAATCTTCCCTGACCTCTTCACACAATTAGTTGGTCTCTTAGCATCTTATATATCCTTCTAATAACTCATACTACACACTGGCATGATTATTAATTTAAATGGCATTTCACTGAAAAATGAGTCACTAGATGGCAGAACAATGACTCTTAATAACTAGGAATTTTCAGCCTTGTGTCTGGCACAAAGTAGGTGTGTTTCAATAAATGTCATTAATGAGTGGATGAGTTAACAGGAGACAAAAATCTTGATGTCAGTAGAGGGAGTCTGTAGCAGCTATGACTGAAAAGATTAGGCTCTGACCCGAGGAGATGTGGACAATTGTGGCCAAGCTCCTAAATGTAATGAAGAGGTCATAACGGCACGTATGTCTGGTGTGACCAACAGCAGTGAACTCCAGTAAGGCTGTGGGGTAATGAACATGTGCAGGGGACAGGACACACGTGGCCAGTTACATGACTCACTGTGGACATGCAGCTCTCTGACCTGAGTTCACCCACTTGCTCTACAGAGTGCTCATTCCTCACCTGGGCTTGAGGTATACAATGGAGTGTTCTCCTTTTTCCATGCGCTGAATGGCTTTCTCCAGCCCACACGGCAGATCCAGACTCTCCCCCTCATTAATCTCAAAGTGGAGCTCTCGCCGGTCAAATAACTGGTCCTCGTAGTATCCTTCCAGTGCAACTGGCATACAAGAGAGGCAATGTACCAGGATGTGAGTGGGCAGGCAACTGAAGGAGGATGCCATTAGCTTCCCTCTGTCACATCACTGCTTCTTGCCCCCAAGATGCCCTTATGTTCTCAGACCTGGAGGGATGGTAAGAGTGTATGGTCCAGTGACTCCCCCATTTTACAGTCAAGAAAATAGGATCAGAGAAGGAAGTGACTAGCCCAAAGCCACCTGAAGACTAAGAATTAGAATCCAAACTGAAACCCCTGACTACTGTCTCACCCTCCACAATTGCACCATCGTTGGGTCTGGCATAGCCTTCACCCCGAGTCCGTATTCTCCGGATGATTCCGCCATCTTCTTCTTCTGTCAGGTCCTCTCCCTTGAACTCAAACAACTCCACCTGTGGGACAAGACATAAGGTGACACAACTCCTTTCATTCAGCACTAACGCATCAACAGTGAGATATAACTTCTCTCTCATTCAGAAGAGTCCCTAGTAACTGCCAGACGACATCTGACCACAAGGGCAGGCACACTAGGAGTGGACAAAGTGACACTTATTAGTAAGTTCTTGGGATCTGCCCTAGTCTCAACTTTGGCAGAGGTGGGCAGGCCACATGGATTTCAGTTAACCACAGGAGATCAATTTATTTACTACCTGCTCCACATAGTAAGGACATGTTCTGGATAATCCTAATTCAGCTACGTGAGAAGCCCAATCTGACAGGCATTAGAAATGACCCAACATCTTTCAGGAGTCTCCTGAACATTCTCCAAGTATCAGTGGTGATTAGGGCTCAACCACCTTCAGCCTGAACAGTATCGAGTTCTACCTCCTCAGTAAAGACTTTCCTCATCCCCTTGACCTACCGGGGGAGGCATCTCTCCCCTCCTGTCATCTCTAGAGCACCAATATTCTATACGGTCATTTATGACCGCATAGAGCTTCTGACCTCCTGACTTTTTAAAGTTAAAATTGTACCCCATCTCCTCTGGGCACTGCTCTTGAAATAAACCTGTCTCAATCTCTTATCCTGCTTTGGGCCTGACGAGGGGTTCGTGGCTACCTCTTCCCACCTGAAGCCTCACCCATTGCCCATGTTCTAGAAGCAGCAAGCTATGTGCACAGCAGAGCCAACTGCCCTCTCCATTTCTCTTCTCCCCTAAGGCCAGGCCCTCAGCCTTGGCTACATTGTCTCCAAGAGGCAGGCAGGACTGGAAGGCAGCCAGGGCCCGAGCTGACTAAGGCTGGTTCTTTGCCGTGCTCCCTGTGGCTACGCTCACCTCAAACACAAGCGTGGCATTGGGAGGAATCTTTGGAGGGCTGCCCGCCAAACCGTAGGCATATTCTGGTTTGCAGGTGATGTGGCACACTTCTCCCACTTTCATGGTTGCCACGGCAATGTCCCAAGCCTTGATGACCTCCCCTGTAGGTACAAAAAGCAAAAAGGTCCTTCTTGGTAGGGCTCAGACTCTGGGCTCAGTGGTCCCGGAGTACTATGCTTGAAGGGAAGCTGGACATGCTTTAGAAATGGGACCAGGAAGGTAGGAAGCTTGGTTACAGTAAGTGCTGTCAGGTCTCAGACGTCTCAAAAAGATAATAATAATAATAACAATCACTCTACTCTGGAACAAAGGAGTTCAAGAAACAAGGCAGTGCAGTCCACTCCTGAAGAGGAAGTGAGGTATTTAGAGGTGATCAGGTAAATGAGAGAAATCAATACTGTTACAAGACAAAGAAATAACAGCAAAAAAAAAAAAAAAAAAAGTAACAGACAGTTCTAAACCATTCCTCTGTAAGCTTCTGAGAATATGGTTTCTGCTTGTGACACCTTATACTCTCCTCAAAGTCTATCTTCCAAGCCACTAACCATGCCTACCTTTTCCCAGGTCAAAGCAGAATTTGTCCTTGCGGTCCAGACTGGAGTCAAACTTGGTGCCATCTAACAGCCAGCCAGTGTAGTGAACTGAGACTCGGTCCCCAATCATGGGCATCTCTGTGCCCGTGCCCTCCCGCTTGATGACCTGGGAGGAAGGGGGAGAAGGTGAGTACCCAGGGATGGGGATAGAACGAGGCACAAAATTGTCTGCATGCATCTGACAGGAACATAGAGGGACTCTGCTGCCTCCTTGTAAGTAGATTCAAGGGACCAATCCTCAAATGATTCTGATATGGAACTTGGCTAGAAGCCAACTGACCTCTCTGTCTTTCTTGAGGTGCGACATGATTTGGTTTGAAAAACTGGAGTCAAAAGACCCAAGTTCAAGTTTTTGCTGTATGATCCTGGATAAGTCATTCAAACTCTCTAGACCTTATTAGTAAAGTAGTGATGATAATTCCTATTAGAGCTGTTGGAAGACTAAATCGGTAAAATTTATTATCAGCTGCAAAGGGAGAAGTATTTATGCTGTTTCCTCATTCTTCCTAAAGGCCAGTGGTCATCAGATTAAGATCTAGTTTGGAGATAAGGAGTATGAGTAAGGAAGAGTCAAAAAGAGGGAAAGGAATACACCAGGTTACAGATGAGCGCAAGGGCTCTCAATCAGACCCTAAACTCTCACTTGGGACATGAGCATTCCTGACTGGTAGGTGAGTTAAGTCCTAGGAACTTACAAGCTTCTGCTTCTCTTCCTCAGCATTTATAAAAGGTAAACTCCATGTGCAACCTGGTAGGTGTGACGTTGCCCTCTACAGGAAAGCTTCCATGATAGAATGGACAGGGGACTGAGGAGTAAAGTTAAGGGAAAAGAGTGGAGGATGAAAGGGGAAATAACCCTTCCTGGAGTAATAACCTTGTAGAAATCACCTGACACTGCAGAGAGAAGGGGAAGCCACACCGCCATTGGGAGAACAGCTTGAAATGTCAAGATTTGGGGCAAAGCACTTCTGGACCAGGTAAAGGCTCCCTGAATTTGCCCAGGTCACACACACACACACACACACACACGTGGAGTTAAGCGGTGGGCATGAGATCCCGGCAGAGATTTCGTCGTCATCCTGGACTCCGCAGAATCTGCTCTGAACCAGTTGGTTGCCCTGACCCAGGTCAAGTTGCCCTGCTCCCTGAGTCCCAGACCCCTCCCCCTTCACTCCTCTGGCTATTTGCAGTCAGGCGGTTACACAGTAGCAAGCTCCCAAGCAAAGCACCTCCTCTCGGCCCCGCACCTCACACCCCAAATCAGGAAGGGGGGGGGGGCCGAGGTGCGATGGGAACTACAGGTCCCGGCATGCACCGCTCCCTGGTTTTCCCGGGGCTGGGGGGAGGAGGGATAGCATGGTTGAGCGAGTGACCTAGCTGAGTCCCAGCCTTTAGAAAGGGGGTAACGAGAGGGCGGAGGTCGCGAGAACCTTCCTCGCGGCCAGCACCAGGCGCCAAAGTTGCACGCAGACCTCTGGGCCAGGAAATTACTCTTGAGACCCACTTCAGGTCCTAGCTAATATTTAACTGCCAGGGATAGGCGAACTCTCGCACCACCCGGGATGAAGGCGGCCCAGGACCTTCCCCGCTGCTGCTGGCAGGGAAGGAGCTGGCAGCTTGGCCCCCGCCGCGGGGTCGGAGAGAGGTGAGGGAGGGGCGGCGTCGGAGGAGGCCCGGCCCCGGGTGCACGCTGCCCCGGGCCCCCTAGCTGCAGCTCGCGAGCGCCGCCGCGCCCCTTCCCTCCCCTCTCCCCCGCCCCCCTCCTCGCTGCACCGCGCACGCCGGAGTTGGCGTTGCAGTCCCGGCCCCTTGCCCGGGCCCAGGCGCCGCACGGATGAGGGTGCCGCGGGGCTGGGAGTCTCGGCCCAGAACACAGGCTTTCAAGGGGGCCGGAAAAATGGCCAAGGGGAGGCCTGCGCACCTACGCCACCCTTTTCCGAGCGTGCGGCTGCTCTCGCTCCCAAACGCAGCCTAGTCCAGGAAGGCGTTATAACTGGCCGCCCGCTGCAGGACCACTCAACAACTGTCCCGGAGGCTGCAGAGGCAGCGGTCCCCGCCCCGTCCCCCGGTCGGGGGCTTCCAGGCTCGGCGGGAGAGTGCTGCGATTGACACTCGGGGCTCGGCCGCCCCCAGCAGGCCCTGAGCTCCCCGGGCGCCCCTCGCCCTTACCTTCAGTACTCCTTCATCCTGCTTGGGACTGATGTCCACTCCCTCCAGGGGCAGGGGTGCCGACTGCGCCCCGCTCTCGGCCGCCTTCATCTTCTCAGCGGTCATCGCCGCTCGGTGCGCCGTTTACTCGGGGAGCTGGGCACTGGGCGCGAGCCAAGCCCTCTCGGCCGCCGGCCTCTCTGCACGGGGGTGCGTGCGCCGGCCCCACGGCCGCAGACTTGAGAACCCGTCCAAGGCTCGAGCCCCTCTGCCTCCCGGTGCGCTCGCGGCCCGCAGCGGAGTCCGGCGCGGGAGCCGGAGTAGGTGGGTACTGAGCGGCCGGGGGAGCGATTGGTCCCACCCCGCCGCGGAGGGAGGGGCTGGGAGGAGTCGGAGCGGGAACGAGGGACGGAGGGGTGGAGATGGAGAAGTTTCTAGAGACGGCGGCGGCTAATCTAGTTCGGGCTCTAGTGCTAAGGGCGCTTATATGAAAATTTCTATTTCTGGCTCATTCCTTCTGCGGGTTGCCTGGCCCCTCTCCCCCGAGTCCTGGGACCCTCGGACTCTGGGGACCGCCCCTCCCTGCCCCGTGTTCTCCCAGGCTCTCCCTCGCCCTGTTCCCGGTCTAACCGGATTCTTCCAGATCCTTCTCGATGCCCCTACATCACTCCAACACCTAGCCTGCCAACCCAGATCCGCCCTATATATTGCAGCCCGCAGCGTGGTTTGTTCAGAGCTGTGTAGCCGGATGCGAGTGGCAGCGCCTGGGTCTCTCCGGGACCGATGCGCGCATTTTTATAAAAGCTGACTGTAAACAGACGGCATGGCCTCCCCTTGCTCACTCCGCGTGTTGCACTTACCGAATTGGGGAGAAAAAGGGGAAGGGAATTCGCGGGGCGGAATTGGGGGACAGTGAGTGAGTGGCGGTTACCCAAGTGCACAGAATTGGGCGAAAGCAGTCTTGATTTCCCCAGAGCCGGGAAGATGTGCCACCTTCAGTTCTTTAAAATGCTACTGAGCAGCTGATTTTCAAGAAATGACTCGCTGCGCTAAGAATTCTTAAATGGGACACGTATTAAAGGGACCTTCCCCGACAATAATAAAACTGCTGATTCGGCTAATACTTAAAAACCAAAAATGTGCCTGACCAATTATACACGGAAAGAGCTGAAGTAGGATAACACTAAATACCAACTATAACTAAATATATATAACTAATATATATAAATATATATAACTAATATGTAGTCACGGGGTGTGGAGTACAACATAGGGAAGGTAGTCGATGGTATTGTAACAGCTGTATAAGATGTCAAGGGTAGTAGTTTGGGGGGTGGGATGGATTATCACTTTATGAGGGGTTTAAATGTCTGTTACGTTGCTTTGTACACCTGAAACTAAAAAAATAACAAAATTTAAAAAATGGTTTCAACTAATGAAAAAAGTCATTACATTTTACTAAAGGCCCGTAGGAAGATATATTTTCTTCTTAATATTTGGTTCCTAAGTGTTTATTGACTGCCTGTGGAGTGCAGAGTATCTGTGCGGTGGGTCAAAGCAACACCTAGTTCCCAAAAAATAGCCTTTTGATAAAAGGATCCATGTAGAGAGGGTCTTGATTTTGCTCAGCACTTAGCTCCAGTTTAGCATTGTTCCTGGTGAATAGTTCCTGATGAGTGGTATCAAATAATTATTGGCTACATGCATTTGTATTCCAATAATTAATAATAATAATAATAATAATAATACATTTTTTGGAGCCCTCGCTATGCGCCTGGCACTGTGTTCTTATAGGCAAACTGTCCCATTTAGGTAGGTAATTAAAAGACTGTTCAGATGAAACTTCAATACCATAACATAATTTAATAATTTATCGTATTCCTTTCTGATAGAACTTCACTGGAAAGAGATGCTGAAGAAATAAAACCGTTTTCTCCAGCAATTTACAGCAAATGAGTTTAGCCACAACAAAGACATTTCTCATTAGATGACAGGATACTACCCTCAAAGGATATTGAGGATTGACTCTCTAGGGGTTAAAGCAATTTCTTTTCTACACTTTCCATAGTAGGATAAGAAGTAACAGTGCCGAGGCCCTCCAAAACTCCAGGAGTCAGGGATGGAGGGTAAGGTGCTGGCTTGTGGGTTTGGCAGTTATCTTGCTGTTGGTTTATGCACTTGCTTTCAGCATGTGCTAGTTTCTTTTGATGCTAGGGCCATTGGCATAACAAGGTGAGATAGAAAGGGTTCAACTTTAGATTAGTGATTTCTGCATCTTTTTCTTTATTGGAAGCAAACAGGATAGGTCTATGTCTTTTAATTCCTGCCAGCACTCATTAATTGAGCACTTAAGATGTGCCTGCCATTGCATAAACACATAATTTAATAACAGTGGAAAGAGCATATGTGTTGGAGGAAACAAAGAATTGGGTCGCCCACGTACTAACTGTTTGATTTGGGGCAGGTTCTGGGGATAGTAACGTCTATCAGTGAGGGTGGTGATGGTTAAAGATGAAGGAATGTGTATGTCAGGTATCTAGCACAATGCCCGCCTTCAAGTGGATGGTTAATAAATTATGGTCATTATTCTCATGTGATAAGTGTTATGGTGGAGATAGGGACAAAGTGCTAAAAATAGAGAGGTCTGTGAGAGGGGGAAGATAGGGTGGAAGGGAAAGGGGAAAGACGAGGGAAGGGTTTCCACTGAGAAAGTTCTGTCCCCATTCAGTGAGTGAGTAGATGAGGGGCTGGGAGGGGAAAGGGAGAGGAGAGGGACAGTAGGCACTGGGTTCCTGAATCTCTGAGCAGGACCTTATTGTTTCCAGAATTTTTTTCTGGTTATTTACGTTATAGTCTTCTGATTGTAAAATTTACACATATTCAATGTAGAAAGTACATGGATGTTTTGTTCTTTCCTTCCTCTTCCTTACCCTTTCCCAGCCCTAACAATAATTTAAATTAGTATTCTCATCAAAGATGTTTAACAATGTAATTGTTCTCACTGGTATCATCCAGTCATTCAAAATCCTTCCGAAATTTCCCCCTTTTGCTAGAGAAAGATAACACACTTTTTCTTTTTTTTTTAAACCATCTACCTTACTCTGTAGATGACTCACGCTGTGGTTAGAAGTTTTGTTATTGCCAAAATGAGCCTTCCTGAGCTCATTTGGTTCACTTCCCCAGTGCTGGGCCTGTCCTTCACACATGAAGACCCTCTTGTTTTTTAAAGTTGCTATTTTGACCTTCTTAGGCTACCAGTGCTCTTAAACATGTAAAAAATTATATAATATTTGAATCATTCAAAAGAATGTGAGGTGAATCTGTGTATGTGCATATGCATGCACATACGAGTACACATGTTATGTAACATACCAACATAATGAACCTTGGGAATATATCACCCAACCTAAGAATTAGAACATTACCAATATGATTTGTGTCAAAACTATAATACCAAAAATGTTAAGTACCCTTACGTAATTTCTTGCTACATTTGGTATCTGTTTACTAAGAAAACACAAACTATACCACTGACCAAAACGGCTACTATACATTTCATGAAACATTTATTTATTTACTTATTTTAGGGACGACAGCTGCATTTTCATACATTTGAAAAATAGTAGACCTCTATGTGAGGTCTGCACACAGTGGAGATGTGCATAGTGTAAAGATTAAGCTCATGGACTCTGGATTGGGTCTACCTGGATTCAAATCTCAGCTTCGTCATTGAACACACCATAGGTCCTTGGGCAAGGGTGTAAGGTCTGTGTCTAGATGCATTTTTTTGCTTGTGGATGTCCAGTTGTTCCCGCACCGTTTGTTTGCTCCATTGTATTGCCTTTGTTCCTTTGTCAACGTTCAGTTGACTATATTTACGTGAGTCTTATTTCTGGCCTATCTTTTCTGTGACACTGATATATTTGTCTATACTGTCACCAAAACCACACTGTCTTGATTACTGTCACTTTATAGTAGTAAGTCTTGAAGTCTGGGAATATCAATCCTCCAACTTTATCTCCTTCAGTATTGTGTTGGCTATTCTGGGTCTTTTGCCTCTTCATATAAGCTTTAGAAGTTTGTTGATATCTGCAAAATAATTTGCTGGGATTTTGATTGGGATTGCATTGAATCTATAGATCAGGTTTGGAGGAACTGATGGCGTGACAATATTGAGTCTTCCTATCCATGAAAATGGACTTTCTCCCTGTTTATTTAGTTCTTTGATCTCCTTCATCAGAGTTTTGTAGTTTTCTTCATGTAGATCTCGTACATATTATGTTAGATTTACACCTTTGTTAGATTTTATTTTGGGGGTGCTAATGTAAATGGTATCATGTTTTTATTTTCAAATTGCACTTGTTCTTTGCTGGTATATGGGAAACTATTAACATTTGCATATAAATCTCTATCCTGCAACCTTGCTATAATTATTAATTCCATTAGTTTTTATTGTTGTTGGTTATTTTGGATTTCATACATGGATGATCATGTCGTCTGTGATTAAAGATAGTTTTATTTCCTCCTGCCCAATTTTGGTTAGAGGTTTTTTTATGTGTGTCTTGTTTAAAAAATCTTTGCCTAGTCCATGGTCGTGAACATAGTCTCCTTTTTATTTTTGCTTTTTAAAATTCTAGAAGCTTTTTTTTTTCAGATTTTTAAAAATTTTTATTGGGGAAGGGGAAGAGGACTGTATTGGGGAACAGTGTGTACTTCCAGGACTTTCTTCCAAGTCAAGTTGTTGCCCTTTCAATCTTAGTTGTGGAGGGTGCTGTTCAGCTTCAAGTTGTCCTTTCAGTCTTAGTTGTGGAGGGCGCAGCTCAGCTCCAGGTCCAGTTGCCGTTGTTAGTTGCAGGGGGCACAGCCCACCATCCCTTGTGGGAGTTGAACCGGCAACCTTGTAGTTGAGAGTCCACTGGCCCATGTAGGAATCGAACCTGCAGCCTTGGAGTTAGGAGCATGGAGCTCTAACCGCCTGAGCCACTGGGCCGGCCCTAGAAGCTTTTTTTGTTTTACCTTTCACATTTGGGTCTATGATCCATCTCAAATTAATTTTTACATGTGGAGTGAAGTGTTTTTTGTTTTTTTTTTCCCATATGGATGTACAATTGACCTTGCACTATTTATTGAAAGACCAATGGCTCCTTTGCCATTTATCAGTTGTGACCATGTATTTATGTTTGTTTGTGGACTCTACATTTTGTTTCAGTGGTCTGTTAAACTATACTTGTGCTGATACCTTAGTATCTTAGCTGCTGTAGCTTTAAAATAATTTTTTTTTTAAAGATTTTTTTTTTATTGGGGAAGGGAAACAGGACTTTATTGGGGGAACAGTGTGTACTTCCAGGACTTTTTTCCAAGTCAAGTTGTTGTCCTTTGAATCTTAATTGTGGAGGGTGCCGTTCAGCTTCAAGTTGTTGTCCTTTCAGTCTTAGTTGTGGAGGGCGCAGCTCAGCTCCAGGTCCACTAGTTGCAGGGGGCTAGTTGCAGGGGGCGCTGCCCACCATCCCTTGCAGGACTCGAGGAATTGAACTGGCAACCTTGTGGTTGAGAGCCCACTGGCCCATGTGGGAATCGAACCGGCAGCCTTAGGAGTTAGGAGCATGGAGCTCTAACCGCCTGAGCCACCGCCCGACCCCCAGCATTTTTTTTTAGACGTTGACAAGGTGATTCTAAAATGTATACAGAAAATTGAAAAACCTAGGCTAGCCAAGGCAATCTTAAAACAGAAGAACAAGCTAGAGCTCTTACATTACCAGATATCAAAAGTTATTTTGGGCCGGCCCAGTGGCTCAGGCGGTTAGAGCTCCATGCTCCTAACTCCAAGACTGCCGGTTCGATTCCCACATGGGCCAGTGGGCTCTCAACCACAAGGTTGCCGGTTCAATTCCTCAAGTCCCGTAAGGGATGGCAGGCAGCGCCCCCTGCAACTAGCAACTAGCAACTGGACCCACTGGTTGCCCACTGGACCTGGAGCTGGGCTGCGCCCTCCACAACTAAAATTGAAAGGACAACAACTTGACTTGGAAAAAAGTCCTGGAAGTACACACTGTTCTCCAATAAAGTCCTGTTCCCCTGCCCCAATAAAATCTTTAAAAAAAACCACAAAACCACACACACACATGCACGCACGCACACACAAAACCAAAACCGAGCCCACCCAGGGGAAAAAAAAAAATGCTGGTTTCTGTTTGGGATCCCATTGACTTTATACAATAGAATTGTCTTAAAATTAGGGAGATGTGACATCTTAAATACTGAGTCTTCTAATCCAAGAATATGATATGTTTCTCCATTTACTTAGGTATTCTTTATTTTTTTCCAGCACTGTTTTATGTTTCATATTTTTCAGTATAGAGGTCTTGCACATCTCTTTTTATATTTGTTTTTCCTAGGTATTTTTGGTTTTTGTCCTATGGTGAATGCTATTTTCAAAAGTTAATTTTCTAATTATTTGTTGCCAATATATAAAATGCAATTTTTTGTTTTTACTTCTTTAAATTGTGCTAAAATATACATAACATGAAGTTTGCTATTTTAACCATTTTTAAGTGTATAGTGTGGTCGCACTAAGTACATTCACATTGTTGTACAAACATGCAAATAATTTAATTTGGTAAAAGCTTTATTGAGATAGAATTCAGACACCATATAATTTACCCATTTAAAGTGTACAATTCAGTGGCCTTTAGTATATCCACAGAGTTGTGCAGCCATCACGACAATCAAATTTAGAATATTTTCTTCACCCTGTACCCTTTAGCTATCACTTCCCAACCCTCCGCAGCTCCTAGCTTCTGCAATTACTAATCTACTTTTTGTCCATCTGTTCCCTTAGTTCACAGGTATTTAAGAGGTTTCCAAGAATGATTGGAGATTCATCTTTATGCCTGGGTATGCTTTAAGAATTCCTACAGACACCTTATCTGTCAGTCTTTTAGGCACTTGTATTCTTTTGTTTGTTTATCTGCCTGGTTCTTAGCTTTCTTTTCCTTTCTCCTTTTTTGTTTCCTACTCATGAAAGAAAGAGGTTCATTTCTGACATCTGTGATACTCTCTGAACATTGAAGCAGACAAACCCACTCTTCCTTGGTGGGTTCTCCCAACCCCGAATCAACATGTCCTTCCCTATGGCATGCCTCTCCCTGGTTCATTCCGCGGCTGCTTGAAAACATTTGTCTTCCTTCAGTTGTATTCTTCAATTTTCCTTTCAATGAGTTTTACTAAGTGTACATAGCCACACAGCCACCAGATCCAGAACCTTTGCATCATCCCCAAGAGTTTGCGTGTGCTCCTCACAGTCAGTTCCTAGCAGACCTCCTCCCTGGCCCCTGGCAGCCACTAATCTGCTTTCTCTTACTATAGTCTTGCCTTTTCTAGACTTTGATATAAAAGCATTACACAGTATGTATTTTTCGTGTTTGGCTTCTTCCACTTAACATACTCTTTTGAAATTTACCTGTTGTTGTTTGTATCAGTAATTTGTTCTTTTTTTGTTACTGAATAGTATTGCATTGTATGCGTATGCCAGTTTGTTTATCTGTTTATCTAAAGGACATTTGGGTTGTTTCCAATCTGGCTACTACTAGTAATGAAGCTGCTGGAATGTTCTTATACAAATCTTTGTTTGGAAACATGTTTTCACTTCTCTCCATGTTCTCATTAGGAGCAGGATTGCTAGGTCACGTGGTAAGTATATGTTTGACTTTATAAAGAACTGCTAGACTCTTTTTTAAATTGGCTATACCATTTTGTGTTTCCACCAGCAGTGGATGAGAGTCACATCTGCTCGGCATCCTGGCCAGTACTGACTGGTCTTACCCATTCTATGGGTGTGCAGTAAAATATTGTGGTTTTAATTCACATTTCCTTAATGAATGATGCTGAACATCTTTTTGTGTACTTATTTGTCATTTTGTATATCTTATTTGGTGAAGTGTTCATGTCTTTTATCCATTAAAAAAAAATCAGATTGTTTTCTTATCAGGTTTATAAGAGGTGTGTGTGCATGGCGTGGCACTAGGCCGAAGAATGGCCCTCCGGAGCTGTCCATGTTCCAATCCCCAGAATCTAGGAATATTTTATTGTGGATGTTGAAATGGGGAGATATCCTGGTGGGCCCAATGTAATCACAGGAGTCTTTATAAGAGGGAGGTAGGAGGATGAGCCTCAGAGATGGAGCTGTGACAATGGAAGCAGAAATTGGTGTGCTGTGGGGCCACAGGTCACAGAACACAAGCAGTTTCTAAACTGGAAAAGAAAGGTAAGGAAAGAAATTTTCCCTGGAACCTCCAGAAGGAACGCAGCCCAGCTGATTTTAGCCCAGTGAGACTGATTTCAGACTTCTGGCCTCCGTAACTGTAGGATAATACATTTCTATTATTTTGAGCCACAGAGTTTGTGGTAATTTGTTATAGCAGCAGTGTATAGGCACTCAGTGTTTATGGAATGATTTGAAGCTAGTTTCTTTGCTTCTAAGTCCAGTGTTGTTGTTGTTTTGTTTCTACCATCTTGTTCTGAGTGGAGAGAGCAGGGTCTTTCAGGAGGTGGGCACAGTAGAAGAAAGCCACCCCCAGGCTGGATATGGCATGTGTGGCACACAGATGAGTCTTAGATGGTGTAGAGTATTTTGAAAGAATGGGAGATTAGATTATTAGATTTTGGAAGCAGAGGAATTTGGGCTTGAGATGGTAAGAAACCACTGAGATGATGGAATGTTCAGGCTGTTCATCAGAAGTGTGCGGGTGGTGGAGGGTGGCTGGACTGGGATGAAACAAACCACCCATGGGGAAAAAGATTCTCTCCAGGCCCTTTCACTCGGTTCTGATTGGAAGCCAAACATGGCATGCTGTTTGTTATTGTTTTAGAACAGCATTGCTCTGATCTGTGTCCCAAGCTGATTCTGTTAATGAGGGGTGAGGAGTCTGGGAGCTCAAGGCCACCTCATCCCTTTGGGACCCTCTGGTTCATTGGGCTGCCCACCATGCCCTGCCCCTCCTCTTCTCAAAACTCTCCCTGGTCTCACTGATGCCATTCTGAGACGGCATTGTCAGCCTGGTCAGTACTTCAGTCTTCCAGCTCTTCACTATACCGCTCTGCAAGGGCATGGGGTTTGCTGAGGGAGGCTCTTGCAAAGGATGCCAGAGTGTACTGTTGTCTTCAAGATGGAAAGCTATGCAGTTGTCTTCTCTGCTGCTCCTGGTGGCACAGCTGTCAATAGGGAGAATGTAGGAGGGCAAGCTGGCTGTCCGCTTCACCCCGTGTCCCCCACCTCTGGTGCTCTGAGACTGGGACTGTCTCTGGGACTCAGGATGCCTCCAGGCCCCTGGACAATGAATTTTCCATTCACTTTCCTACTTCTACTGAGCCTAGGACAGTTCAAACCCAACCTCCTTCAGGAAGCCTTCCTTGATAGCTCCACCGAACTGAAAATACTTTTTTTCTACACTATACATTTTCAGTGCCCAGTGGCTGTCAGTTCACTATTTTATTATACGAGTACATTATGTGGTTCTCTATTCTGGAGAAGCTGGTGCAGATGGATACCTTGTCTTCCAGTGAGATTACAAACTTCTTGAGGATGGAAGCAATCTTTCTTTGTGCCATGTCTCACCAAATATATTGTCAACCACTGGAGGGTAGGTGTTTTCCATGAAGACAGTGTTTATTCCTCCAGTTGTTCAGGAAACTCTTTGGGGAAAGGATAAGTGGACTGAAACTAAAGAAGAGACGAGGAGGACTTCTTTGGAAACCCGGGAGAGATCATTTGTTAATTGGAAAAAGCATTTCCTAAATTTAGAACAAACCTATCAGACAGATCTAATTTTCTACACTATACAGAGATAGGCCTCTTCTCCCTAGTCCCTTCTGCTGTTTTCGTGGGCTCCCCTCTCATCTTTCAAGACATCAGATGTTTATCAAGTACCCTGTGTGATAAACATTAAGGACTCAAAGCGGAATAAGAGGTGATTTTTCTCTGTCTTAGCTGCTTTGAGTCTTTAGCTCAGTGCACGACACTCACAAACCTGTCTCCACTCCCAAGCCCCTTCCCCAAACCCATTTCCCATGTTAGGTGTGAGACAATTTTCCACATGTCAAAATACTGGCACTTCAACCTGCAGCGCCAAGTGGAGATGAGGTAATGCTTCTTGTCGACAGGAGGAGGCGCATGAAGTTGTGGGAAGGGGTGGGAGTAGAGGAAGCCTAAGTGGTATTTGGATTTGGGCAGAAACCTGAGAAACCCAGAACATCAGAGAAACTCCTATCGGTAGGAAGCTGAGTTAAAATCAGGAGAAGCTAGTAGTCAATTTAGAGTCTTTTTATACGCAAGAACAAAAATGTTTTACAACAATGGAGGAAATGATTAGTGATCACCTACTAAAATAAATGAACGCAGCAGTAATAGTAACACCAACAATGACTGTAGGATAGAATGAGAAATAAGATATACTCCAAAGGGTTTACAGTTTATAAGAGGAGGAAAGACTAAGGATGTGCCGTCCTTTTGTAGCACCAACTGGCTTGTGCACCCTAGCCTGCATGGACATGTGTGGGAGCTGACAAAGGGGTCCCAGCAACACCTCAATCCAATTTGTCTCTTGAGGCAGCTTATCAGTTCTCCCATTCTCCTTCAGCTCCTTTTTCTGCCTCTCCTTTCACCACTTTTTACTTCTCTCTCTGTCTCTCTCTGTCTCTGTCTCTCTCTGTCTCTGTCTCTGTCTCTGTCTCTCTCTGTCTCTCTGTCTCTCTGTCTCTCTGTCTCTCTCTCTCTCTCTCTCTCTCTCTCTGCAGAGGACGGGGAGGGGAGGGGAGGTGTCTGTGGGTAGGACAATGCCTCCTGTAGCCAGGAGAGGGCAGCAAATCACTTCCTCTACCCCACTGCTAACTGTCAGCACTGCCCAGGATTCCGGCCATTTTTTTCGGTGGTTACTGAGGGCCCACTAGGCACCAGACTCTGTGCTGGGCACTGGGGATGCAACGCTGACTGAGATATGGGTCCTGGCTCTGGGAGAGCCCATGACCTAAGAGAGTGAGACAGCCATGGAAACACACAATGTCAAACGGTGGGGTGAGGTCCTCAGGCAGAGGACTCTTCAGGGGACTGCAGGGGTGGGAGGAGGGACTTCAGAAAAGCCTCAGGAGGAGATGCTTGAACTGGGTCTTGGAAAATGATGTGTTTTTTTCTTGCAGTGTACACGGCCAGGAGAACCAGGGTGAGCATGACACTCCATGACAAAAGGTGCTAGAGAGGGGGCAGAAGAGACTCGGGGAGGTAGTGGATCGTGGAGGGCTGTTTTTGGCTTCCATGCTGAGGAGAACCATGAAGGAAATGGGAAGCCATCATGGGGTTTAATTAGAAGAATGACACAATCGGATTTACACTTTTAAAAAGTTTGCTCTTCTAGCGTGTGAAGCGTGGATACAGTTAGGATGTAGGAATGGCAGCCCCGAAGGCTGATGGCCAGTTAAGACTTGCTTGAAGCAGGTAGAATGAGCGATGATGGTGGTCTGAAAACTAGGATGGCAGGGGTGGGGATGGAGAGGAGGGGCTGGACATGAGGTTGAAATGACAGGTTTTGGTCTCTGATTAGATGGAGTGAGGGGAGGGCAGAGGTCCCCTAGGTTTCTGGCTTCAGTAGCTGGGGTGAGGGCTGGTGGCAGCTAATGAGACTGAGAACGGAAGGGAAGAGGAGCGATCTGGGGATGGAAATTACAAGTCATTGACACATACGGGGCATCGTGTCCAGTACTCCATTGCATTCCCACAATACCCCCCAGTCTAGATCCTTACTATTCTCGCTGGTTCAGTGACAGTGGCTTCCTGTTGCGTCTCACAGTGTTTAGTGTTTAGTCTCTAGTTTATGAATGCTTTCATTGAACACATATTTACTGGTAGCCTGGCGTGTGCAGGCTCTGTGACAAGTTCCTTCCCCTGCAGAGCTTGTGGCCTAGTGCAGGGGGGTGGGGATGAAGAAAGAGACTATACATAGATAATTGAGCTAACAGTTGCAATATAGTGTGGAAAATGCTCTCACGAATGAAGAACAGGAAGCCAGGAGAACCTTCCAGGAGAGGGGCGTAACCTGGACGTGGAGCACCGAGGAAGGTTTCCTGGAGCAATGGCATCAAGGCTCAACTGAATGAGCAGAGGCTCCCTGGTGTCCTCCCAGGGTGTCCCTGGGCGGCAATGGGGCTGGGGCTGGGGAGAAAGGGTTTCAATAACACTGGACATGGTGGGCATGCAGTGCCTCACCCTGAGGTGTGCAGGAGAGGAGAAAACCAGCAACATTCAAATCAGAGCACACAGGGGAAACCAAGTCCTCAGGTTTCCATCAAGCAAAGGAGGTGGAAAGGGCATTCAATGAAGCATTGAGGATAGAGGCAAATTTGTGATGTGAGAGGCTTTTCAAAGAGCCTCGTGGAGAGGTTTTAGAGGGGCGGAGGTGGAGGCGTATGTCGGGGAGGACGCACAGAGTAAGTTTGGCAACTCATTCATTCATGTTATTTCAGAAGTGCGTACTGAGTGCCTACTCTAGGCCCGCAAAACAGTAAATGAGACAGACAAGTTCTCCAATCTCATGGAACTTACACTTTAGTGGGAGGTGACATATGAGTACAATAAGCAAATAAGATAATTTCAGATAGTAGTAAGTGCTGGGAGAATGGAAACTAGGAGAATGTAATAGCAAGTGCTTAGGGAGGATCTTCTCTGTGTTGTTGGCGAGCCAGGGAAAACCTCCGAGGAGGGTTACTGCCGGTGGCCCAGTGGAAGAGAGCATCCCTCCTACGTAGAGGAGGCAGGGAGCAAAGGTGCAGGGTGTGGGAAGAGTACATGCCTGGAGGGGCCTCCTCTTGAGTTGTAAGCAAACATAGCAGTAGTGTGGGCGTGATGGGTTTAGCATCTGTAGGGTGAGGCAGGCACTTAATCCCACCAGTGTTCCAGTGCGAGGATGGACCTGGCCTGGAGGGGTTGTACTTTTTAAGGTGCCTTCTTAGTCTTTGACACATGAGGCTTTGGTTTCTGGAGGGATTTGGAGCTGGTCTGTGTCTGGAGTTGTCACTTGGGCTCTGGGAAGAGGCTCCAAACTCTAGGCCAGGAGTCAGTAGACTATGGCGCAAGGGTCAGGTACTATATTATTACAACATAGCTGAGCTCCTTCAGTTTTTAAAAAAGATTTTTATTAAAAATATAGCTAACATATAATATTATATGAGTTTCAGGGGTACAGCATAGTTGTTGAACATTTTTATACCTAAAGAAGTGATCACCATGATAAATCCAGCTACCGTCTGACACCTTACTATGCTATCACAATATTACTGACGGTATTCCCCATGCTGCACGTTACATCCCCATGACTTGATTTGGTTTATACCTGGAAATATGGCTCACTTACTGCCCATCACCTTGCCACCCTTTTAATTTTTCAATTACAGTTGACAGTCAATATTTTATATTCATTTCAGGTGTACAGCATAGTGGTTAGACATTTATATAATCTAAGAAGTGATCCCCCTGACTAGTCTAGTACCCACCTGGCACTATACATAGTTATTACCATGTTATTGACTATATTCCTTATGCTTTACTTTACGTCCCTATAACTATTTTGTTACTACCAATTTGTACTTCTTAATCCCTTCACCTTTTTCACCTTGTCCTGCACCCCCTGCCATCCATCACCCCAACAAATCTAGTACACACCTGACACCATACGTAGTTATTACAATATTATTGACTATATTTGTCATGCTATTTCCTACATCCCCATGACTACTTTGTAACTACCAATTTGTACTTCTTAATCCTTTCCCATTTTTCCACCCACATACTGAACCCCCTCTCCCATCTGGCAACCATCAAAATGTTCTCTGAATCTGAGTTTGTTTCTGATTTGTTTGTTTGTTTATTTTATTCTTTAGATTCCACATATAAGCAAAATCACATTGCATCTGTCTTTCTCTGTCTGACATACTCCACACAGCACAATACCCTCCAGGTCCATCCATGCCTCCATAGATGGCAAGAACCCATTCCCTTCCCTGGCCGAGCTATATTCTGTTGTATATATGTACCACCTCCTCTTTATCCATTTATCCATCAATGGACACCCAGGCTGCCTCCACATCTTGGGCATTGTAAACAATGAACATATGGATGTACACATCCCCTCAAAGTCCTGTTTTGGTTTTCTTCAGATAAATACCCAGTATTGGGATTACTGGGTACTTCTTTGTCTCTTGTTATGGTCTTTGTTTTAAAGTCTATTTTGTCTGGTATAAGTATGGTTACCTCAGCTTTTTTTGTTTGTTTCCATTTTCATGAAATATCTTTTGCCATCTTTTCACTTTTGTATGTGTGTCTTTCAACCTGAAGTGATTCTCTTGTAGGCAGCATGTGTAAGGGTTCTGTTTTCTTATCCATTCAGCCTTCCTGTGTCTTTTGATTAGAGCATTTAATCCATTTGCATTGAAAGTAATTGTTTATAGATATGTAGCTATTGGCATTTTATTATTCATAATTTTAATTTTCCCCCACCTCTATCTTCAAGAAGCCCCTCTAACATTCCTTGTAATACTGGTTTGGTGGTGATGAACTCCTTTAGCTTTTTCTTGTCTGGGAAGCTCTTTATCTATCCTTCGATTTTACTTGATAGCCTTACTGGATAGATTACCCTTGGTTGTAGGTCCTTGCTTTTCATCACTTTGAATATTTTGTGCCAATCCCCTTTGGCCTTGCAAAGTTTCTGTTGAGAAATCAGCTGACAATCTTATGGGAGCTCCCTTATAAGTTACTAGTTGCTTTTCTCTTGCTGCTTTTAGGATTCTCTCTTTGTCTTTAACCTTTGCCATTTTAATTATGATGTGTTTTGGTGTGGCCTGTTTGGGTTCATCTTGTTTGGGACTCTTTGTGCCTCCTGGCCTTGTATGTCTATTTCCTTCACCAGGTTAAAGAAATTTTCAGTCATTATTTCTTCAAGTAGGTTCTCAGTCTCTTGCTTTCTCTCTTCTTCTGGTACCCCTATGATGTGAATGTTGTTACGCTTGATGTTGTCCAGAGGTCTCTTAAACCATCATCTTTTTTTTTTTAATTCTTTTTTTTTTTTTTTTTTTTTTTTTTCAGTTCTGATTGGGTGTTTTCTGCTACCTTGTCTTCCAAATCACTGATTCAGTCTTCTGCTTCATCTAGACTGCTGGTGATTCCTTCTAGCACATTCTTCATTTCAGTTATTGTATTCACTTCTGTTTTTTTGTTTGTTTGTTATATGGTTTGTATGTCCTTTTTAATGCTTGCTATCTCTTTGTTGAAGTTCTCACTAAGTTTCTTGAGCATCCTTATAATCATTGTTTTAAACTATGTCTCTGGTAGGTTGCTTGCCTCCATTTCATTTAGTCCTTTTTCTGGAGTTTTCTCCTGTTCTTTTATTTGAGATGAATTTCTTTGGTTCCTCATTTTGGCTGCCTCCCTGTTTTTGTTTCTATGTATGTGTTAGATCTCCTATGTCTTCCAGTCTTGGCCAGGTGATCTTACGTAGTAAGTGCCCTGTGGGGCCCTGGCATAGTCTCCCTGGTCACCTACTCTGGGTGCTCCAGAAATGTGAGTTGTGAGTACCCTCATGTTATAGTTGAGCCTTGATTGCTATTGGCATATCAGTGAGTGGGATTGACCCTCAGGCTGACTGACTGTGGGGTTTGGCCACGTCCACAGCTTACGGGCTGCTGTGGGGGAGGCTTACCCCACTGATTAGGATTCACCCCCAGCAGGCTCTGTTACCTATTGAGACCGCCCTTTGTGTGCGTCAGTTGTGGGGCTAATTGGGCAGTGCTCATCTGTGGTCTGAAGGCACTCTTCAAGTATGTTTGTTCTAGGACCTCTTGGGGTGGGTGGCTCTGGTGCAGGCTCAGGTCACCCACTGCTATTGACCAGCCAGGGATTGACTATCTGGTAGGAGCTCCACAGTGATCCATGGTTTTTTGATCTGTGGTTTTTTGCTACCTGTGCTAAACCTGGAGGCACGTGGGAGAGGCTACACTGCAAACTGAGATGGCTACCACCAGTACCGGGCCTGGGGTAGCTCTGCAAAAAGCGAGGACATCCCAAGTCCTATTGCCACCTGCCAGTTCCCTTAAGGTTCAGCTGCTGATAAAGTCTCGTGGGGTATGCAAGTTAGGTGAGACAAGGTCTCGGAGTCATTAGAGTGGGAAGAGTTGTGATCACCAGGTTAATGAAGATTCTGATTTGGTGCCAATACTGAGCCTGGAGCTACTCAGCAAACATCTTGGAGCACGCCAAAGCCAGTGTCCGTTCATCTGGGTCCCGGGGACTCCAGTAGTTTTCCAAGAAAGAGTACAATGTAGGCAGGGCTGGCTGCTTGCGGAGAAAGTGCCTCCAGTGTTGGGGGTGTTGCACGGGGTGGGGTCCCAGCCAGTCAGCAGAGGGGAGACCCGGAGCTCACCAGAATAATCAGATTTAGATTTGGCCGTAAGCATAGGGAGAGGACCTAACACATTAAAGATGGCGGCCACCTGCCAGCTGCATGGGAGGAAGATGCTTCACAGGGAAATTAGACTGTCCTCCAACCTTGGCCTTGAAGCCACACACTTCAGTCTTCTCCCTGTATGTTTCTGACACCCCTTGAGTCACCGTCCCTCCACTGGAGCCCAAGGTGATTGTCTGCGAGTGAAAGAGTCTGTGTGTGGGCACTTTAAGAAGATGTCTGGGTTTCCCACAGTCTTCTGTCCCACCCAGATGTTGGAATCCCCACTGTTTTTCACAGCCAGATGTTCTGGGGGCTCCTTTTCCTGGCACCAGTAATCTGGGCTGGGGAACGTGGTGTGAAGCTGAGATCCTTCATTCCTCCAGGGGGAACCTCTGTAGCTGAGGTGTACCTCCCAATTTTCATCTGCCACACAGAGGTTTGGGACCAGCTGTTTCACATCTTCGCCTCTCCTACCAGTCTCAATGTAGCTTCTTCTTTATATCTTTAGTTATAAAACTTCTGTTCAGCCAGACTTCAGATGATTCTCTAGGTTGATCTATAATTTAGTTGTAATTTTACTGTGTTCACAGAAGGCAGCAGGCACAGTGTTTATCTACTTTACCATCTTGGGTCTCTTTGAGCTCCTTCATTTATATATTGCCAGTGGTTGCTATAGCGAGTTGAATAGTTGCAACAGACTATTATGGCCTGCAAAACTTGAACCATTTACTATCTCACTCTTTATGGAGAAAGTTTGCTAAACCTTGCTCTAGGCTGTAGTTTTCTCAGAGGTATTTCAGGCCTGGACTGTATGTGCTGAGAAAGTAAGGCTTTATTTACTCTGAAGCTGGATCTCCAGAAGCTGAAGTCCATCTCAGGTGCTATAAATCTGTTAGTCCTTAAGCTTGTTCACATGTACATCGTAGTGTGCTATGAGTTTAAAGATGTAGTGCAGGCTTGAATTGATCTTCCATGAGTGTCTCTGGGCTCTATCACTTGCTGCAAGGGGCGTCTTCCAAGAGGCATCTTCTGCTGCTAAGGAACAGTAAGCCATCTCTGTTGCTGCCTAATAAAATTCAGATGTCTTAACCTAACCTTCAGTGTTCTTCACATGTGGTTCTAGTGTACCATTCCAGCCTGAGTTTTTAACTGTATCCAAATACTTATTAATTGTTTCAGCCAAACCTGACTACACTCCCGAAACATACCTTCTCCACCTTGGTGACTGAATCCTTTGGAATCACTGATCACATTCAGCGTCTTGTTCCTGGTTATTTGGATTCTTGTCTCATGTGCTCTATCAGTTTTTAAACTATGTAAGGATAAATACCACATCTCTATTCATTTTTATATGCCCAGTAGGGCTGGTTTTTAGGAAGAGAGTTAATGATTCCTGAGTTATATATCAGTAACAGATGCTGAGCACTATTTCTTGAATTCAATTTGCACTCAAAAATATTGATCTAGTGATGCATTCAATCAATCAAAGGTCCACTGTATTAATATTTGTATCCCCAGCTCCTAATATCTGACATATTTTAAATGAATGAAAAATAATAAATAAATGAGTGATCTCAAGTATTTCTACAAGGTGAGAAAAGCCATCATACTTACCAGAAATGGTAGGGAAGCATTTGGGATTGTTGACTACTGTCGCATGATAGATTTGGGACTTTGAAGGTTAGCATTTCCTAATTCTAAACTTGAAGTTTCAATAAATTCCAACCAGGTGGACAAAATCATGTGGGCTGTGGCTCTTGGTCTAAATAATGTTCTTTTAGATGTGATTAATTGAAAGGGAATATAAAAATTAAAAACAATGCTTGAGGGCTAGCCATCTGTCAGCCATAGTGATAAGCATTCTTTATCCATTGTCTTATTTAATACTATATACCCATGAAGTAGATTTTTAGCAAATCTTTCTTTCACGGAAAATTTTGAACATATGCAGAAGTCAAGAGAATAATACAATAAGCCTTCCTGTACCCATCACCAAATTCACTATTTATTAACTGATAGCTAATTTTGTTTCACATCTACTCTCCCCACTTTCCCCCTTCCCTTATTATTTTGAAGCAAATCCCAGACATTATATAATTTCATCCATAAATACTTCAGTATATATCTGTAAAAGATAAGGTCTCTTTAAAAAAACATAACCGTAATACCATGATTACACCAACCACCCCACACAATTATCTTTAATATCAAATATTGTACTATTCCAAATTTCCAGTTAGCTCATATATTTTTTACAATGTGTTTCTTTGAACAAGGATCCAAATAAAGTCCTACTTTATGATTGTTTGATTTGTCTCTTAGCCTTTTTTTGAACTTTGGTTTCGCCATTTATCTTTTTTTTCCTCCTTTATAATTTATTTATTGAAGAAACCTGGTTGTTTTTCCATATTTTGGATTTTGCTAATTAAGTCCTCATGAAGTTGTCTAACTGTTCCTCTGTTCTCTGTATTTACTGTAAATTAGTATTTTGATCTAAAGCCTTGATCAGATTCAGGTTATATATGGGGAGGAGACAACAAATATTTTGCTAGGTTCTTTCAGGAGGAGATACATATTGTCTGGTTGTCTTTATTTTGAGTGATGTTAGCTATTGATGAGTTATGGATTGAAAAATGGTAGTATTATATCATTCCTTCTTCGTTTATTATTGGGCATACTTCTATAAAGAGATACTGCCCCTTATAAACTATATAAATTGATTTTGTTACCAACTTATATAGAAAATTTGTGGTCCAATTTATTTAGAAAAGGCTGGATAATTGCTTGATTTGCCTTTTTATTTACCATTTTTCAAAATAATTAGTTGTTTCATGCCCTTCAATGGCAAGCACTTTATTTTTTATCAAGAATCATTATAAACTCAAGGATTTAAACATATTCGATGTATTTTATTCCATTGTAATTATTGTCCTTATTAATGTGCAAAATGTCCCATTTTTGGCCGGGAGGAGTCCCTTCAAATTGATTCTTGAGACTTATTGCCATCATCCCAATAATCATTGATAGATTCCTTGTTGTCTAGAGTGGCATTATTTATATTCCAGGGTCATCTTATCCTTTTTTGGCCTCAGACCTGGAATCAACTATTTCTCTAAGAAGTCCTTGTTTATTTTAGTGGGAAATGGAATTTGGAGACCACAATCTTGGTGCTGGGATAGATATTATCTTTACATTTAAAAAAATTAACAGCTTTATCGAGGTATAATTTATATACCATAAAATTCATCCATTTTAAGTGTACAATTCAATGATTTTTAGTATATTTACAGAGTTGTGCAGCAAGCACCAAAATCTAATTTCAGAACATTTTTATCACCCTAAAAAGAGCTTCATGCCCACTAGAGTCACTCATCATTCTCACCCCCAGCCCTAGGTTACTACTAAACTATGCATTTGCCTATTCTGTCTATGGATTTGCTTATTCTGGATACTTCATTTAAATGGAATCATGCTATATGTGTTCTTCTGTGTCTGGCTTCTTTCATGGAGCATAATGTTTTTGAGGTTCATCAATGTTATAGCATGGGTTAATACTTCCTCTTTGCTATTGAATAGTATTCCATTGTATACACATACTACACTTTATTGATCCTTTCATCAGTTGATGGGCATTTGATTGTTTCCACCTTTTGACTTGAGTCGTTAGTACTTATCTGAACATTTACATGCAAATCTTTGTGTGGACATATGTTTTAATTTCCTTTGGGGAGATATCTTGAAGTGAAATTGTTGGGTTTATGATAATTCTCTGTTTCACATTTTGAGAAACTGTCATTCTGTTTTCCCAAGAAGTGGCTGCAGCATTTTACATCCCACCAGCAATGTCTGAGGACTTGTATTTCTTCACATCAGTGCCAAAACTTCTTGTCTTATTGATTATAGTCATTCGCGTGGGTGTGAAGTGATATCTCATGGTGGTTTTCATTTGCATTTTCCTAGTGATTAATGATGTTGAGTACTTTTTCATGTGCTTATTAGTCCTTAATAGATCTTCTTTGGAGAATGTCTATTGAGATCCTTTCCCATTTTTGAACTGGGTTGTCTTTATTATTGAGTTGTAAGAGTTCTTTTGAATATAAGTCGCTTATCACGTATATGACTTGTAAATATTTTCTCTCATTCTGTAGGTGGTCTTTTCATTTTTTTTTATTGGGGAAGGGGAACAGTTCATTATTGGGGAACAGTGTGTACTTCTAGGACTTTTTTCCAAGTCAAGTTGTTGTCCTTTCACTCATAGTTGTGGAGGGTGCCGTTCAGCTTCAAGTTATTGTCTTTTCAGTCTTAGTTGTGGAGGGCGCAGCTCAGCTCCAGGTCAGGTTGCCATTGCTAGTTGCAGGGGGTGCAGCCCACCATCCCTTGTGGGAGTTGAGGAAGTGAACTGACAACCTTGTGGTTGAGAGCCTGTGTGCCAACCAACTGAGCCATCTGGGAGGCAGCTCAGCTCAAGGTGCCTTGTTCAATCTTAGATGCAGGGGGCTCTGCCCACCACCCCTTGCGGGACTCGAGGAATTGAACTGACAACCTTGTGGTTGGGAGCCCACTGGCCCATCTGGGAATAGAACCGGCAGCTTTCGGAGTTAGGAGCATGGAGCTCTAACCACCTGAGCCACCAGTTCGGCCCTCTTGGTTGGTCTTTTGAAGTATAATACAAAAGTTCTTAATATGGGTCATGGGTAATTTGCCTTTTTTTTCTGTTCTCCCTATACTTTTGGTGGTGTATCTAAGAAATCCGTGCCTAGCACAAGATCACAAAGATTTACTCCTATGTTTTCTTCTAAGTTTTTATCCTAACATTTAGGTTGGTGATCCATTTTGAGTTAATTTTTGTGTAGGAGGTGAGTTGGGGCCCAAATTAATTGTTTTGCATGTGAATAGACAATCACCCCAGCACCATTTGCTGAAAAGACTCTTCCTTTCCTATTGAATTTTCTTGGTACCTTTGAAGAAAATCAATTGGCTATATACATGGAAGAGTTTATTTCTGGACTTTCAATTACGTTCCGTTGACCTATATGTCTATCTTTATGCCAGTACTACTCTGTCTTGATCACCTTTGTAGTAAGTTTTGAAATCAGGAAATGTAAGTCCTCCAACCTTGTTCTTTTTCAGGATTGTTTTGGCTATTCTGGGTCCTTTGAATTTCCGTACAAATTATAGGATCAACTTGCCAATGTTTGCAAAAAAAAAAGGCAGCAGGGATTTTGATAGGGATGGTGTTAAGTCTATAAACCAATTTGGGGAGTATTGCCATCCTAATAATATTTGGTTTTCTGATATGTGGGATGCATTTCCATTTGTTTAGGTTTTTCATTTCTTTTAGCAATGTTTATAGTTTTCATTGTGCAAGTCTTACATTTCTTTTGTTAAATTTATTCCTAAGTATTTTATTCTTTTTTGATGCTACTGTGAATGGAATCATTTTCTTAATTTCATTTTTAAACTGTTCATTGATAGTGTATAGAAATTCAATTGATTGGTGTATGTTGATTTTGTGAACTTGCTGAACTCATTTATTCTAGGTTATTATTTTTTTTTTTTTAGTGGTTTCTTAGAATTTTCTGTATGCAAGATCATGTCATTTGTGAATAAGACAGTTTTACATCTTCTTTTCCAATCTGGATGCCTTTATATCTGTGTTGCCTAATTACTCAGGCCAGAATCTCCAGTACATTGTTGAATAGTAGTGAGTATGTCATCCTTGTCTTGTTCCCAACCTTGGGGGGGGGAAGAATTTGATTTTTCACCATTAAATATCATGCTAGCTGCAGGGTTTTCACGGATACTCTTTATCATGTTGAGGAAGTAACTTTCTAGTCCTAGTTTGCTGAGGATCTTTTTTTCATGAATGGGTAGATATTACCCTTATTCCTATTTTAAACATTAGGAAACTAGCATTCTAGTCACAGATGATCTGATTCCAAAGACCAAACGCTTAATCACTATGCTATCTGTATAGTACACGCTTCCATTTTATTATTTTCCCTCAGTCTCCTCCCTCTAGATTCTTTCCTCCTGCTCACTTTGTTAACGTTGTTCTCCAGGCTTCTTAGCCCTTTGCACTTGTTATTCTCTCTGAGGTGAGAGAATGGCTTCAACTATCGCCTCTCAGCTGATGACTACAAAATCTGTGTCTCCAGCCCTCGCTGAGCTCTAGTATATCCTAATGCTTCCAAGTCTCCTCCACTTGGACATCTAAGAAATCTCAAACCCATTATGTTCCCAAAGTGTCCCATTATTCCCCCATCCTCTCAAGTGGGCTCCTCTTTCTGTATTTTCAATATCGAATGCTTCTTCCATTTATCCTCTTCAAGCCTGAAACCTAGGAGTGATCCTACAAGCCTTCTTCCCTTTGGCCCCTCTTGTCTTTTCTAATCAGTGGTGAAGTTCTGTCTGTTTGAACCTTCAAAGTGTCTGTGTAATCCATTCTTTTCTCTATCGCCACTGCTACTACCTCCGATCACTCCTGGCCCCAGTCTTGTCCCCGTCAAATTCACCCTCCACGTTACCAACAGCAGAGTGATTTCTGCTGATATTTAAACCTTCTGAGGCTCCCCATCGCCACAGCAGGACAAGCAAGGCCTTCTATCCTCAGTGTGTTTTATGTACTTCCACCAACGCTGAGCTCATTAAATGCGTTATAAGGTATCGGTTTTCACAGCTGCATAATGCTTCCATCGTTCGGAGACAGTATAAATTACTTGATTGGTCCTGTGTATACTTTCTTGTGCATGTCATGTCATCTCATGCCTTTCTATATTCTGTTGTCTTTGTTTGAGAGTTTCTTCTTCCACATCATTCCCTGTACTCCTTTTCATCCTGAAAAACCGTACTCATCAGCCCACTCTCTCTGAAAACTTCTCTAACTCTTACAGAATTAATTATGCCCTCCTCTCTGTTTTTTCAGAGCATTACACATGCTTATAATACTGCATGTATTGTCCTGTGTTCTAATTATCTGTCATTGTTCTTTATCCTCAATCTAAGATCTCTGAGGTCAGCAGGCATGTTACATTTATCTTGAACACCCTGACAATACCCAGTATATAGACAATGCTAAAAAACGCGTTGAACTCATCTTAATTAGACGTTTTCTATAAACCTCCTTGCTTTTAATAGACCATTTTCTAATTTGTCAAACAGTTTAAATGCATGTTTAAAGAACATACTTAAAAATAACATTATTTCTCAGGCTGGCCTGGTGGTTCAGGCAGTTAGAGCTCCATGATCCTAACTCCGAAGGCTGCCGGTTCGATTCCCACATGGGCCAGTGGTCTCTCAACCACAAGGTTGCCAGTTCAATTCCTCGAGTCCCGCAAGGGATGGTGGGCTCCACTCCCTGCAACTAGCAACGGCAACTGGACCTGGAGCTGAGCTGCGCCCACCACAACTAAGACTGAAAGGACAACAACTTGAAGCTGAACGGCACCCTCCACAATTAAGATTGAAAGGACAACAACATGACTTGGAAAAAAGGCCTGGAAGTACACACTGTTCCCCAATAAAGTCCTGTTTCCCTTCCCCAATAAAATCTTAAAAAAAAAAAGTACCACAGTTTCTTTATCCAATCATCTATTGATAGACATTTCGGTTGTTTCCATATCTTGCTATTGTGAATAGTGCTGCAATAAACATAAGGTGCATATATTTAAAAAAACAAAACATTATTCGTGGATGGCAAAAGTAACATATGTCTATTTTAAATTGCATGGAATTTATAGAAAAGCCCTTAGAAGAAAATACAAATTCCTTATAAATCTACTCTCTGGATATGTTACCATTTTGATGTATGTCCTTCCAGTTTTTTTCTGTGCATTCATATGTGTGTGACACATATGCATATATATTGTGTGTATATTCTGGATATATGTATATGTTTGGATGTATAAAAAACAGTATTATATATACTTTTGTAACGTGTCTTTTTTTAACTTAATGTAGTACAAACATTTCCTCATATCATTAAATATTATTTAAAAAATTATTTTTAAAGACTGCACAGTATTGCATCATATATATGAACTGTAATATATCTATGCATTGTTAAATGTCAAGGGTATTTTGAATTTTTTTTTTTCTCATTAAACTTTGTGTTAATGGGTCTCAAAATTCTGTGATAGATTTTTGGTCAAGTTGTTTCCGTTAAAAAGTACTGATTTTAAAAACTAATAACTTAAAAACTGCCACACAAAAAAACAAATGGTCCACAAAACATTCTCCTTTCCTTCTGAAGGTTTTACGATGCATTGTAATCATTAACCAGTCTTTTACTATTACACTTAAATGGCCAATTGAGACAAACTGTTCTGAGACTGTGCTTCCACCACTGATTGAGACTGGGGTGGCAGGTATTGGGGATAATACTCATTTAACTTTCTGAGCTTTCTGGGCAGACTTGGTGACCTTGCCAGCTCCAGCTGCCTTCTTGTCCACTGCTTTGATGACACCCACAGCAACAGTCGGTCTCCTGTCACGAACAGCAAAACGACCAAGAGGAGGGTCGTCAGAGAAGCTCTCAACACACAGGCGTTGCCAGGAACCATGTCAACGATGGCAGCATCACCAGATTTCAAAAACTTGGGGCCATCTTCCAGCTTTCTCCCTGAACAACGATCAATCTCCTTCAGCTCAGCAAATTTGCAAGCAATGTGAGCTGTGTGACAATCAAGCACAGGTGCATATCCGGCACTGATTTGGCCTGGATGGTTCAGGATAATCACCTGAGCAGTGAAGCCAGCTGCCTCCATTGGTGGGTCATTTTTGCTGTCACCAGCCACATTGCCACGACGAACATCTTTGACAGACACATTCTTGACATTGAAGCCCATATTGTCCCCAGGAAGAGCTTCACTCAAAGCTTCATGGTGCATTTCAACAGACTTTACTTCAGTTGTAACATTGACTGGAGCAAAGGTGACCACCATGCCGGGTTTGAGAACACCAGTCTCCACTCGGCCCACAGGGACAGTACCAATACCACCAATTTTGTAGACATCCTGGAGGGGCAGACGCAAAGGCTTGTCAGTTGGACGAGTTGGTGGCAGGATGCAATCCAGAGCTTCAAGCAGTGTGGTTCCACTGGCACTGCCATCTTTATGGTGACTTTCCATCCCTTGAACCAAGGCATGTTAGCACTTGGCTCCAGCCTGTTGTCACCATTCCAACCAGAAATTGGCACAAATGCGACTGTGTCAGGGTTGTAGCCAATTTTCTTAATGTAGGTGCTGACTTCCTTAATGATTTCCTCGTATCTCTTCCGGCTGTAAGGCGGCTCAGTGAAATCCATTTTGTTAACACCAACAATTAGTTGTTTCACACCCCGTGTGTAAGCCAGAAGGGCATGCTCACGGGTCTGCCCATTTTTGGAGATACCTACTTCACATTCACCAACACCAGCAGCAACAATCAGGACAGCACGGTCAGCCTGGGATGTGCCTGTAATCGTGTTTTTGATAAAGTCTCTGTGTCCTGGGGCATCGATGATGGTCACGTAATACTTGCTGGTCTCGAATTTCCACAGGGAGATATCAATGGTGATCCCATGCTCGCGTTCGGCTTTCAGTTTATCCAAGACCCAGGCATACTTGAAGGAGCCCTTTCCCATCTCAGCAGCCTCCTTCTCAAATTTTTCTATGGTTCTTTTGTCGATCCCACCACATTTGTAGATCAGATGACCAGTAGTGGTAGACTTGCTGGAAGCTACGTGTCCAATGACAACGATGTTGATGTGTGTCTTTTTCTTTCCCATTTTGGGTTAGATTCAGCGATGGTTTTCACTACACCTGTGTTCTGGTGGCAAACCCGTTGCGAAAAAGACTGAATTTTTAAAAAAAAATTTTATTGGGGAATATTGGGGCACAGTGTGTTTCTCCAGGGTCCATCAGCTCCAAATCAAGTAGTTGCCCTTCAGTCTAGTTGTGGAGGGCGCAGCTCAGCTCCAAGTCCAGTCGCCATTTTCAATCTTAGTTGCAGGGAGCGCAGCCCACCATCCCATGTAGGAATTGAACCTGCAACCTTGTTGTTAAGAGCCTGCACTCTAACCACCTGAGCCATCAGGCCACCCTGACTTTTTACTTATAGATAAAAAATGCCATGGTGAACATAGTTGTATATAAATCCTATGCAAACCTTTGATTCAACATTACAAGATAAAAAATAGCTCATTTACTCATTTATTCTCTCAACAGATATTTATTGAGTAACTGCTATGTGGCAGGTATTTTAAAGAAGTTATAATAGAGTCATGTCTCTCCAGGAGTCATAATTGGAAGGAGGGGACACTCCATCCCACCTTAGGTTCTTTAGAAGAGGAGCTGGTAGGTTAGTTCTAAGGTGAGCATTCTAGGCTTGGTTGCTAAGATGTGAATTATTTCTCAACAGTTGGGCAGTATTCCCAGGAGACACTTCCTGTGTCATCTGATTCTTCCTCCTAGTGCTGTTGCCCATCTGACGTGAGTAAGAAGAACAGAAACAGGTACTGGAGAAGGCTCAAGCGTAGCGAGGAGGTGAATTTAACCATGAGAAATGACCTGTAAGGATAGGAAAGGGATGGATTCAAGGGACATTTCGTAAGTAGAATTCTCTGTTTCAGGAGGCCTGTGGGTGGTGCAAGAGAGAAGAAGTCAAAGATGCCTGGAAACTCCAGCACTGTCTAGACACAGGAATTAAGTTTGGAGAGTAGATAGGTTTAATGTGGGATGTATTGAGTTTGAAGTACTGCCAGAAATGAAGAAGTCTAAAATATAGAAACAAAGGTTTGTGACTCAAACAAGACCTGGAGAGACTGAGATTTTATTACTCTAAAAATTTTAAACATTTATTCTGAACTCTATATTTTCCTAATAAGATTTAAATTTCACCAATTTGCTGATTTCCTTCTGAACAAAATAAGGGTTTAAACTCCTTAAATGTTCTGTAACCTCACGCTTCTCATTTTTTCTGTTGTGTTTTCTAATGTTTTTGTTCCATCACGATTTTTAACTCCCTCGAATTAGTGGTGATTATTATATTTTAACAATCAATGCTTATTTAGATTTGCCACCTTCTCAGACAGGGTCCCAACAGAAAACAATTACACACTCAAATTAGGGTAATTCCAGGAGAGTTTAATAAATAAATAAATTAAACAACTCTTTCTAATGGGTATGTGTGGGTAGAGATTAAAAAGCCCACAAGAGATAGTATAATATGCCGTAGTAACAACCAGAGTTTTAGCACTCCTAGACCTGAAGGAATTTGGTAGAGAGCAGTCATGGAAACCTGAAAGGAGAGATGTGTATATGGAGTTATCTTGAGAGAAGCAGTGACCACACAGGATACACGCAGCCAAGGATCACCATGCCGAGAGTAACCAGAAGAATGTATACTCTGACCTGACCATCCTCCCTTTCTGCCGTGTCCTATAAGGGCTCCCCATTGGCAAAACTCAATTGCACGCCAGAGAACAAGAGAGTTTATTCGATGCACTCCATACTGTCCAGCCTCTAAGGCACTTAGCAGGTTGGAGAGGGGTGTGGGGAAGATCTGGAGAGCCGACAGAAGATATTCAGGACACCAAGTGTTTTACTAATTCTTAGCACATAATTAATACATTTCTTGCATCCTAATCCTCCTTCCAGGTTTACTTTATTCCTCGCTGAAAGGAGGAAGTCTATTAGTATTTCAGTGAGGCTTATGAATAATAAATTTCTTAGTGTATCGGAAAATGTCTTTATTTTTGCCCCCCCATTGAATGATATAACTGAATATAAATTTCTATATTAGTAGTTACTTTCCTGCAAAGCTTGGAAGCTATTATTTCCATTGTCTCATCTGCTTTTGCTGATGAGAAGTCTGCAGCTGGTCTGGTAGTCTTTCCTTTGCAGTTCTTTTTTCTCTGAAACTTTTATGATTCTCTCACTTTCTTTGATTTTTTATTTTATTCCAATTTATCTAGATATGGATTTATTTTTATTTGTCCTATGAAAGACTTGGTGTGCTTTTTCGATCTAAGGATTCATGTCTTTCTTTAATTCTGAAAGACTGAGCCATTATCACTTCAACTATATATTAACCTCCTACCTATTCACTCTCTTCTTCTGTGATTTCCAATTAAGCATACATTGGAGTTTTTCTTCCTATCCTTCATCTCTCTAAACTTTTATTTTCTTCACCTCTCTCTCTCTCTCAAATATACGTAGGGTGCCAAAAAATGTAAACATATTTTAAGGGAGGAAAAAACTGTATTAAAATCGTAATACTCAACATTGAGGTATGACAATTAAGTTTGCGAACTTGCCACCGTGCCCTTACATTGGCAGCGCTGTACAAACAGCTCGATAAGGTTTCATAACCTTGGTATATCAGTGTCTCACAGCTGTGTTCGTGTGGAGAGTGGTGGTGTCTTGCTGAGTGGCGTTCATTATTGTTGTTGCATGTTTTTGTGTGCCATCGTAAGAATGTCTGAACTTGAATTAGAACAACGAACAAACATTAAATTTCTTGTTAAACTTGGCAAGAGTGGAAGTGAAATTAAGGACATGTTAGTCCAAGTGTATGGGGATAATGCCATAAATAAAACGGCAGTGTACAAATGGGTTAAACGTTTTTCTGAGTGGAGAGAATGCGTCACTGATGAAGAGAGGTTAGGGCAGCCAGTAACGAGCAGAACTGACAAAAACATTCATCGCAAAAATTCATCGAACTGTGCGTCAAAATCGTCGGCTGACTGTGAGAAGCACAGCGCACCAAGTAAACATTGATAGAGAAACAGTTAGGAAAATCTTAACTGAATATCTTGGCATGAGAAAGGTGTGTCCAAAAATGGTCCCGAAGAAGCTCACCAATGAACAAAAGAAAAAGAGAGTCGAAGTTTACCAAGACCTTTTGGAGAGGCAAGACGATGTTTTGGGCCGTGTTATCACTGGTGATGAAACATAGGTGTACCAATACGACCTGAAACAAAGCATCAAAATGCACAATGGAAGTCAGCCAATTCTCCACAACCAAAAAGTTCTGTCAGTCCAAATCAAGAGTCAAAACAATGTTGCTAACCTTTTTTGATACAGAGGGATTATTCATTATGAATTTGTACCAACTGGACAAACAATTAACCAATTTTACTATTTGGAAGTGCTGAAAAGGCTGTGTGAAAAAGTTAGATGACCTGAACTTTTCACCAATTCATGGCTCTTGCATCACGACAATGTACTAGCTCACACAGCACTGTCTGTGAGGGAGTTTTTAGCCAGTAAACAAATAACTGTATTGGAACACCCTCCCTACTTACCTGATCTGGCCCCCAATGACTTCTTTTGTTACCCAAAGATCAAGGAAATATTGAAATGAAGCCATTTTGATGGGATTCAAGACATAAAGGGTAATACGATGACAGCTCTAATGGCCATTCCAGAAAAAGAGTTCCAATATTGCTTTGAAGGGTGAACTAGGTGCTGGCATCAGTGCATAGCTTCCCAAGGGGAGTACTTCGAAGGTGACTCTAGTGATATTCAGCAATGAGGTGTGTAGCACTTTTTCTGGGATGAGTTCGCAAACTGAATTGTCCAACCTCGTATACCGATAACAAAGGATGAATACAAGTCACGTTTGACTTGTGCAATTACAAGAGGTGTTCAAAGTGGTTACCATCAGTGTAATTTTAATACAGTTTTTCCTTTCTGTATGCTGGGTCACTTTATCTTCCAATTCACTAATTCAATCTTCAGCTGTGTCTAGTCTATGAAATCTTTCTACTGAGTTGTTTAGTCAATGTCTATGTTTTTCTTTTCTGTATCATTTGAAAATACAGCTACTTCTTGTATTTGCCTTATAGTTCCTATCTTTCCTTTAACTTAGAAAAATATTTTTGTTGTTTTTGTCAAATAAACACAGAGAAAGTGCATGGACCAAGTATGTAGACCTCAGTGATTTATCACAAAGCAAATACTTGTGTCACCACAATCCAGGTTAAAAAAAACCCCAAAGCATCACCAGCACCTTAAAACTCCGTATTGTGGTCCTTCCCAGTCACCACTCCCTCCCAAGATAACCCATTAATCATTTATAAAAATCACTCCCTTGCTTTTCTTTCAAGTTTTCCTACCTAAGTTTGCATCCCTAAATACAGTGGTTTATATTTGCCTGTTTTTCAGCTTTTTATAAATGCAATAATGAAGTATTTATTATTTTATGTCAGGCTTCTTTCACTCATTTTATATTTGTTAGATTTCTACATTTGTTGCAGGAGATTGCAGTTTGTTCATTTTCATTTTTGTATGAATAATGTGTAAATTATTCATATTTCATATGAATAATGTATAAATATATCATCAGTTTATTCATGATGATTTTAGACACGTGAGTTGCAGTTTGAGGCCATGATGAATAATGACACTATGAACAGTCCTGTACATGTCTGTTGCTGTACATAAGCGTGCTTTTCTGTTAGGTGTGTACCTAGGAAAAGACCACAGAGTGTGCACACCTTCAACTCCTAATAGTTAATACCAAATTGTTCTCCAAAGGGGCCATATTATTTTACACTCCCACTGGTAGTATAAGAAAATTTCCATTGTTCCACGTCCTTGCCACACTTCTCATTGTAAACCTTTTACATTTAAGCCATTCTGGTAGGTGTGTAGTGGTATATTCTTGTGGTTTTAATTTCCACTTTCCTAATTCCTAGTGAGGTTGAGCCAAACCTTTTAATGTGTTTAGGGACCATTTGGATATCCTCCTTCGTGAATTCCTCATAAATCTCTTACCCATGTTTTCATTTGTGTTTTTCTTTGATTTGCAGGAGATTGTTATATGTTTTGGATATGAATCCATTTTTATTTTTATGGGTGACACATGTATCTTCTTTCACTCTGTAGTTTGCCATTTTTTACACACCTAATGGTATCTTTTGATAACTGGTAGATCTTTATTTCTCTCTCAATTTTTTATTTTGAAAAAAAATCAAACCTATAGAAAAATTGAAAGAATAGTACAATGAGCACCCATTATTCTTCAACTTACATTCACCAATTTGCTAAAATATTTTGCCATATTATTGATATAATAATATTATCATTACCATATAGCCTGTGCTCAAATTTCCCAAGTATCCTCAAAATTTTCTTTATAACAGTGTTTCCCCTAAGTTTGAATCAAAGGTCATTGATTGCATTCTCCTTTCATTGAAAACAGTCCACTCATCGTCTTTGTCTTTAGTTGTCTTGTAGACTGTCCCATAATCTGGATTTAACTGATTGTTTCCTTATTATAGATTCAGATTAAACATACTGGGCAATAACATTATATAGGTGATGTTGTATATTTTCCATTGTATCATCCAGAGGCACATAGTATCAGTTAGTTCCATTATTAGCGACGCTAAGTTTGATTACTTAGTGAAGGTGGTGCCCATCAGATTGCTCCATTGTAAAGTGGAGCTCCTGTTTCAGTTAGTAAGTAACATGTATGATGATACTTTGAGGTAGTGTGATTCTCTTGTTCCATGGACACTTCTTGTCTGCATCAATGATTTCACTTGTAGTTGTGATTCTATCTTTCCTTTTGTATATATGAGGTGGCATTCTTTGAAGTGGAATCCCAACCATTACGCATTTTTTTGTTCCAGTTTGGACCTATGGGTTGCTTTCTTTATTCAGTGGGCTTTAACCCATTATCATCATTTTTCTTTTTGTTCAAATTGTTCCTCATTTGGCCAGTGGGAGAACCCTTTAAGCTGGATCCCCTGTTCTTTTAATGTATCCCCATTCGTTTTTGAGCACTTCCTTGTTTCTGGCACCAAAAGATACTCATCTTGTACTTCTACTCCCAACCAGTAATCAGCCATTTCTCAAAGGAGTCCTTTCTTTTTAAAGAGTATGGTATGAATGGCATGTAGAAAGTATGACTTGGGTAGTAGCATGCTCTTTGCTACTGTAGTGTCATTTCCTCTAGGGCTTTTCAGTGAACAGAGATACTTTAAATGATGAATTCTTATTCATACTTCCAATTAAAATTGAAGCATCATGGGGCTCCTGTTCCATATTTGCAACTCCCATCTTCCATAGTAAGAATCTTGTTTCCCGAAAAGCCTCACAATTATTTAGTACAATATATACAATAGTTTCAGAATTCCTACCCCAATAACACTACCAATAACAAATCCATTAAGTAACGTTCAGGGCTTCTTTGCAGGTATTTCTACCTAAGAATACATCCCACTAAGTGTATACAGTTATTGTGTTTAAAAGTTACTTGAATTACTTTTTTCTGAATAGCTATATAATCAGTTTTATATGCAGTTAGATTTATTTACTTTTTAATGAATGCTCAAACTTTTAAAAAAGATTTTTATTAAAATATAGCTAACACACAATATTATATTAGTTTCAGGGTACACAATAGTTATTCAATATTTATATACTTAAAGAAGTGATCACCATAAGTCTAGCAAACCATCTGACACCATACCACACTATCACAATATTATTGACTATCTTCCCTATGCTGTACATTACATCCCCATGACTTATTTTTGTTGTTGTTTTTAATTAAATTTATTGGAGTGACAATGGTTAGTAAAATTATATAGGTTTCAAGTGTACATTTCTATAATACATCATCTACATCCCCATGCCTTATCTGTTTTATACCTGGAATTTTGAACCTCTTATTCCCCTTCACCTTTCCCCCCCTTTTAAAAATTTTCAATTACAGTTGATATTCAGTATTATTTTATATTAATTTTAGGTGTACTGCATAGTGGTTAAACATTTATATAATTTAAGAAGTGATCGCCCTGACTAGTCTAGTACCCACCTGGCACTATACATAGTTATTACCATATTACTGACTATATTCCCTATGCTTTACATCCCCATGACTATGTTGTAGCTACCAATTTGTACCTTTTAATCCCTTCACCTTTTCCACCCTGCCCCCCAACCTCACTCCTATCTATCACCCCAACAAATCTAGTACCCATCTGACACCATACATAGTTATCACAATGTTGCTGACTATATTCCTTATGCTGTACCCTACCTCCCCATGACTACTGTGTATACTGTGTAACTACCAAATTTGTACTTGTTTTCATATATATATATATGGATTGTTTTTTTTGTTGTTGTTTATTTTTACAGAATTTTATTGGGGAACAGTGTATACTTCCAGGCCTTTTTTCCAAGTCAAGTTGTTGTCCTTTCAATCTTAGTTGTGGAGGGCGCAGCTCAGCTCCAGGTCCAGTTGCCCATTGCTAGTTGCTAGTTGCAGGGGGCGCTGCCCACCATCCCTTGCGGTACTCGAGGAATCGAACCGGCAACCTTGTGGTTGAGAGCCCACTGGCCCAACCGGCAGCCTTAGGAGTTAGGAACATGGAGCTCTAACCGCCTGAGCCACCGAGCCGGCCCCCAATTTGTACTTCTTAATCCCTTCCCCTTTGTCACCCACCCCCAACACCTCTTCCCCCCAATCTGGCAACCATCAAAATGTTTTCTGTACCTGTGAGTTTGTTTGTGTTTTGTTTGTTTGTTTGTTTTGTTCTTTAGAGTCCACATATAAGGAAAATTATATTGCATCTGTCTTTCTCTGTCATACTCCACTCAGCACAATACCCTCCGTGTCCATCTATGCTGCTGCAGATGGCAAGAACTCATTCTCTTCCATGGCTGAGCAACATTCCATTGCATATATGTACCACCTCTTCTTCATCTATTCATCCACTGACAGGCACCTAGGCTTCCTCCACATCTTAGCCCTTGTAAACAGTGCTACAATGGACATATGGATGCACATATCCCCTCTAAGTAGCATTTTGGGTTTCTTCAGGTAAATACCCTTACGTGAGATTAGTGGATCCTTTTTGTCTCTTGTTATAGCATTTTAAAAAATCTATATTGTCTGGTATAAGCATTGCCACCCTAGCTTTTTTTGGATGCTAGCTTTTCTTGGATTAGTATTTGCGTGGTATATCTTTGCCCTTCCTTTTCTTTTAACTTTCTTGTGTCCTTTTGTTTGAGATGTCTTTTGTAAAGGTGTATGGCTGGTTTTCTCTTTTTAATCCAATCTATCATTCTTTTTCTTTTAACTGGAACATTTAATCAATTTACATTGAATGTAATTGCTAATATATTTGGGTTTAAAGCTACATTCTTTTAAAAGCACTTTCTGAATATGCCACGTGTTCTGTGTTTCTAATTTCTCTATTTTCTTGCCTTTATTTGGATTAAGTTATTTGTAAAATCATTTCATTTTCCCCTTATATAGCCTTTGTAGTTATACATTCTTTCACACTTCCTGTAGTGGTTACTCTAGACTCTATAGAAAGTACAACACACATCTTTACTATCTTCTGGCATCTCTTGTTGCTGTTGAGAAACTAGCTGTCAGTCTGGTTGTTATTTCTTTGTAGGCAATTTGTATTTTATTCTAATGGCTCTAGAATTTTTATTTTTATCCTTGATATTCTACAGTTTCAATAAAACATCATTTTACCTTTATCCTGGTGGGTACTTAGAGTTTACTTTCCATATGAGGATTCTTGTGTTTGGTTTTTTTTCAATTCTGGAAATTCTCAGTTATCTTCATTATCTTCCCTCCATTCTTCTTAAACTCTTCTCAGTCTATCCTAACTGTCTGTTAATTGTTATTTTATTAAAAATTATTTTATTTTTCTGTACTGCATACTGGTTAAATTCCTCAGAACTATTTTCCAATATGCTAATTCTCTCTTTAATTGTGTCCAGTCTTGATTATATCCTATTTGCTGAAATTTAAAATTTTAATGACTATATTTTTCATTTCCAAGTTTTCTAAATGGTTGTTTTAAATACTTATTTATAAATTATTGTTTCATTCTATCTGTTTTTATTTATAGTTTATAGTAATCAGTTTTTCATAGTCCTGTGGACAGCCCCCCTCCATTTCAACTCTCTATCCAGCTTTTACCCATAGAAGGCACTTTATGATCTCAATGGAAAAGATGTGATCCAAAGAGCAGACTGAGATCCTAAATGTTGATAGCTAATAGCACATACTGTATCTCTTTTGATTCTCATATTATTTTTTATTATGCTTATTTTGCATATGAAGAAATAGAGTCTCTAGGGGTAAAGTGTATTGCCAAAGGATATATTGCTAGTGAGGGACAAAGTCTGAGTCAGTAGCCAAACTTGTGTCTTCTGATTTATCATTATTCTTTGCATGTTTTCATCATACCATGATACCACCTCTGAAGAAATACCCATCTCCAGAAAAAGCAAAACAGCGTCTCCCTTTTCACCCTCTTTCTTTTTGTAAAATTAGTTTCAGGTGTACAACACAACATACTGATTAGACATTTATACCCCTCACAAAGTGATAACCCCCAAGTCTACTACCCCTCTGACATTGTACAGAGCTGTTACAGTACCATTGACTATATTCCCTATGCTGTACTTTATATTATGTATATGTCAACTATATGAACTAGAAATATATATATTCTAGTTGATGTTCAATATTACTTTATGTTAGTTTCAGGTGTGCAGGTCAGTGGTTAGGCATTTATATAATTTATGAAGTGATCCTCCCAGAGAAGTCCAGTACCCATCTGACACTCTATATAGTCTTTACAACATTATTGATTATATTCCCCATGCTGTATTTCACTGTATTTTGTGACTATCAATTTGTACTTCCTAATCCCTTCACCTTCTCCCCATCCTCCAACCCCTCTCCCATCTGGCAACCATCAGGTTTTTTCTCTGTATCTATGAGTCTATTTCTGTTTTGTTTGCTCATTTATTCTGTTCTTTAGATTTCACATATAAGTGAGGTCATATGGTATTTGTTTTTCTCAATTTGACTTATTTCACCTAACATAATATTCTCTAGGTTCATCCATGTTGTTGCAAATGGTAAGAGCTGTTACAGTACCATTCTTTTTTATGACAGAGTAATACTCTATTGTATAAATGTACCACAGTTTCTTAATCCAGTCATCCACTGATGGACATTTCAGTTGTTTCCATGTCTTGGCTATTTTGAATAGCACTGCAATAAACATACAGCTGCATATTTTTTTATGAATTAGTGTTTTTGGCTTTCTCTGGATAGATACCTAAGCATGGAGTTGCTGGGTCATAAGGTAGTTCCATTTCCAGTTTTTTGAGATACCTCCATACTGATTTCCATAGTGGCTGCACCAACAGTGCACGAGGGTTCTGCTGTCCCACCAACAGTGCACATCCTCACCAGCACTTGTTGTTTGTTGATTTATTGATGATTCTGGGAGACTCTTTATCTCTCCTTCGATTTTAACTGATAGTCTTGCTGGGTAGAGCAGTCTTGGTTGTAGGCCATTGTTTTTCATCACTTTAAATATTCTTGCCACTCCCTATGGGCCTGCAAAGTTTCTGTTGAGAAATTAGCTGATAGTCTTATGGGAGCTCCCTTGTGAGTAACTAGTTGTCATCTCTTGCTGCTTTTAGGATTCTCTCTTTATCTTTAAGCTTTTCCATTTTAACTATGGTGTGTCTTGGTGTGGGCCTCTTTGGGTTCATCTTGTTTGGGGCTCCCTGTGTTTCCTGGGCTTGTATGTCTATTTCCTTCACCAGGTTAAAGAAGTTTTTGGTTATTATTTCTTCAAATAGGTTCTCGATCCCTTGCTCCCTCTTTTCTCCGTATGGTACTCCTGTGATGTGAATGTTGTTACACTTGATGTTGTCCCAGAGGCCCCTTAAACTATCTTCATTTTTTTAAAAATTAGTTTCAGGTGCACAAGACAAAGCAATACTTAGACGTTTGTCATTTATATCCCTCACACTGTGTGAACCACCCTCCCCCATCCACTATCCCTCTGACATTGCACAGAGCCATTACATTTCCACTGTCTCTATTCCTAATGCTGTACTCCACTTCCTGTAACCATATACATACATACATACATACATACATACATACATACATACATATATATATATATATATATATATATATATAAAATTATAGTTGGCATTTATTATTGTTCAGCTTCAGCTTCAGGTGTACAGTGCAGTGATCAGACATCTACATCATCCCTGAGATGGTCTCCCAAGTGGGACACGTGTCCATCGGACACCCTACAAAATCTTTACGTTATTGATTACGTTCCCCAAATTAATTTTCAAAACCCCGTGGCCATCTTGTGGTTACTGACTATTTTCTAAACTCCTCAACTTCCCCCTTATCCCCAGCCCCCCCACCCATCTAGCAACCCTCAGTTTTCCCTCTATGTCTCCAGAACTTTCTGATTAGTTCATTCACTTATTCTTTTCTTTAGATTCTGCATATAAGTGAGATCATATGGTATTTGTCTTTGTCTGACTTATTTCACTTAACATAATGTTCTCTAGGTCCATCCATGTTGTTGTAAAAGGTAAGATTTCTTTCTTCTTTATGGCTGCTTAATACTCCATTGTATAAATGTACCACAGTTTCTTAATCCAGTCATCTACCGATGGGCATTTCGGTTGTTTCCATGTCTTGACTATTGTGTATAGTGCTGCAATAAACATAGGAGTACATAAAGATTTTTGAATTAGAGTTTTGGATTTCTCCGGATAGATACCTAGGAGTGGGATTGCTGGATCATAAGGTAGTTCCATTTTCAGAGTTTTGAGATACCTCCATACTGTTTTCCATAGTGGCTGCACCAATCTGCATTCCCACCAACAGTGCACAAGCATTCCCTTTTCTCCACATCTGCGCCAGCACTTGTTGTTTGTTGATTTATTGATGATAGCCATTTTGACTGGGGTGAGGTGGTATCTCATTGTGGTTTTTATTTGCATTTCTCTGATGGTTAGTGAGGTTGAGCATTTCTTCATATGTCTGTTTGCCATCTGTATTTCCTTTTTAGAAAAATGTCTCTTCATGTCCTCTGCCCATTTTTTAATTGGGTTGTTTGTTTTTTTGGAGTTGAGTTGAGTGAGTATTTTATACTTTTCCCATTCAGTAGGATCCCTTTTTGTTTTATTGATGGTTTCCTTTGCTGTGAAAAAACTTTTTAGTTTGATGTAATCCCACATATTTATTTTTTCCCTTACTTCCCTCACGCGAGGGGATATATCAGTAAAAATCTTACTCCGGGTAATGTCTATGAAGTTTCTTCCTATATTTTCTTCTAGGAATTTTACGGTTTCAGATCTTACATTTAAGTCTTTAAGCCATTTTGAATTTATTTTTGTATATGGTGTAATGAGGTGGTCCAGCTTCATTTTTTTGCATGTGTCTGTCCAGGTTTCCCAGCACCATTTATTGAATAGACTATCTTTACCCCACTGTACATTCTTGCTTCCATTGTCATAGATTAAATGGCCATATAGGCATGGATTTATTTCTGGACTCTCTATACTGTTCCATTGATCTATGTGTCTGTTTTTATGCCAGTACCATGCTGTTTTGATCACTGTAGCCTTGTAGTGTAATTTGATGTCAGGTATTGTTATACCTCCCACGTTGTTCTTATTTCTCAAGATTGCTGTGGCTATCCAGGGTCTTTTATGGTCCCATATAAATTTTAGGATTATATGTTCTATTTCTGTGAAAAACGTCCTTGGTAGTTTGATAGGAATTGCGATGAATATGTATATTGCCTTAGGCAGTATGGACATTTTAACTATATTAATTCTTCCTATCCATGAACATGGTATGTGTTTCAATCTATTTGTATCTTCTTTCATTTCTTTCTTCAGTGTCTTATAATTTTCTGAGTACAGATCTTTTACTTCTTTGGTTAAATTTATTCCCGGGTATTTTATAGTCTTTGGAGAAATTGTAAATGGGATTGTTTTTTAAATTTCTTCTTCTGATTTTTTATTATTGGTATATACAAATGCAACTGATTTCTGAATATTAATTTTGTATCCTGCTATTTTACTAAATTCATCTATCAGCTCTAATAGTTTCTTGGTGGAGTCTTTAGGGTTCTCTCTATATAGTATCATATAATCTGCATATAATGACAATTTTACTTCCTCCTTACAGATTTGGATGCCTTTTATTTCTTTTTCTTGTCTGATTGCTGTGGCTAGAACTTCCAGCACTATGTTGAATAGAAGTGGAGAAAGTGGGCAACCTTGCCTTCTTCCCGATCTTAAGGGGAATGGTTTTAGCTTTTCCCCATTGAGTATGATGTTAGCTGTGGGTTTATCATATATGGCCTTTATTATGTTGAGATATGATCCCTCTATTCCCACTTTCTTAAGGGTTTTTATCATGAATGGCTGCTGGATTTTATCAAATGCTTTTTCTGCGTCTATTGATATGATCATGTGATTTTTATTTTTCATTTTATTAATGTGGTGTATCACATTAATTAATTTGTGGATGTTGAACTACCCTTGCATACCAGGGATGAATCCCACTTGATCATGGTGTGTGATCTTTTTAATGTATTGCTGAATTCTGTTCGCTAATATTTTGAGGATTTTTGCATCTATGTTCATTAGCGATATCGGCCTGTAGTTTTCTAGTTTTCTTTTTTTGTGGTTTCTTTGTCTGATTTTGGGATCAGGGTGATAGTGGCTTCGTAAAAAGTGTTTGGGAGTCTTCACTCCTTCTGGATTTTTTTGGAAGAGCTTGAGGAGAATAGGTGATAATTCTTTTTGGAACGTTTTGTAAAATTTACCTGTAAAGCCATCTGGTCCAGGGCTTTTGTTTGTTGGGAGATTGTTGATTACTGATTCAATTTCCCTGGTGGTAATCAGTCTATTCAGGTTTTCTGTTTCTTCTTGAGTTAGCCTTGGAAGGTTGTACGCCTCTAGAAAATTGTTCATTTCTTCCAGATTGTCAAATTTGTTGGCTCATAGTAATTTCTTAAAATTTTTTGTATTTCTGCGGTGTCTGTTTTCACTTCTCCTCTTTAATTTCTGATTTTATTATTTTTGGGTCCTCTCTCTTTTTTTTAATGAGTCTGGCTAAAGGTGTGTCAATTTTGTTTATCTTCTCTAAGAACCAACTCTTGGATTCATTGATCTTTTGTATTGTTTTTCTGGTTTCTATTTCATTTCTTTCCGCTCTGATCTTTATTATCTCCTTCCTTGTACTCCCTTTGAGCTTATTTTGTTGTTCTTTTTCCAGATCCCTTAAGTGTGAAGATAAACTGTTGATTATTGATGTTTCTTGTTTCTTTAGGTAGGCCTGCAATGCTATGAATTTCCCTCTTAGGACTGCTTTCGGCATCCCATAGATTTGGGGTTGTCGTGTTTTCATTTTCGTTTGTCTCGAGATATCTTTTGATTTCTTCCTTGATCTCCTGCTTGACCCATTCATTATTTAGTAACATATTATTCAGCCTCCATGAATTTGTGTGTCTTCCAGGTTTTCTCCTGTAGTTCATTTCTAATTTCATAGCACTGTGGTCAAAGAAGACAATTGGTATGATTTCAATTTTCCTAAATTTATCAAGACTTGTTTTGTGGCCTAACATATGGTCTATCTTGGAAAATGTTCCATGTGCACTTGAGAAGAACGTGTATTCTGTAGCATTGGGGTGAAATGCCCTGAAAATATCGATTAAATCCAAGTGGTCCAATGTATCATTTAAGGCTGCTGTTTCCATATTGATTTTCTGTCTGGAAGATCTGTCCCTTGTTGTCAGAGGTGTGTTGAAGTCCCCTACTATGATAGTGTTACTGTTGATCTCTGTCTTTATGTCAGTCAATATCTGTTTTATATATTTAGGTGCTCCTATGTTGGGTGCATAGATGTTTACTAGGGTTATGTCCTCTTGTTGGATCAATCCCTTTATTATTATGTAGTGCCCATCTTTGTCTTTTAATATGTTCTTCATTTTAAAGTCTATTTTGTGAGATACAAGTATTGGAACTCCAGCTTTTTTCTCATTTCCATTTGCATGAAATATCTTACTCCAACCCTTCACTTTCAGCCTGTGTGTGTCTTTTGATCTGAGGTGAGTCTCTTGTATACAGCATATACAAGGGTCTTGCTTTCTTATCCACTCAGCCACCCTATGTCTCTTGATTGGAGCATTTAATCCGTTTACACTTAAAGTGATTATTGATAGGTACATAGTTATTGCCATTTTTAAATTTGTAGTTAGATTGTTTTCATCTTTCTTTTATTTACAGAAGTCCTTTTAGTATTTCTTGCAATGCTGGCTTGGTGGTAATAAATTCCTTTAGCTTATTCTTTTCTGGGAAGCTCTTTATCTTTCCATCAACTTTAAATGATAGCCTTGCTGGATAAAGCAATCTAGGTTGTAGGCCTTTGTTTTCCATCACTTTGAGTATCTCCTGCCACTCCCTCCTGGCCTTCAATGTTTCTGTAGAAAGGTCATTTGATAGTCTTATGGGAGTTCCCTTGTATGTAACCTGCTGTCTTTCTCTTGCTGCTTTTAGGATTCTCTCTTTGTCTTTAACCTTTGCCATTTTAACTATAATGTGTCTTGGTATGGACCTGTTTGGGTTTATCGTGGTTGGAACTCGCTGCACTTCCTGGGCTTGTATGTTGGTTTCCTTCATCAGGTTAGGGAAGTTTTCGGAAGTTTTGATTATTATTTCAAATATGTTCTCAATCCCTTGCTCCCTCTCTTCACCTTCTGGTATTCCTATGATGCGCATGTTGTTGCGCTTGATGTTATCCCAGAAGTCTCTTAAACCATCTTCATTGTTTTTTATTCTTTTTTTCTTTCTGTTGTTCTGTTTGGGTGATCTCTGCTAACTTGTCTTCTAAGTCGCTGGTTCAATCCTCTGCTTCAAAATTCCTTCAAGTGAGTTCTTTATTTTGGTAATTGTGTTCTTTAGTTCTAACTGGTTGTTCGTTATGATTTCTACATCCTTCTTGATGTCTTCTCTAAGCTCCTTAAACATTCTTATCATCAGTGTTCTGAACTCTGTCTCTGATTGGTTGGTTACCTCTGTTTCATTTGGTTCCATTTCTGAAGGTTTCTTCTGTTCTTTTATTTGGGACATGTTTCTTTGTTTCCCCATTCTGGCTGACTCTCTGTGTTTGCTTCGATATATTAGGTAGATCCCCTAGAGTTCTTAGTTCTTGCTGGGTTATCTTATGCAGTATGTGTCCTTTATATTTGACTTGCACTACTTCGTTCTTCTCCCCTGCGTGTGCTCCAAAGGTGACTCTTGTGTTGTGTATATTGTCCTGTTAGAGGAGATCTTTAATTGCTTTTCACTTGTGAGTAGGTGGGGTTAACTCCTAGGCTGACTAGTTGTGAGACTTGGCTCTGCCCACTGCAGGGTGTTCTGCTGCATGAGGGTTGACCACTTAAATGTGGTTTCGCCTCTATGGGCTCTTGTGCCTGTAGGGAATTCCCTCTGGGTGTGTCACTTGTAGGTCAAACCCGGTAGAACTCTGGTTTGGTCTGGAGTTGGCCTCTGGGTATGTTGAATCTTGTGCCTCTTAAGCTGGGCCCTGGTAGGGCAATTTCAGAACAAAGCAAATCACCAAGCACAACAACAACAACAACAAAGAAAAAATCAAATACATTCACATGTAAAAACAACTGACAATCCCCACTCAATACAGGCAAAGATATCAAAGATATAAAGACAAAACAAAACAAAACAAAAAGCAGCGCCAGACTTGGCTTAAGCCCACCAAGTAATCTCCAGGTTGTCCTCTGCTATACCAAAGAGTCCCCTGCGTATTGTGCAGGCAGATCCGGTCACCTGGTGCCCAGAGTGACCTTGGGACTGCAGATTTAGATGCGTGGGGCTGAGGGGTCTGGATGGTAGTTTTTACAAAGTCAGTGCAGTTTCTGCCCTTGCCTGCACATATGCACACTGAGAGTAGCACCACCAGCCCTGTGTCCAGTTCTCCTGAGTCTTAGGGCACTTCTTCTGTGTGTGTGTGTGTGTGTGTGTGTGTGTGTGTGTGTGTGTGTGTGGCGGGCGGGAGATTTCTGAGCTGCTGAAAGCTGGGAGCTGTGTCTGTCACTTACTGCTGATCCCTGGGAGGGCCTCCACAGACGTAATTGCCCCGCCCTAGGCAGGCCAGAAAGGGTGGTGGCTGTGGGCGGAGGAGTCCCCTCTCTCCTAGCCCAGCAAAAACCACACTCCTCCCAGCCTCCTCCCTGGGCCAGAGCCTCCGGCCAGTCTTCCCAGAGCCCGAGCACCAATGGTCCTCTGCAATCTGACACCACTCCTCAGTTCAGGGGCCAGTTCAAGTCTCTGGAAGGGCGGAGGTAGGATTGGAAGAGCGGGGGGAGGGGCCCAGGTATGGAGTTTGTGTCCTTTGTCCGGCCTAGGGCTTACCTGGAGGTATCAGCTGAGGTTATTGCCTCAAATGTTGGATATGCTGCCCCCTGGGCGGGAGAGATCAGCTGTGGGATGCAGGGAAAGAGCCCACCTCCTGGCTTTTGTGTTCTCTGTTCCGTCCTGGGATCCCCTGCGTCTCTGCAGCTGCGGATGTGGGCCGCGATTCCACCACTGCAGATCCTGCCCGGGTTTCCACAGCCGCAGATGTGGGCCGCGTCCCCACAGCCGCAGGTGCAGACCGCGTCCCCACAGCCTCAAATGCGGGCCGTGTCTCCACTCCGCTCCCTTCCCTCTTCCCCTGATCGCCCAATTTGCCCACCTTCAAGTAATCCTTGCACGAGTCTCCTAGCTGTTCTGCGTGATGAGCAGAGAGTCCTTTGAGGGGTTATAAATGTACCGTTTCTGATAAGATCCGGAGGAGAACTCAAAAAGTGTGCCCCGCTGCCACTATTCCTATGACGTCAACTTCATTGTTTTTTATTCTTTTTTCTTTTTGTTGTTTCAATTGGGTGTTTTCTGCTATCTTGGCTTTTAAATCACTGATTCGGTCCTCTGCTTCATCTAATCTGCCATTGATTCCTTCTAGTGTATTTTTCATTTGTTATTGTATTCTTTATTTCTGACTGGTTCTTTTTTCATGGTTTCTATGTCTTTCTTTATGCTTACTGTCTCTTTTTTGAAATTCTCAATAAGTTCCTTAAGCATTCATATAATCAGTGTTTTAAACTCTGTCTCTAGTAGGTTGGTTGCTTCCATTTCATTTAGTTCCATTTCTGGAGGTTTTTCCTGTTCTTTTATTTGGGACATGTTTTTTTTGTTTGTTTCCTTCTGTCTTCTGCTCTGTTTGCTTCTATGTATTAGGTAGATCTCCTATGTCTCTCAGTCTTTGCTGGGTGGCCTTATGTAGTAAGTGTCCTGTGTCATCCAATTGTGCAGTCTCCCTAATCGTCTGTGCATTTCCTCCAGAGGTGTCCCTGTGTCTTGCGTGTGTTCTGTTGTAATTGAGCCTTCATTGCTTTTGGCACCTCAGTGGGTGGGATTGACTCTCAGGCTGACTAACTGTGAGGGATGGCTACACCCATCTTATGTGAGCTGCTGTGTGCTGTGTGCGGGCTGACCCCTCAGAGGAGGCTTTGTCTCTGTGGACTCTTGTGCCTGTTGAGAACCCCCTTTGGGTGTGCCACTTGTGGGGCTAACCAGGTAGTGCTCTGGTGTGGTCTGAAGCTGCCTCTGGGTGTGTTGTTTCTGGCATCTCTTGGGCGGGGCTCTTGTGCAGGCCACTTTCAGCCTTGCCTGTTACCAGCCTGCAGCTAGCTGGTAGGAGCCACAAAGCTACATGTGGTTGGATGCTGCCTGGGCTGGAACTGGGGGCATGTGGGGGTGACCTTGCTGTGAACCGAGGCTGGCTGCCACCAATAGTGGGCCTGAGGCAGCTTAGCAAAAGGTGCAGGGCCCCCTACGCCTATTGCCACCTGCCAGCTGTTCATACGGCACAGCCATTGAAAGAGCCAGTGCGTGTGCTGGGCTGGTTGACCTTGTGTGGAGAGTACCCGTGGTGATGCAGCACTAGCTGGGCTGGGTGGAGTTCAAGGGAGTCGCAAGACGTGACTGATGATTTTTACAACGTTAATGCAGATTCGGTTCTTATGCCAGTGCCTGGCCTGTGACCACCCTGCACAGTGCCCCAAGGACACTGCAGCTAGCCATCTCCTCAGGCTTGCAAATTCCTGAGGGCTGCCCCTGAGAGGCTGCGGTCCAGTTTCTGGGTCACTGCCCACCACCAAAATGTCCCCAGACTGCTGTGGAATGTCCGCTCCTATAAAAGACCTCCTCTGCCTCTGGGGCGGGGATGGTCACCCAGGCGCCCAGAGTGCCCCTCGCCGTGCAGCTCTAGGTGGGTGGGGCAGGGTTCCGGGGAGCTAAGGGGTGTGGTCGGTGGTTTCTATAAATTCAGTGCAGTCTTGGCTTCCGCACCGGTGCTGGGCCCATGATCACCCACAAAAATACCCTGAGAGCACTACAGCCAGCCACCACCAGTGTCAGGGCCACCACCGCCTGCCTACACTGCAGCAGAGGCCTTGGGTTACACCAAACATTTCCCAGGCCACCACAAGTCCTCTGCTGCTTTAAACAGGCTTCTATAGCCTGTGGGGTGGGACCAGCAGCCCAGCAGTTGAGAGTTTCACAAGCAGGCGACACAGCACCAGCTGTGTGGAGGGCGGGCACCCAGGGCATCACTAAGACCATGTGCACGTGTGATTCCACCAGACCAATGCAGTCCCAGACGTGGCCCTTTGGGGGATGGCTTAACCCTGAAAAGGTGGCGCCCGCCTGTAAGCCACATGTGTGTCAGGTTCCACACAGGGACGACAATGGCTCCTGTCCCTCCAGCTCCCACACCAAAGCCACACGACTCAGTTCTTTCCTGTACGTCCCCACCCCCCTCCACCCAAAGCCGCCACTTCTCCACCAGAGACCAGGTGAGAGCCCGAGAGCAAGCAAATCCATCTTCGGGCTCTACAGGAGGGTGTCTGTGTTTCCAGCTGCCTTCTGCCCCACCCAGAAGGGCAGACAGAGTCCTCGCTGATTTTCACTGACGCCGTGGGAACTCCTCTTCCTGTTACAGGAACCCTAGGCTGGGGAGCCTGGTGTGGGGCTGGGGGATCCCTCCCACTTCAGGTGTCCCCCCTATGTTCAACCTCTATCTGTGGGTTTGGGGTCAGCCCATTTCGCATTTCCGGGCCTCCTACCAGTCTCGACGTGACCTCTTCTTTATATCTTTAGTTATACTGGTTCTGTTCAGCTAGCGTTCAGATTATTTTGAGGTTAGTTGTTCTATAATTTATTTGTAATTTTGGTGTGATCCTGGGATGCAGTAGGCATAGCCTACCTAATCTGCCATCTTGGACCTCTCTCTTTGATATCACCCTCTTTATTTCTTACAGAGATATTTAGAGTTATGGCAGGTTCCTCAGAGACCGCTGAAGGGGACTTGGAATGCGATATCTCCGGAGGGAATGTTGAGACCTTTATAGAGACACTCCAACTTGCTGGTCAGGTGAGGACATCTCAGACATCTTCCTGGCTCTAGCCAGGGTAGAACCACCTCCATAAAAGTAGCTGATTGAGCATATAGCCATTGTGCCAGGAGAGTGGGAAGAGTCTCCAGTCAGCAGAGCACTACTTCGTCCAGTGTATTCACAGCTCCAGGTTAGGTTCCCATGTCCCCAGTCTGACCCATACCTTCCCCACCACTGCTCCCCTCACCCCAGGGTCTAGCTTTAATCCTCTCTCTAAGGTCACTCGTCCTCTTCCTTTCTCTACCAGGGATCATTATTCTTTTTATTTTTTCCACCCTTCAATCTTGCTTTCTCCTTGAGCCCTCTGTCTCCTATAGATGTCAGCAGATACTGTCTTACAAACCCTCAAGTTGCTGGAAGTCAAAATCCTAAATAACAAGATGGGAATTACACTATACCAGAAGGTGACAGATGTCATTGTCAACTACCTGAGGACAATGGTGAGGAGTTCATGCCTCTGGGTTGGGGACTGTGGGGAAGGAAGGATCCCAGGCCTAAATCCAGGAGTTCCTTTCTGGTGGGTGATGACATTTGGAAACTAAGTGGTATCTGGGGATGAGCACCTCAAGTTTCTAAACAATTTACTAGAGCCTCTAGCTTGTACCCTGAACATGTCTCAAGAACTGTGACCTAGAAGAGATGGAAATGAAGTGAAGAGGTAAGGTTGGAGAAGTGAGATGGAAAGTGGGGGAAGGATCTGGGCTTTTGGCCTCACAGCCTGCCTTGGTCCTCACACTGTGTCCTAAACCTCCTCCTAGGAGGTTGTAGGCAGTCGCCTTTGTTATTGCAACTCAACTAGTCATCTACATTTATTTATTAACCTATTTAAATCTACCCACTTGTTTTCTAGCCCACCTTTGGACTAAACATTTATTATGTCTACCTATCCGTCTATCCACATACATTTGTACTTACTTTCCTGACATTGGGTTAATCTGGTTTCCTATTTTCTTTGTTAACTACCTACATACATGGTATCTTTCAGTTTACCCACCTTCCTTGGCACGCTTGTCTTCTGATCAAGACCTCTGACCTACCAGGGACTTTCCAAAGTTGCTTCCACAATCTACCCACCTTCTTGATGGTTCATTTGCTGTTACAGGGGAAGCTCTGTACTCTGGAAACCCCAATCCCCACTCCCACCCCAACTCACAAGCCAGAGACTTTGCAGACTTCTTGTCTTCCTGTCCGCTTACACACCCTAGGAAGCTCTTACCCGCCATCACGGGGAAGGTGTTGAATGGGGTGGAAGGATGAGGTAGGTGAATTCCTGCCTTCTAGATAGAGAAAAATCACTTATTGACCAAAACTGATTCCCAGAAGCCGAGGGACTCATCTTGGGGATTGGCCTTGGAACAGTTAGTCTTTCTCTTTCCAGAAGCCAGAGGGAGAACTAGAGGATATGTGCACTGTGGTCCTACTGGCTCTGGGGTCCCACTCTCCAGGAATGGTCATCATCAGGCTATGGGACAAACTTGATGTGCAGAATGTGCCCCCAAGGAGCCTCCTGGTTGCAGTGGGGAAGCTCATCCTCTGCCAGGGTATGGCTCGCTGTGGTGAAAGAGTCAGTCTGGGTGCACCTGAAACTAATAAAATAATAATAATAATAATAATAATAATAATAATAATAATAATAAAAAAGTCAGTGTGAGAAGACGACAGGGTCAGCAGGGGGTGGGGGTGGACTCTAGACGATAGCTTTATCCTCTTCTCACTGGACTTGTCATCTCCACTTAGTTCAGTCATGGGTGTATGTACAGGGGGCAAGGGGACAAACCAAGATCCCTGTGGGCTGATGGGAACTCAGGAGGGAGTTCCTGGAGACCAGGAATAGCACAGTAGGGAGTATTAGGGTATGGGAGACTGTGGGGCTGGGCAGACAAGACTTAGGAACAAAGATGGAGAGAGAATGCTGAAAGCCCCCATTCAACAGCAGTGGGGAGGGGCAAAAGAGGAAGTGAGGAGTGCTTTGCTTAGGGGAACCTAAAGTTTTGAATTTGATTAGAGGCTTGGAAGGTAATAGTGTAGCAGGATGAAGCAGAGAATCGCCATACAATCTCCATCCTGCTGGCTCCTGGTGACAGCATTGGCTCTCTTATCCATTCCACTCCCCTCCCTCAATCACAAAGTGTGAAAAAAAAAAAATCAAGTCACCAGGCAAATGACAGTACCTGCCCATTCTTTACCACTTGGAATTGGGGCCAGAGAGAGGTTGGGGGAAGTGAGCTGGCCTTCTGGGCATTAGGTTCAAAATGACAGGGCCTGTGGGTCAGGCTGCACAGAAAGCTCAGAGGACACAGCAGCAGAATCTGGAAATGTGTCTCGCGATCTAATCAGGATAAATATTCTCACATTGGCTTCAGACAGCAGAGCTTTTTGTTTCCTCAAGAGTCCTTGGAGGGGAGTGTGTATATGCAGGGTATGGCAATACCTTGCATTTGTATGCTTTGCTAACATCCATCATTGAGCTTAGTTTTGCCAGCAGCCCTGTGAGATGGCCGCTTTAGGAACTTAATCCTATTGAACAGTTGGGGAAGCTGAAAAGAGTCTAAATTAAGTAACTTGCTCCAGGTTGCCCAGACTCTCTGGAGGCAGAGCTAGGATCAGAACCCAGGTCTCCAAGCCCCTAATCAATAAGGTTTTGTATATTAAGGCTAGGAGGCTCCTCTCCCTGGGATAGGGATGTTTTTCTTGTACTCTCCCTCCCAGGTACAGCCTCCTACATTGGTGTCACATGGGGATATGTCCTGCACGTCCTGGCTCAAGAGGAGAATGACATGTTGGCCCTATGTCATGGTGAGGGTACACGGGTCTGGGGAAGGCTTTGTTGGAAATGGAGAGGGAGGCATGAAAGCCACGAAAAGACTGAGTTCCTCTGAATGTAGATCCCAGAAGGCTAGGGAAAGGGCAGGCGGTGGCTGGGAGCAGGCCATGTGTGAGGAGGTGCCCGTCTCCGTCTGACTTTCTTGGCCTGGTTTGGGACAAGGTCCAAGCTTGGTAGGAATGCTGTAGGTGTTGACAGCTGTTCTCTTTCACTTTCTCTGGCCTGCTGAGTGGACTATGTGTGGTCAGAAAGGAAAGATAGTTGGGGAGGTAGTCATAGGTTGGTCTTTCTCAGCAAAGGACCCCAGGGGCCCTTTTATGGTTGAGGATAGGAGGACTGTGCCAAAAGGTGTGTATGTTTTCCATTGTGGGAAGGGAAAGGTGATAGGCAGCTCCAACTCCCTCTCCCCTTCACAGTGCTCTATGGACTGGTCATCAGTGCCCAGAGGCTTTTGGAGCTGGGCGCTGACGATGATGAAATTATGGACATCACAAAAGAGGAAGTGTCCATCAAGGCCTACCACACCTTCTGGGTTTTCTTCAACCGTTGGTCCCTGAAGAACAAGGATAAGGTGGGATTGGGAGATAGCAGGGGTTGGGTGGACGGGCTGAAGGAGTAAGACTTGATCCAAGGTCGGGCAGGGCTGTATCTGTCCACTTGCCGGTGGAAGGCCGACTCACCAGCCTCTTCCAGGAGGGCAGCGTGACTCCCCCCAGGCTGCTCCTCTCATTCTCCAGAAAAGGACACAGTCCGAAAACACTCCAGTATCCATTCACTTATTTGTTAAGTATGCAGTTTACGTTTACTGATTACTCTCACTTGCCAGGCACTGTGTGAGGCCCTGGGAATACAAAGATGAATAAGGCAAAGCCCCTGAGGGCCTGTCCTGTCTTGATCCCTTTGCTGAGGCAAGTTTGTTGTGTCTCCTTGGCACAGGTGACAGAGCAAGTTCTGGTGATAATTGGCCGCCTCTTCTCCCTCATGTCTCCATCCAAACTCAAGAACGAAGTGAAGCGGTTAATCCGATGGTTAATGATTTTGATATCCACAAAAGTGACATCTTTCTACATTTCCCAGGTGATTGGGGTGGAGGTGAAAAGGAAATTTAACTACTTCATGCATTCCATATTTATTGAGTGGTTAATGCTAGAATCGGCAAAGCATGGCCCACAGGCCAAATCTAGCCTGAGGCTTGTTTTTGTAAACTAAGGTTTTACTGGAACTCAGCCATGCCCATTTGTAAAATCTACCTCATGCTTTGAATATCTCAGATTTCTCTGTCTTGGACTTTTAGACCCAGATTTCAAAGGCTGATGAGATTAGGTCCAGCCCACCTGGTAATCTCCCTATTTTAAGGTCCACTGGTATGGGACTTCCCTAATTACACCTGCAAAATCCCTTCACATCAACACTTAGACTAGTGCTTGACTGAGAAACTGGGAGGAGGTATGTGCACACCAGAGGCCTGGAATTTTGGGGGCCAGGTCAGAATTCTGCCCGTGATAGAAACGTTGTACCAACATTAGATGTTTTAAGAGAAGAGGACTGAGAACCAGAGCCCAACCTTTCTCGTTGTTTCGGTCGTTCTTTCAGTTCTGTGGCATTTCTCACACCAAGGTCCCTGACAACTTTTGTGTGTGTGTGTTTTTTGTTTGTTTTTTAAAGATTTTATTGGGGAAGGGGAACAGGACTTTATTGGGAACAGTGTGTACTTCCAGGAATTTTTTCCAAGTCAAGTTGTTGTCCTTTCAGTCTTAGTTGTGGAGGGCGCAGCTCAGCTCCAGGTCCAGTTGCCGTTGCTAGTTGCAGGGGGCACAGCCCACCATCCCTTGTAGGAGTCGAACCAGCAACCTTGTGGTTGACAGGATGCGCTCCAACCAACTGAGCCACCTGGGAGCTCAGCGGCAGCTCAGCTCAAGGTGCCGTGTTCAATGTTAGTTGCAGGGGGCGCTGCCCCCCATCCCTTGCGGAGTCAAGGAATGGAACTGGCAACCTTGTGGTTGAGAGCCCACTGGCCCATGCGGGAATCGAACCGGCAGCCTTCAGAGTTAGGAGCATGGAGCTCTAACCGCCTGAGCCACCGGGCCGGCCCCCCACCAACTTTTAATGGGTATTCCGCAAAAAAAGAATGTGTTTTTTAGCAAAATGGGTGGGAAATACTGAGTTAAAAATTAAACAAATTTCTTAACTGTAGGACTTCTCATAGTCTTCAATATGTGGCTTAGTCTGGTCCTCCAAGAAGCAGATAACAATTGGAATTAAAGGTACAAGAGATGTATTGAAGGAACACTTGTGAGGAAAAATGGAAGGAGCCAGAGGAGGCTGGAAGGACCATCGACTGAGATGCAGGTCTGACCCTTGATAAAGGAGAAGGAAGGAAAGAAGGAAAGAAGGGAAGAAATGAGGGTGGTTGGGAGGGCTAAGTTTATAGTGTAGTTCTAAGAAAGTTTTAGCAATGCCAACAGGGAGTCATTGAGCCAAAATTACCCATCAGAAAAGTCCCACATTTTGCATGAATAGGCCTGTCTTAGAGGACCTGCTATGCTCATTTGTTGGCTGGCAGAAACCTGTGGGAATTGGGCCTCAGTTTTAACACAGTAATGGGTTTTAGAGCATGGAAGCTAGAGATATTGGTCAGTTATGCCCCTCAGGGTGGGCATCTGAGAGGCACATTTTTCATGGTTGCTCAAGATGTTAATATGCACTTGTAAGATTCCAAGAGGAGAACTTTTATTTGAGTGCAGCATGTTTAGCATCAAGTTTCAGGGACCACAGTTTGTGTTCTACCATTGCACTGCCACCTTGGTATATGAAGAGTTGACCTTTCTCACGTATGTGCTCTGAGTTCTCTCCATTAGTGGATCAGCCACAGTATCTTATTTACTTACCCTCCTCTCACGTATTGCCTAAGGGTAAGGTCTATGAATCTGGAACAGACCTTTGCTCTGAGAAGTCAACTAGCGAGTTGGAGGATGAAATTCATAACCTAACTGCTAGTTTGCAGATTGGCCAGGAAGAGATTCTCCCCTATGTCTTGGTTGACAGTGGAAATGTTTTGGCTACTTCTTTCTTTTCTCTCCTCCTCCTCTGTCACTACAGGGGATAGTGGTTAAGAATCGAGATATTTGTCAGTCTGTAGTATAATTCTGTTTGGCCATCAACTAGCACTAACCAGCTCTATTTAGGAAGGCTGGTCCATTTGGGGGGTCAATCAGGTGAACCAAAAGAGAGGAAATGTTAAATATTCAAAATCCAGTGAGGACAATTCTGCTTCTGGGAAGGATGTGGTCACTGAGGCTAGATTTACTCTCTTTCTTGAAACAACTGAAAAAAATACATGAAATAATGGTTTTCAAGACATTGGACATCTGGCAACAAAGGACAGTGATACCTGAGAGACTGGATAAACATGAAATAAGCTCTATAACTGCCCCAGCTTACTTCCTTAAGGCAGTGGCAGAGGGAAAGAAAACCTAGGAAGAATCTGATGGACTTCCTGAGTTGAGAAGGTGGTGACAAGAGTCCAGGGAGACCGAGGTAGCTGGAGTTCACAGGGCAAGAATACTAAACAGTCCGTGTGTGTGAGGAAATGGTCCCAGACAAGGAAAAGAACCAAGACTTGAAAGAACAGCAGCTAGAACTCACACAAGGCCAAGAATAATACTTGTTCCCACTAACCAACGTAAAATCTCTTAATTCACAGGGCATTAGGTAGAATACTGAGGATGTGTGGGGGCAAAATTAACAGTAGGCTTCTAAAATTAACAAAATTAACAGAATGCGCTTCTGGTTCTAACAAATCTTAAAAGCAAGACCAAAAAGGATCAAATTATTTCCAAGTAACTTAACAGTTTCCCAGGGAAAACTCAAGAATATTTACAAGAATATAAAAATATCCAGCACCCAATTAGGTAAGTTCACAGTGAATGGCATTAAATAAAAATTCAGCAGGCATGCAAGAAGCAGAAAAATATGACTTATGAAAAGGAGAAAAATCAATCACAACTGACCCAGAACTCACACAGATGTTGGAAGTAGCAGACAAGGACATTAAAATGGATATTATAACTATGTTCTATTGTTTAAAAACTAGAGGAAAGATTAAGTAAATTAAGTAGAAACAAGGAAAAATATTTTTTAAAAAGATCCAAATTGAACTTATAGAGCTAAAATCTAGAATATCTGCAATAAAAGAAAAATACTGGATGGGATCAATATCAGATTAGACATTGCCAAAGGAAAACTTGGTTAACTTAAAGACCTAGCAACAGAAACTATACAAATGAAATAGAAAAAAGAAAAGATGAAAAAAATGAAAGAAAGTATCAGTGAGGCATATGACAACTTCAAGCAGCCTAATTTATGTGCACTTGAAGTCCCCTCATAAAGGGGAGAGACAGAAAGTATATTTGAAGAAATAGTGGTTGAAAATTTTCCAAATCTGAGGCTAAGTATAAACCCACAGATCCAAGACACTCAATGAACTCCAAACACAAAAATATAAAAAAACTACACTAAGGCATGCCATAATCAAATTCCTCAAAACCAGTGAAAAAGAGAAATTTTTAATTGCCTCAAATAAAAACAAAAGAACAACAACAAAAACATGTCTCATATGGAGAAATAAAGACAACAATAAGAGTATATTTCTCAATGGAAACAAAGCAAGTGAGAAGATAGTGGAATAACACCTTCAAAGTACTGAAGGAAAAACATTATGTCTCAGAATTCTATAACAGTGGAAATGTCTTTCAAAAATGAATGGAAAATAGGATTTCTGGTCAAGATGATGGAGTAGGTAAATGCTGTGCTTTCTTCTTCTCGTGTCCACATCAAAATTACAACTACAGAACAACCAACATTGAGAAGTGCCTGAAGTCTAGCTGAACTGAAGTCTTACAACTAAAAACATACAGAAGAAACGAACTTGAGTCTGGTGGGAGGGGCAAAGTTGTGGAATGGGCTGGTCCCACCCCTGTGTGTGGCAGTTAAAAATTGGGAGGCATATCTTGGCTGTGGCAGTCCCCCCTGAGGAGAGAGAAGTTCCAGCCCCACACCAGGCTCCCTAGCCCAGGGTTCCAGTGCTGGGAAGAGAAGTCCTCACATCTTCTGGCTGTGAAAACCAACGAAGATTGTGGCTGGGTGAGACAGAAGGCAGCTGGAGTCCCAGGCATTCCTCTTAAAGGGCCTGTGCACAAACTTACTCATTGACAGACACTCCCTCTGAGCTCCAGCACTGAGGCAGCAGCTTGAAAGACAGCAGGGACATATGGAAAGGAATTGAGTTGTCTGGCTTCAGAGCAAGGGCTTGAGGGGTAGCTTTATCCCAGGCAGAACTACTGGCAGATTCCAGTATTGGCATGCATATGCAAGCAGGAGCCATATCTGAGTTTGCATCAACCTGATTAACACCATTCATTTGCCCCGTTGTGGTGATTCCCTGAGGGTCCTCCCCACAACTTTTGGGCACACCCAAACCGCTACCAGTGGCTTTTCCATACAAACAAGCTGTCTTGGTTCATGCTGTGAACTTTCCTAAAATCTCTCAAAGGTTTGCAAAACCCAAACAACCAGCATCTGGCTTCAGTGTGTCCCATACCTCTGGCTGAGCAGCCTCAAAGCCGGCACTAGCAGCACCAGGCCTCAGTTTGTGGCTTGGCCTCTCAAGGTAACTCCAAGCCCAACCCAGCCATTTGCAGATTGCTTTGTGGCTCATGCCAGGTGGCCCCTGGCAGGGCACAGGCTGCAGCTCAACTTGGCCTATGGTGGGTCCTCTCCCAGGAGTCTCCAGAGTTGGCATGCTAGGTAGCCAGCTTCAGACTGAGCAGGAGCATCAACTGGCTGCCTCCAAGGACAAAACACACAAAGAGCAGGCTGGGCTGGCACCAGAGCTCAGCTAAAGCAAAACCTGCTCCTTAAACCCTGCTCCTTAAGATCAGCCCTGTACCACAGCTCCTCCTCTGTAGTCATAGTCAGTCCCCACAGCCAATCAGCCTGAGAGTCAATCTCTCCTGTTGACATGCCAACAGTAACCAAGGCTCAACTACAACAGGAGGGCACATCCAATGCACACAAGGGACACACCTGCAGCATCCAGATCAGGTGGCCAGGGAGACTGCACCACTGGGCGCCACAGGATACCTACTACCTAAGGCCACTCTGCTAAGACTGGGAGACATAGCAGCCCTATCTGATACATAGAACAAATACAGGGAGGCAGCCACAATGGGGAGACAAAGAAACATGTCCCAAATGAAAGAACAGAATGAAGCTCCAGAAAAAGAACTAAACGAAATGGAGACAAGCAATCTACCAGCAGCAGAGTTCAGAACACTGATTACAAGGATGCTCAATGAACTTAGGGGAAGAACAAATGAACTCAGAATTTTAACAAAGACCTAGGAAACATAAAAATGCAATAGAAAACATTAAAAAAGGTCAAAAATGAAGAATATAATAACCGAATTAAAGAATTAGAGGGAGTGAACAGTAGATTAGATGAAGCAGAGGATCAAATCAATGATTTGTAGCGGAAAACACCCAGTCAGAACAACAAAAAGAAAAATGAATCCCCCAAAATGAGGATAGTTTAAGTGGTCTCTGTTACAGCATCAATCATAACAACATTTGCATTGTAGGGGTACCAGAAGGAGAAGAGACAGTGCAAGGAATTGAAAACCTATTTCAAGAAATAATGACAGAAAACTTCCCTAACCTGGTGAAGGAAATAGACACACAAGCCCAGAAGTGCAGAGAGTCCCAAACATGATGAACTGAAAGAGGCCCACACCAGGACACATCATAATTAGAATGCTAAAGGTTGAAGACAAAGAATTAAAAGCAGCAAGAGAAAAGCAGTTCCCTAAAAGGGAGCTCCCATAAGACTGGCAGCTGATTTCTCAACAGAAACCTTGCAGGCCAGAAGGGAGTGGCAGGAAATATTCAAAGTGATGAAAAGCAACGACTTACAACCAAGATTACCCTACCCAGCAAAGCTATCATTTAGAATTAAAGGACGGATAAAGAGCTTCCCAGGCAAGAAAAAGCTAAAGGAGTTCATCACCACCAAACCAGTATTACAAGAAATGTTAGAGGGACTGCTTTAAGAAGGAGAAGGAGAAGTAGCTGGGGAAGGAGAAGGAGAAGAAAAGGTAAAAAGTATGAATAATGAAGTGGCAATAATTACATGTCTATGAACAATTACTTTAAATGTGAATGGATTAAATGCTCCAAAAGACATAGGGTGGCTGACTGGATAAGAAAATAAGACTCTTACATATGCTTATGCTGCCTACAAGAGACTCACCTCAGATCAAATGACACACAGTCCGAAAGTAAAAGGATGGAAAAAGATATTACATGAAAATGGAAAAACAACAACAACAACAACAAAAAAAACCTGGGATAGCAATACTTATACCAGACAAAATAGATTCTGTAAAAAGCTATAACAAGAGACAAAGAAGAACCCAGTAATCCTACTTCTGGGTATGTATCCAAAGAAACCCAAAATGCTATTTTGAGAGTATGTTCACTTCAGCATTGTTTACAATGCCCAAGATGTGGAGGCAGCCTGGGTGTCTGTTGATGGATGAAAGAATAAAGAGGAGGTGGTACATACATATGAGGTTTGATGAAAAAAAAAGAGAGAAAAGAAAATACAGTGAATGCTGCTGCTAAGTGCCATCTAACAGAAAGGCAGGGACCTTCAATACAGGAAGGGGCACATCAAACCTTCATAATAGCGTGTGACAAATTTCAACTTGTTCAGTGTAGTCAGTTGGGTGTGAGCTACTGTTGAGAGAAGCTGTTATTTCCCGGCTGTAATCATGGATCACAAACAATGCATTAACGTGAAATTTTGTGTCACACATCGCTTCTGGCATGGCAATTTCTGTCAAATAAAAACATTATGGTGTGTCCTCATCTACTTTATTCACCAGATCTGGCACCATGTGACTTCTGACACTTCCCAAAGTCAAAATGACCATGAAAGGTAAACGTTTCGAATCGATTTAGGGCATCCAGACAGCCACAACAGCGCAACTAAGGACACTCATGAGATAGGACTTCCATAACTGCTTCAGAAAGTGGCAAGAATGATGGGATAAGTGTGTTCAAAGGGGGTGGGGGGGAATTCGGGGTATTTTGAGAGAGATTAATGGCAATGTGTCTTTTACTATAATAATTTTTTTTATTTAAACATTCACCGTATTTTTTTTTTTTTTTTTTTTATCACAACTCGTACAATGGAATATTGCTTGACCATAGAAGGGAATGGGACCTTGCCATCTGTGGATGGACCTGGACGGTATTTTGCTGGAGGGTATTTTGCTGAGTGGAGTTTGTCAGACAGGGAAAGACAGATACAATGTGATTTTGTTTACATGTGGAATCTAAAGAACAAAATAAACAAAACAGAAACAAACTCATAGCTACAGAAAATATTTTGATGGTTGTTAGATGGGAGGGTGGTTGCGGGTGTAGGTGAAAAAAGGGAAGGGATTAAGAAGTACAAATTGGTTGTTACAAAGTAGTCATGGGGATGTTGGATATAGCATATTCCCATATATTGTAATAACTATTCGTGGTGTCAGATGAGTACTAGATTTATTGGGTTGATAGATGGAAGGGGGTTTGGGGGGCAGGGTAAAAATGGTTAAAAGATTAGGAAGTACGAATTGGTATTTACAAAAGTCATGGAGATGTAAAGTACAGCATAGAGAATATAGTCAATGATACGGTAATAACTATGTAAGGTGCCAGGTGGGTACTAGTTGCATCACGCGTGACAAGGATTGTGGGGAGCGAGGAGGGCAGCGCAGGATTAAGAAATACAGTAGCCAAGAATAGTGTGCAAGTGGGGCCAAGGGACTGCAGCCTCAAGAGCTGAACCCCGAATTGGGCCTACACATAGCTTTTATTACTTAGGTGGGGAAGTAGAGGAGATAAAGCTTGTCAATCTCAAGATCTGTGAATTCCATACATTATAATAGGAAACTGACTCAAGCTAATCACCCTTGCCTGCAGGCAGCTGCACCATAAGTCTTAGGATGTCTGTACTTCCCCAAGGGACAAAACCTATATGCATATGAATAGATGGAGAGCACATCATTGAATCTCTTCCCCTGCAGGTTGTGGGAAGGAATGCAGCCACAGAGGCAGAGGCTCTCCTTAGCCTGGGGAAGGTGGGGGGCTGTGCCCACCTCTATGAACCCCGTGGGTTCTCCTGTTGGTCCCCACACAGCTCCACCTGCCTTGAGTTGTCCCCCCCCAATGGGGAATCTTACTCGTCATTGGGTGACCAGCCATCTTTCTAGGGCCAAACAGGGAGACATAAGGTGCAAGCACAAAGGTGAAGCAAAGTCCCTAAAAGGATCCGTCTCACAGACTCTCCTTGCTTTAGGGGCAGGTACGAGGGGGCACATCAGGTACTAGACTAGTCAGGGGGATCATTTCTTAAATTATATAAATATCTAACCACTATGCTGTACACCTGAAATTAATATAAAATAATATTGAATGTCAACTGTAATTGAAAAATTGAAAGGGGGGTAAAGGTGAAGGGGAATAAGAGGTGCAAATTTCTAGATATAAAATAAGTCACGGGGATGTAATGTACAACATAGGGAATATAGTCAATAATATTGTGATAGCGTGGGACAGTGTCAGGTGGTTGCTGGGCTTATCATGGTGATCACTTCTTTTTTTTCTTTTTTTTTATTTTCTTTGGTGATCACTTCTTTAGATATATAAATGTTGACTAACTATGGTGTGCATCTGAAGCTAATATAATATTGTAGGTATTACTTTCTATGGTGTACACCGTAATCACAATCAGAGATTTCAACACCCCTCTTTCAATAATGGATAGAGCAAGTAGATAATCAGTATATAAAAGTTTTAAATATTATCAAACAATTTGACCTAATTGACATACAGATTGGAAAGAAGGTACAATTGTCTTTATTCTCAGGGAACATGATCATCTATACAAAAATTTGAAAAAGTTTTCTAACTTTTCTAATAAATCTGAAAAACAAAGATATGTAAGACCTGTACACTGGAAACTACTAATCATTGCTCAGAGAGATTAAAGAAGACCTAAATAAATGGAAATATATGCTGTATTCATGAATTAGAAGATTCAATATAGCTAAGATATCAGTTCTTCCCAAATTGATTTATAGATTCAATACAATCCTAGTCAAGATCCCAGCAGGCTTTTTTTAAAAAAATGAGAATTGATAAGCTGATTCTAAAATTCATATGAAGTGCAAAAATCCCAGTATAGCCAAACCAGTTTAGAAAAAGAATTACTTACGTAACTACAGTAATGAAGACAGTGCGATATTGGCATCAAGATAGACAGATAGATGAATGGAACAGAATAGAGGATAATCCAAAAATAGACCTACACATACGAGGTGTGATTAAAAGATATGGTGAATGTTTAAATAAAAGAATTTATTACAGTAAAAGACGCATTACCATTAATCCCCCTCATAATTCCCCTCACTCGCTTCTAACACACTTATCCCATCATTCTTGCCACTTTCTGAAGCAGTTCTGGAAGTCCTCTTTAGTGAGTGTCTTGTGCTGTTGTGGCTGCCTTGATGTCCTGAATCGATTCAAAATGTTTACCTTTCATGGTCATTTTGACTTTGGGGAAGAGCCAGAGGTCACATGGTGCCAGATCTGGTGAATAAGTTAGATGAGGACACACCATAACGTTTTTCTTTGACAGAAATTGCTGTATACCAGAAGTGATGTGTGACACAGAGCGTTGTCATGATGGAGGATGATTTATAGCACACTTTAAAACACAGCTTCTCTCAACTGTAGCTCACACCCAACTGATTGCACCAAAGAAGTGAAATTTGTCACACACTGTTACTAAGGTTCAATGTGCCACTTCCCATATTGAAGACCCCTGCCTTTCCATTGGATGACACTTGGCAGCACCATTCACCATAATTTTTTATCTCACTTTGTATATGGTCAATTGATTTTTGGCAAAGGTGAAGAGACAATTGTTTGGAGAAAGAATAGTCTCTTCAACATATGGTGCTGGGACATTCGGATATCCATATGCAAAAAGATGAACTTCAACACATACCTCACCCCATGTATAAAAAATTAGCTCAAAATGGGTAATACTTAAATGTAAACCCTGAAACTATCAAAGTTCTACATGTAAGTATAGGAGAAATTTGTGTGAACTTCGCTTAGGCAAAGATATCTTAGTTCCAACACCAGAAACATGATCCATAAAAGAAAAAACAGGTAAATAAATTTGACTTCATCAAAGTGAACAATTTCTGTTTTTTGAAAGCTTTTAAGAGAATTAAAAAATAAGCCTCAGGCTGGGAGAAAATATTTGAAAATTATATATATGTATCTAGAATATATAAAGAATTCTCAAAACTCAATTTAAGAATTTTAAAAACTGACAAAATTTCAGTAGATGCTTTATCAGAGATGATATGGGGATGGCGAATTGGCAGGAAAAGTTGCTGAGCATCATTTTGACCTTAGGAGATTTAAAATCACAGTGAAATGCCACTGCACATCTGTTAGAATGTAAATTGGCACAACCATTTTATAAAACAGTTTGGCAGTTTCTAAAAAATCAGTGAGAGATTTATAGTGACAGAAAGCAGATCAGTGCTTTTCCTGGGAAAAGGAAAGGTGTTGGGGGGTGGGGAAAGAGGGATTGCAAAGAGATAAGACGGAACTTTCGGCAGTGGTGGATATGTTCATTATCTTAATAGTGGAGATGGTTTCATGGGTGTCTACGTTTATCAAAACTTACTATATATGTGTCCTTTATTATCTGTCAATTAGACATCAATAAAGCCTTTTTTAGAAAGTCAAATGGAATGTTTACACATATGGAAACTATAGCTATTTGTAGAACTCTCATACAAGCAATAAGAACAACCCACAAAGCAATAGAATCCATTAGCTAGAGGGTAGGTATTTAAGCTTTTAAACTTGGTTTTCTGGATTTTGAAAATCAGAGAATAGAACCAGTTCTTGCTTTGGCCGTGATTAATTTATCTTGCTTCTTTGAAGTCAGCCAGCACCTGCAATGCTGAATTGCCCTGTGTTTCCGTGGTATAATGAGATTATTTGAAAATAAGTGTAGCTTCCTGGGTGAGGTGAAACAGCAGCTTGTGGCCATATTTGATTATGGAAAACTAGACTCTGAGCTTTTCTTGAAAAGGTCTAGGAGGTCAGTGTGAAGCTATGCCGGCATGGGCCGTCCTCAGAGAGATGTGAGGCCAGCGGCTGTCCCTTGAGGCTGTGGCAAGGGCTGGCTGACTCTGTCCTTACATACACAGTGTATTTGCCAACTTGTGGGTTCCCTGGCTCGCAGTGACTGCAGAAGAATTAATGTGGAATTCCAGCTGGAAAACATTACAGGCATTCTGTTCACCCAGGTGAGTTCTGTGGGGCTGGAAGTGTCCCAGGCTTGCTCTTCCTCTTTCCTTTGGAGGCGATGGCCCCCTAGCTCAGGTCACAACCTCCACATGGCCCAGGTGTCTATTGCATGGTGACCTTAACTGTATACACCTCAGGCTTCCCTGGATTAGGCAAATGCCCGGATTCTGGTCGCAGAGAGGGACATTCTCCATGAGGTGACTTGGGTATATTCTGTGTGTTTCTTGGGGGTGGAGGTCTTTGTTTTCCCCCTACACTGGTTAAAAGGCCGTTCAAACCACTCCATCATGCCCGTGGGAAATGTCAGGCCTGCTGTGTTGCAGCCTAGAGTAGGAAGAGGACAACTGAACATTTTGCAAAAAGTTGTTAGCTTCCATCTGTGTAATTTGTTGGCCGTTGCCTTCTTTCCTCTGGGGTTGTGAATGTGTGTTCCTGGGTTCTATTTGCATGTTAGCCTTATGGCCAAGTGCCACACTTTTCATGGTTGCATGCCTCGGTTTCCCCATCTATGCCCAGGGCCTCTGGTTTCAGTCCTCCTAGGTCTGATGGCCTTGGTCTCCCCACAGCTGAGTGAAGAAGTCAACAACTCAGATCCTAACTCTGTAAAGAACCACATTCTCACCCTGAAGGCTTTCCACATGCTGAGTAAGTTAACACACTTCCGGAGCCCCAGGTATGTGTGTGGGTGTGTACTCAGGACCTTGTCTCTCCCAGGACTGGAATGGAAGCCTAGATTGCCATGAGGGGCTTCCATCCTCTAAACGAAATGCAAAGTAATGCATGTCAACTTTGCCTGAAATTCAATGAATGTCAAAGGGCATAGACCTTGCTCCACCGTTCCCACTCCGTCACCTGGGCTTGGCTTCCCTTTCTCCTTCAGTCATTCCCAGCTCAGAAAGGTGCTAATGTGATTATAGCACTGACGATTGTGAGAGAGACACGAAAGGGCACATGGTGGGGCAGCGGAGGGCCAGGCCTAGCTCAGGGAAAACATCTTCCCCAAGCTTGGCACAGGGGAATGCTGGACAAACACCAGCTCTCTTTCTTCCTCCTTTTTTCCCAACCCAATGGACCCTCCATTGTCCAGCCCGTGGCATCAGTGGGTTGCCGTGAGCATAATTTACTCCTGCTTACCACCTGCCACCAAGCATACTGTTGATTCCCTGTATCCATGCCCTTCTGATAGCAAAGTTGTACAGCGACCAGGTGGTATTCTTAATACGAAAGACCATGGAATCCAAGGACCCAGCCAAGGCAGTATCAGCCCTTCAAGTGTTCATGAATGTGTTCGAGGAAGGTGAGTGGGGGTTGAGCCCAGTCTTATGGATCTTCTCTCCCATGACATCTCCTTTTTCTGGGAGCCAGTCCCATAGAGTAGTGAAAAGCGCAGTTTTACACTCAGTGTAAGTCAGTGGGTTCAATCTTGACTTCGACTCTTACTCGCTGTGCAAACTGGGGCAGATTACATTAGTCTGTACCTCTATTTCCTCATCTGAGAAGTGGGGGTACAGTAATACCTATCTTTTTTTTTTTTTTAGAGATTTTTTTCCCCAAAGATTTTATTGGGGAAGGGGAACAGGACTTTATTGTGTACTTCCAGGCCTTTTTTCCAAGTCAAGTTGTTGTCCTTTCAGTCTTAGTTGTGGAGGGTGCCGTTCAGCTTCAAGTTGTTCTTTCAGTCTTAGTTGTGGAGGGCGCAGCTCAGCTCCAGGTCCAGTTGCCGTTTTCTAGTTGCAGGGGGCACAGCCCACCATCCCTTGTGGGAGTCGAACCGGCAACCTTGTGGTTGAGAGGACGCGCTCCAACCAACTGAGCCATCAGGGAGCTCAGCGGCAGCTCAGCTCAAGGTGCTGTGTTCAATCTTAGTTGCAGGGGGCAGAGCCCACCATCCCTTGCGGGACTCGAGAAGTTGAACCGGCAACCTTGTGGTTGAGAGCCCACTGGCCCATGTGGGAATCGAACCGGCAGCCTTCGGAGTTAGGAACATGGAGCTCTAACTGCCTGAGCCACCGGGCCGGCCCAGTAATACCTATCTTAAGTGTTTTAGTGAGAATTAAATGAGAAAACATATGCTTAGACATATGAAAAACATATGCTTAGACATATTAAATGAGAAAACATATGCCCACTGTGCAGTCTGTTTTATAGTGGTTAGTGTATGATTACTATTTGGGAGTGTGGGCTTCAACTCCAATCAAGTGTTTGCCAAACCTTCGCTGTGTGCCTAGCACGGTGCAAGGCATGGACAATACATAAATAAGACACGGTCCCTACTCTCCAGGAGTAGGGACGATGAGCCTGTTCACACAGCGAAATGATGTGAAATCATATGTGGTAAGTTGCTTACATGTGAGCATGACAGCGTGTGGCAGAAACGCAGAGGGCATCAGTCTGTCAGGGGAGATGGGTTTGGCTCCATGGAGGAGATGTACTGAGAGCAGGGAAGGAGAGCGTGAGTCAGGAGAGGAAATTCACTCTGTAAAGAGCAGTGGTGGCTGTTTGAAAGGTTGAAATGTACAGAGGGAGGGAGAACAGCTTGAGGGGTGAGGTGGTTTTGCGTGGGCAGTCACGGAGACTGACGATGGCTGAGGCTCGTGCCAGCTTGATGAAAATACTGTTTTAGGTCACTCTTCAGTCTGGTTTGGAGCAAAGGGATGGTGGAGATGACCTCTGGGCTTCCACCTGGCCTTTGCAGACCAGGACTGTACCTAGAACCCCTCTTACCTATCTTCTATGCCCCCCAAAACAACAGAGGAGGAGGGGGCAACTGATCCTCCACTGCATGTCTGCCTTCTCTCTAGTGCCCCAGACAGAGAAACTGCAGAGAGACGTGATGCATTCGACCATTATTGTGATTCAGGACAATCTCAAACCAGTGAGCAGAAAGGCGGGATGTGTAGGCTGGGAGGGCGGCTGCGTTCTTGAGAACTTGAGGTCTTGTAAAAAGGAGAGGGGAAGGCTTTGGGGGTGAGGGGAGAGGTAAAGCACCCTTGCCAAGCCAGTTCTGACCTCAGACCACTGCCCGTGGCTTACATTTGGGCTCTTCAAAACCTGGGAAGGGTTTGAGAAGTGGACAGGTGGTTCTTTCCTATTTTCTGATTCTTTTTAGTGGGCAGCAGTGTGGGGTGCCCAGTGGGGGCAGGGAGCCCTAGAGGGCACTAATTCTGCCCCCCGAGAATTCGTGCTTTGTCTGGGGAGGGAAGACCTCAAACGTCTCATCTGGCGTGGGGCCCGAGAAGCCATATTTTTTTTTAAATTAAAGTTTATTGGGGTGACAATGGTTAGTAAAGTTACATAGATTTCAGGTGTACAATTCTGTATTACATCATCTATAAATCCCATTGTGTGTTCACCACCCAGAGTCAGTTCTCCGTCCATCACCATATATTTGATCCCCTTTACCCTCATCTCCCACCCCCCACCCCCCTTACCCTCTGGTAACCACTAAACTATTGTCTGTGTCTATGAGTTTATGTTTCTCATTTGTTTGTCTTGTTCTTTTGTTGTTCTTGGTTTATATACCACATATCAGTGAAATCATATGGTTCTCTGCTTTTTCTGTCTGACTTATTTCGCTTAGCATTATATTCTCAAGATCCATCCATGTTGTTACAAATGGTCCTGTTTCATCTTTTCTTACCGCCAAATAGTATTCCATTGTGTACATATACCACAACTTCTTTATCCATTCATCTATCGAAGGACATTTTGGTTGTTTCCATGTCTTGGCCACCATAAATAAAGCTTCAGTGAACATTGGAGCACACATGTCTTTATGGATAAATGTTTTCAGATTTTTTGGGTAGATACCTAGGAGTGGGATTGCTGGGTTATACGGTAATTCTATTCATAATTTTTTGAGGAACCTCCACACTGCCTTCCATAATGGCTGCACCAGTCTGCATTCCCACCAACAGTGTACGAGGGTTCCTTTTTCTCCACAGCCTCTCCAACACTTGTTACTATTTGTCTTGTTGATGATAGCCATTCTGACTGGGGTGAGGTGATATCTCATTGTGGTTTTTATTTGCATTTCTCTGATGATTAGTGATGTTGAGCATTTTTTTATATGTCTATTTGCCATTTGTATGTCCTCTTTGGAGAAATGTCTCTTCAGGTCCTCTGCCCATTTTTCAATTGGGTTGTTTTTTTTTGTTGTTGTTGAGTTGTATGAGTTCCTTGTATATTTTGGATATTAGCTCCTTATTGGAGGCACTGTTGGCAAAAATCTCCCATTCAGTTGGTGGTCTCTTTATTTTGTCGATGGTTTCTTTTGCTGTGCAAAAGCTTTTAAGTTTGATATAGTCCCATTCATTTATTTTAGCTTTTACTTCCCTTGCCATGGGAGTCCAATTCGTAAAATGTTCTTCAGGTCCATAAGTTTAGTACCTATGTTTTCTTCTATGCAGTTTATTGTTTCGGGTCTTATGCTTAAGTCTTTGATCAATTTTGAATCAATTTTGGTACATGGTGACAGATAGCAGTCCAGTTTCATTCTTTTGCACGTGGCTTTCCAATTCTCCCAGCACCATTTATTGAAGAGGCTGTCTTTTCTCCATTGTATGAGAAGTCATATTTTTTACAAGCTCTGCAGCCAGGGTTGGAGAGAGCAGACTGCTCCCAGCTCTGGATCATTCAGGATTGGGGAACATGGGAGCAGTGGTTTGGGGTGCCAAATGGATGACAATGGCATTGTTCCTAAAAACAAAGTCCTTGATCCTCAGAAGGTTAATGGACAGCCTGGGATTTTGAGGGCTGGGCCCTCAGGACCTGTGGGATTTGTTCCTGGCTTTCCTTAGGAGGCCGGAACACATGGTCTTTCCTCTACTCAGATTCTTCCTCTACCCAACACTCTTACCAATAGTCACATCTCTGGGGAAGTAAGGTGTGGGCAAGATAAGTGCTTTGCATTCTCCAGGAGGATAGTGGGAGCTGAAGTGTTTAGAGCTTCAGGGTGGAGTACAGAAGGGTCAGGTGCAGCGGCTGGTGGTCTGTCACCACCCGGAGCCCACTGAAGAGTCACACTGGGCTTGGAGTCAGGAGAGCTGAGCCCCTCACCTGCCCTAGGCCTCTGTGTCCTCGCCTGCAACGTGAGGTCTCATATGGGCCGTCCCTGACTGCCTTCCTGTCTTGTGATGTGCCGGTCTTTGATCCCACAGGTACGGAAGGCCCTCCTGAACTTCATTGAGATGCTGGGCCACTATGACTACTTTACCTTGCCCCAGGGGGATATCATCATCAACTTTGTCATCAAGCTCAGCGAGTCTGACCCATCAGTGAGCAGGGGCCAAGCAGGGAGGGTACCAAGGGTGGGAGCAAGAAAAGGGCAGAGTTGGGAACAGAAGGAAAAGAGGAAGAGAGCATGGCTGACATGTGGGACGGGGCTTTGGCCTCTGAAAGCCTGCGCCAGGGAGGCCGTGAACCAGGACATGTAGCAGTGGTTCAGGTTGAAATCTTTCCTTTTCCTGTTCCAGAATGAAGAGAATATCCGAATAATGTGTTCCAGAATCCTACAGATGGTACGAACAGCTAGGCTCAAAGATGCCTCTCCATTCCTCCTCCCCTGGCTCCCAGATCACTACCCTGACCCCCAGCCTGCATTCTAACCTCCACCCCCATCTAATCCCTTGTGTTGCCCCTTCCGCCGCCCCCCTCCCCACCTCCATCTGGTCATCCTCAAGTGCCTGGGGCTCCTCAGTGGAGCAGAAGAGGGTCACTGGCTGGTGAACATGGAGGCCCAAGCTTGAGTCCTGCTCAGCCAGTTTCTAGCTGTAAAATCTTGAGTAAATTGCTCTCCCAGCCGCAGTTAATTTTTTTTGTAAAAAAGGGGGTGATTATATTCCCTACCTGTTCTTAGCAACCTCTAAAAATTTTTGGAGAATCATATGAGCTGATATGGGTCAGAGTTGAGTAAAGGGCTGTGGGAGGAAAAGAACATGTGATTTCCTCTGCCCAGCAAGCTCTATCTGCTGACCTTCGGCATGTCTCTGCCCCCTGCAAAATTCCCCAATGCAGGCAATCACAGGTCACTCAATTCCAAAGTTCAACAAGCTTGTCTAGCAATCAAGTCCTTCCTGCTGTAATTTTAATCAGGACCTTGGTTATATTTTATCAATATGGAGCTGGAGAGAGAGGGAGGGAGAGAGAGACAGAGAGAGAAAGAGAGAGAGAGAGAGAGAGACAGAGAGAGAATGAATATGACTTGGGACAGGGGGTCTCTGTATACAGGCCTCAAATGCCTCTCCAGGAAAAGAAGACAAGGTCCTGGGGTTGGAGAACTTCGCCTGGGGCTGACTTGGGGCTTGGCATTGAAGCCCTTGCTACATCCCCTGCCAGGTATCCTTGCCCAAATTGGTCACCTTGGTGTGTGAGCCCAGCAATACCTTGGCCTTCGTGCGCCTGAGTAAGATGGCCACAGAAATGGCACTGAAGGCTCGGGCCCTGGGCCAGTTTCCCTACCTCAGCAGCTTTTACCTCAGGCCTAAGTACAGGGTGGGGCAGCCGATGGAGACGTGCCCGCTCTGAAAGCTCGGGCTGCTGCAGCCACGGAGTGTTGGGGTGGGAGGCTAGCTGAGACACGCCAGGGACAGTCGCTGCAGATCTGTGGTGTGGGGGAAGCTGCAGGCCTCAAGCCTGGGCCATGATGAGAAGAGTGAGGCAAAGGGTTAGGGCATCAGCTTAAGGCCATTTGGCCCCATGGATGAAAAGAGGACTCCTCTAGGGACACAGTTCCTTCCTGCTTTATTCCTCGTTTTAAAACCTGGAGTTGAGATGTGTAAACATTGTTAATTGCACAGTAATGAGTACACAGACGTTCCTGACCCTTTGTTCTTCCTTCGCCCCAACTCTAAGCCTTACTCTGTGCTCACCCCATCCCAGACCTGTAATCCCAGTGGGATGTCTGTTCAGCACTTTACTTGCTGCGTGAGTGTGTGTGTGTGTGTGTGTGTGTGTGTGTGTGTGTGTGTGTGTGTTTTATAAGCTGAAAATGTAATGGTTTGATTTTTAGGCTGAGTCAAAATGTCACAAGCCCCCATGACATTGGCACCGACGTTTCTTCTCTACTTTGCTCTTTCTTCTCCTCTGAAGTACTGATGGGGGGCTGCCAGTGGAGGCTGGAGGCTGGGCATCCTGGAGCTTGCACTGACTCTGTCCTCTTCTTTTATCCTCTCTAACTTAGCCACCCAGTTCATCTCCCCACAGAAACTCCTGACCCATCTTGTGGTAAGTGATGCTGGGATGAGTACTATGTCGCCATTCTTCCATTCTTTCATCCATCCATCCAATCATTTCACAAATAGTTGAGTACTACTGTATCACAGGCATTATGTTGGACATGGAATAAAGAGACAGCGCCTGGGATCATGGGTGCTCTGGGGAAAGGTAATCCAGGCCAGAGCTTGGAGGAGGGAACTGGGAGCATAGTGGTGGGGCCTGCAGATGGGGAAGGAGTGGGGCATGGGAAGGGCCTGGCCTGTCTCTTATGTGGCCTTATTGTAAGCTGCTCTCTGTTGACCTTGGACAAGTACACATGACTTTCTGGATATCATTTTCTCAGCAACTTTGAGTTTCTCTATTTGCCCAGACATTATGTGCTAGTCATGAACATTTGGAGTGATAAAGATAGATCTGCCCTTGAGGTGTTCACAGTCTTAGTGGGGAAGACGAGCCTGGGAATAACCACGCATAATTCCATGTGATAAATGTACTAATAAAGGAATGCACAGGGTGCACTGGGAGCTTAGAAGAACTAACTTGGACTCCAGGAGTCAGGAAGACATCACAGAGGAGGTGACGTTTCGAGAGCGTCTTGGAGAACATGTGGAAAGTCAATGGGTGGAGAAGAATGGGGAAGGTCTAAGCTTCAGCTCTACCATTCTATGGGTTTGTTCTAATTTTCTTCCTTCTCTTCCCTTAAATCCTTTCTCTGCCTCCTGCTTGCTTCTCTTGTTTCTCAGCTGTTTTCCCGGAAGCCCTAAAGAGAAAAAGAGTTTGGTGCAAGCTCCCTAAGGCTACTACATGCTCTGCATCCTATCACCTCCCTGGACCCCGTTATCTACTCTAACGTGGGCCAGCTGTGGATGAAGGCAATCCCCCAGATGGTGCAGATACTTGATGGTGAGGGGTTGGTTGGGAATGGGGAGGAATGGAGCTAGGCAGTGGGCAGATTCCAGAAGAGATGGAGTCCCAAGGTGCAGCATGGAGCTTCCTTGGGGTGAGGAGAACTGGGACCAGCCTGTCCATGCCTCTGAGGTGCCACTGGATGGGTCTGCTTATGTGGGCGATGTTCTGCACTGAGCAGATATGCAGAGTTCTGTGGCTCCAGAGTTCCCAGGATGACTCCTGCCCCTTCTTATGGGCAGAGGGTCAGGGAAGAGTGTGGGCTTTGGAACCAGACAGATCAGGTTTGCATCCTTGTTCAGACACTGGCCAGCTGTGTATGTTTGACTTTTGGAAAGTCATTTATCTCCTGGAGCCTCTGTAAAGTGGAAGAGCAGTTATCTTGTAGGCACAGCGCCTGGCACAGTGTTCCAACGGTGGTTCTTTTGTCCTGGCTGGGGCCTTACGGTTGGGTGGGTCTCTGTGCTCTCTCCTCTCCTAGATCACACTGAGAAGAACCTGAATCAGAAGAAGTGGGATGGCAAGCTGCTGTGGGTAAGCACCCCCCAAGACCTCCCTCCCTCCACATTGCCTTCTTTCTCCTCTCAGGATCCTGAAGGAAGAGAGCCCCAGGCCCCCCAGAGACTGAGGCCATGACCAAGGACGTCCCTGCTCAAGAGAATGTCTGTCTGTGGTTCTCTTGCCTCCTGTTCCCTGCATCAGAGCCTCTGACTATAGTCTAAGCCTTGACTCCCCTTTCACTCCCGCAGGCCCTGCATCAAGAGGGAGTAAGGGAAGGGGCCCTAGCAAGTTATATAGTATTTGAAGGCCTCAGTTTCTTCATCTATAAAATGGAAGTGATCCCTTCTTCTAGAATTAAGTAAGATGTCATAGGGGAGGGCCTTGTAGACTGGAAAGGGCTTCTCACATGACATGGCACTGTCACCATTGTCACTGTGTTATCATTGTCTCGTTCTGACTCAACCCCTCCATGTATTTCAACTCTTCTGCATCTCTTGAGCTCTTTTTCCATATTTACAGACCATGCCCCCATCTCTCACTTCCTTCTGAGTTTACTTCCACGGGGCAGAAAAGCCCTGACACTGTTCCTCCTGGTCTTCTCCCTTCCCCTTCCTCAGTTTTTGAGTCAGTCACTAGTGGCCATTGATGATGACAACTGGCTGGAGCACCTTGTCAGAGTCGTCCTGGAGAGGATACGTTATTTCAGCAATGAGGAGGAGGAAAAGGTATGTCTGGGGGTGTGGTGGTCGCAAGGGGGCTGCTGGGTGGACAGTGGGGCTAGAGAAGTGTGGTGGGTAAGGGCTGGAGAAATGTGCACAAAGTCCAGGCCCTGGGGAAAAGCAAACTGGCATACCTGTGTCCTGGGACTCGAGGGGGAGAGGACGAGGAGCTTGTGGTGGTCACACAGGAACAGCAAAAATACCAGGGGCTTACATTTGCTCGGTGTTTTAGGCTTTATCAGGAACGTCGCCATCTGTGGTCTTCAAACCTCCCAGCTATTCTGTGAAAGAATGGAGCTGGGACTTGGGTGCAGGGGAAAGACTACTGACTTTAGAGTCAGATTTAAGCACGTTATTCAAAGACTGTTTGAGGGCGTACCTAGATTAGGGACTCTGCTTGGTGATGGGGACCAGAGCTAAGGAACAAAGATGGACTCCTTTCTTCATGGACCACATGGTGTGTGGTGGTGAAGGCCTGGGCCCCGGTCCTCATTTTTCCGTGTGTTCCCGGTGTAGTCTGGGTCAGGTGTCTTAGCCTCCTTGGGATTTCGGTTGCCTCACTTGGGAAGCAGCAAAAGTAGCTTCTGCACCACAGGAGAGCGGATGAGAACTGAAGAAGGATGCCTGTGAAGGTACTTTGGTAACTCAGAAGGCTAAGTAACCTGGTAGTCACCATTATCCCTCCCTTGCAGAGTAAGAAACACCATTCAGAGGATTTAGAGCTTTAAGCAAATTATTGGTAAAATGGAAACTGAATACAGGTTTCTTGATTTCTAATCTTGTTTTCCTGTCACTGAACAACACTTTTTTTTGGGCTCTGGAGGTTTCCAGGAAAGAGGCCTTATTTCCAAGACTGTTTGCTCTCTAGTTATTAATAAATATTTATTCATCACCTACTGTATGCACAGCTTTGTGGATGGTAGATTAGGGATGCAAGCAGGAATTCTGATCTTATTAATTCCGTTATTAAATATATATACGAAATACCTATAGCACAACAGGCATTGGACGAGGTGCAGGGTACTCATCTCTGCCTTCAGGAAACCATTGTCTGCTTGAGTGAATAGACAAGAAAATGGGCAATTATTGTAAGTGTTTTAAGTATCAGGGTGGAAATGTGCACTGTGTGCTCGCGAACATGGAGGAGGCCTGTGGGGGCTGCACAGAGAAGCTTCCTCAGGGGCGGTCCACTGTCTAGGTTGGCTCAAGACTGGCCCGATTTTAGCACTGAAAGTTCAGCATCCTGGCAACTGCCTCAGTCCTGGGCAAACCGGGAAATGAGTTGTGCTGCAGAAGAGTGAATAACTCTAGAAAGATGAGTAGTCTTTTGTCAGCTAAATAATCAAGTAGGTGCCTTAGGTCAGGTTTCACTGATGCGGAGCCTGAGGTGAGGGTTCTTGTCAAGTGACTTGGCAAGAAAGAGCGCTGGAGAGAAGCTGTGATAGGACGAAGGACGCAGGCTAGAGGAGCGCTGAAGCTAAGCAAGGGTGTGTCCTGATCCCATGAGAACCCTGGAGGGAAACTGTACCGCAGAGTCTGTCCTGCCTGGAGGCAAGTGAGGGGGCTTTTGTACCTGCCCTCCCCCACTCTGGACTGTCATTGGCTCCAGGTTTCCAAAGTTGGTACGGGGTAGGGAGAGGAGAGAGAAGAATGTAGCTCCCAGGCATCCTGGGCAAGGAGGCCCCAGTAACTCCAGGGCACTTCTCCCCAGAAGGCTGCAGGGAGGAGCTGTTCACAAAAGTGCCTGTAGCCAGTTGAAGGAAAGGAACCCTTAGGTCTAGACAAGGCACAGAGAGCGGCTGCTAGAGGCGAAAAAGGTGCCTGGAGAAGGGGGAGTGTTAGGGGTGAGTTAAAACCAGGTGAGACATTCGTTGAACATCTGGTATGTCCTATTAGCCTACTACATCGGGCTGTGTTAACACTGGGGACAGACACCGCTCCTCAGCTTTGTTCTCACTGGAGATGTGGGGGTGGGGCAAGTTAGGAAGCAACCAAACAAATGCATAAACAAGAGAATGAGGGACTGTGAGGAAGCACTGAAGGAAAGGAACAGGATGGTGAGCTTGGAGAGGGACTTAGGCGGTCAGGGAAGCCTCACTGAGATCTGAAAGATGAGAACGAGACATTTTTAAGAGCCCAGGTAAGAGGATTCTAGCCAGAGAAAATAGGAAACGCATGGGGCCCTGAGGTAGGAGCGTGGGTGAGTCCATGCAGGCTGGTGTTACAAGGTAGACAGGACAATGTGCAGGAAGCAAAGATGAAGGCCACTGGAATTCAAAGGAGGGAGATAAAGGTTACAGAAAAGTGCTTTGTAATTATGCAATTTTGATTTTAAAATTATGCAATTTAAAGAACTGTTTTATTTCCTAGCTAGAAATGGAAAGTATGTGGATCAGGGAAATTTCCTAAAGAATGATCCTTAAGAGGCTGAGAAATGAGAAATGTAGCTTTCTCTTTTCTCTAATGTGAGTCCTTGCTTTATAGGACTACTGCCTTACCCAGACGTCCCCTGAGAGCAGGAGGGCCGGTGGGTGGAGGTGGTGGCTGGCAGTCACAAAGTTGGTCTTGGACATGGCTGTTCCCCAGGCTGCCCTAACCTAATTCCAAGCTGAGCATGACTCTACCCTTCCACCTCTCCTAGGGTTTCCTATATAAATTCTTTGGCTTCACCCTTCGGACCTCAAGGAATACGAAACTGGTGAAGATAATGATCTCCTCTATCCTACAAACTGCCCACGAGGAGCTGCAGGACAGGGAGGTGAGGTAGTGGGTACTCATTGGCAAGGGGAACATTTACAGTTTAAGAGGCAGGATGACAAGGAGCTTAAAGGCTGGGCCCTGGCAGCCAGACCACCTACTAGCTGAGCACTATTGGGCAAGTTACTGAATCTCTCTGTGCCTCAGTTTCCCCTCTGTAAAATGAGGCTATGATACCTTCCTCATAGGATGTTTCCTAAAAAGTTTTTCTTATTTTGAAATAATTTTTTATTAGTTTCAGGTGTACAAGGCAACATAATAGTTAGATATTTAAACTTCTCATAAAGTGATAACACCCCCCCCAAAGCTACTACCCCTCTGACATCTTATACGGCTGTTACAATAACATCGACTATCTTCCCTATGTTGTTCTCCATGTCCAGCGACTGTATATACCTGTATATGTAGTTGTAGTTGACATTCAGTATTATTCTACTTCAGCTTCAGGTGTATAGCGCAGTGGTCAGGCATCTACAGTCTATGACATGATCCCCTGATAAGTCCAGTGCCCATCTGGCACCTTACATGATCTTTACAACACTGTTGATTATATTCTCCCTATTGTATTAACTATCAATTTATATTTCTTAGTGCCTTCACCTTTTTCACCCTGCCCCCAACCCCATTCCCATCTGTCACCCTGATAGATCTAGAACCTACCTGGCACCATACCTTGTTATTACAATATTATTCACTATATTCCTTATGCTGTACCCTACATCCCCATGGCTACTGTATAGCAAACAATTTGTACTTCCTAATCCCTTCCCCTTTCACCCATCCTTAACCCCCCTCCCATCTTAAAGAAGTCCCTCTAAGAGTCCTTGTAATACTGGTTTGGTGGTGATGAACTCCTTCAACTTTTTCTTGTCTGGAAAGCTCCTTATTTATCCTTCAATTCTAAATGACAGCCTTGCTGGGTAGAGCGATCTTGGTTGTATGTCCTTGCTTCTCATCACTTGGAATATTTCCTGCCACTCCCTTCTTGCCTGCAAAGATTCTATTGAGAAATCAGCTGCCAGTCTTATGGGGGCTCCCTTGTAGGAAACTAGCTGCCTTTCTTTTGCTGCTTTTAAGATTCTCTCTTTGTCATTTTAATGCCAAACTTTGGCATTTTAATTATGATGTGTCTTGGGTGTTGGCCTCTTTGGATTTATCTTGTTTGGGACTCTCTGTGTTTCCTGGGTTTGTATGTCCATTTTCTTCACCAGGTTAGGGAAGTTTTCTGTCATTATTTCTTCAGATAGGTTTTCAATTCCTTGCTCTCTCCCTTCTCCTTCTGGTACCCCTATAATGCAAAAGTTGGTGCTCTTGGTATTGTCCTGGAGGCCCCTTAAACTCTCTTCAATTTTTTGGATACTTTTTTCTTTTTGCTGTTCTGGTTGGGTGTTTTCTGCTACCTTATCTTCTACATCGCTGGTTGGATCCTCTGCTTCATCTAATCTACTGTTGATTCCCTGTAATATATTGTTCATTTCTATTATTGTATCCTTTATTTCTGACTGGTTCTTCTTTTTTTTTTTTAATGGCTTCTGTCTCTGTTTTTATGCTCCTTATCTCTCTGTTTAAGTTCTCCCTGAGATCACTGAGCATTCTTATAACCAGTGTTTGGAACTCTGCATCTGATAGATTGCTTATCTCTGTTCGCTTAGTTCTTTTTCTGGAGCTTTGTTCTGTTCTTTTATTTGGGACATGTTTCTCTGTCTCCCCATTTTGGCTGCCTCCCTGTGTTTATTTCTATGTATTAGGTAGGGCTGCTATGTCTTCCGGTCTTAGTAGAGTGGCCATATGTAGTAGGTGTGCTGTGGGGCTCAGTGGTGCAGTCTTTCTGGTCACTTGAGCCATGCACTCCAGGTGTGTCCCTTGTGTGGATTATGTGTATCCTCCTCTTGTAGATGAGCCTTGGTTGATAATTGCACATCAATGGGAGGGACTGACCCTGGGCTCACTGGTTGTGAGGACTGGCCTTTTCTACAGTGGAAGGGCTGTTGTGCAGGGGCTGATCCTATGGAGCAGGATCTGCCTCAGCAGGACTCTGGTGCCTGCCCAATCTTCCCCTTGGGTGTATCGTCCTTGGAGGCAGCTGGGTGATGCTCCAGCTTATTTTGAAGCTGGCCACTGGGGCGCCAGCCCCAGGACCACCTTGGAGGGGATCCACTATAGGTCAAGTTCAGCCACAGCCCTTCCCCCACCCGGGGCCACCCAGCAGGAGCCACAAAGAAATCTGCAGATGGCTGCCACTGGCAGGATGGAAGGTGCTATGCTTGGAAGTGCCTTGAAAGGCCAAGCTGTGAACCAAGGCCACTAATGCCAGCTTAGGGCTGCTCAGCCAGAGGTATAGGACACGCTCAAGCCAGATGCTGTTTGTCTGGGTTTCACGAACCTTTGAGAGACCACAGGAAAGTCTGCAGTTTGAGCCAAGGCAGGCGGTCTGCATGAAAAAGCCACTGAAAGCATCCTGGGTGTGCCTGAAAGTTGGGCGGGCCAGGTCTCAAATCTCCAGGGTGTGACAAACGAATGGGGGACAGTCAGAAATGGCGACCCACGTCAGGAAGGGGGAGGGCTCAGCAAAGAAACGATGGCCTCCGCTAGCCCCCGTCCAGGAGAAATCTGCCTCTCCAGTCCCTGTCCCAAGCCAGACAACTCAGTTCCCCACCATATGTCCCTGCTGTCTTTCCAGCTGCTGCCCCAGCGCTGGAGCTGAGAGTGAGTGATTCTGTTGGTGGGTAAGTCTGCACGTGGTCTGTTTAAGAGGAGCGCCTGTGAGTGCAGCTGTTCTCGGTCTCACTCAGTCACAGTCTCCGCTGGTTTTCACAACCAACGACTATGGGGACTTCTCTCCTCAGCACTGGAACCCTGGGCTGGGGTGGGGCTGGGATCTCTCGCTCCTCTAGGGGACGGGGGTGGGGAATTCCAACAGCCGGAATAGCCCTCCTGATCTTTAATGGTCACACACGGGTGTGGGACCAGCCCAGGGTTCTGTGTCTCTGCCCTTCCTACCAGTCTGGAGGTGGCTTCTTCTACACATCCTTAGATGAAAGGCTTCAGTTCAGCTTGATTTTAGGCGATTCTCAATAACAGTTCTTTTGTAGATTAGTTGAAATTTTGATGTGGTTGTGAGTAAAGGTAAACACAGTGTTTACCTACTGCACCATCTTTGTTGTCTCTCTCTATTTTGAAATAATTTTATACTTAAGGAAAAGTTGCAAAAAAAAAAAATCACAAAGAATTCCTGTTTGTTCTTCTCTTAGACTCCCCAAATCTTAACATTTTCCCCTGCTTGCTTTGTCATTCTTTCATATAAGTAATATAACTTATTTATTAATTTATTAACTTATTATTATTGTATATTCTGAATCTGAAGTGGAAGCTGCAGTCATGATGCTCATTTATCCCTAAATACTTCAGTGTGTATTATCTAAAAATAAAGGTATTCTCTTACATAAGCACACGACAATGATCAAAATCAGGAAACTAACATCACCACCATGCTATTATCTAATTTATAGACCTGATTTGAAAATCATCAGTTGTCCTACCAATGTTTTTTGTTGTTGTTGTTTTGTTTTGTTTTGTTTTTAATAAATCACACACACATATGCAATCATGCACCCCTTAGCGACGAGGATATATATTTTTAAAATTTTTATTGGGGAATATTGGGGAACAGTTTCCCCAATAAAAAGTTTCTCCAGGGCCCATCAGCTCCAAGTCAAGTCAATGTCCTTCCATCTAGTTGTGAAGGGTGCAGCTCAGCTCCTAGTCCAGTCGCCGTTTTCAATCTTAGTTGCCGGGGGCACAGCCCACCATCCCATGCAGGAATCGAACCGGCAACATTGTTGCTAAGAGCTCGTGCTCTAACCAACTGAGCCACCGGCCGGCTGCCCCTCCGGAAGCTCAGTGGTAGCTCGTTGTCTTCAATCTAGTTGTAGAGGGTGCAGCTCACTGGCCCATGTGGGAACCGAACTGGCAACCCTGTTGTTAAGAGCTCATGCTGTAACAAACTGAGCCATCTGGCTGCCCACTACCAATGTTTTTTAGAGCAAAAGAAAAATGTTTTTTTCTCTGGTCTGGGATCTAATTCAGAATCAAGTAATACATTTGGTTCTCATTTCTCTTCATTCTTCTTTAATCTGGAACAAGTTCCTCATCTTTATCTTTCATGTCTTGACGTTTTAAAAATGTACAGACCATTTATTTTGTAGACTGTCTCCCATTTTTGGTTTGCCTCATAATTCCTCATGATTAGATTCAGATTATGCATTTTTGATGGGAATACCACAGAAGTGATGCATGTCATAGGGTAGTTTTGAGGATTAGACATGGTAAAATACTTAGAATGGTGCCTGGCACATAAGCCCTCTCTGAATGTTGATTTCTGGTGGCCTCGGTGTCCGTGCCCTCAGGCCTCCCCTCTCCGTGTCCCTCCCCTGCCAGATTCTCCGAGCATCCATCACTATCATGGTTATCGGCAGGTATTTACCAAGCCCAAGTTGCAAACATATCAATGGGAAGCCAAGACACGTATGGGAAGGAAGCAGCTAACCACGCAGAATAGCCTGACCAAAGGCTACGTGAGTGGTCACCGAGGCATCGTGGCTGTGTGGGCTGCCTGGGATGTGGGCTCATTGGGGCAAGTTTAGGGGAAGGAGGGAGGCAGATATCCCCACTTGACATAATATCCTGAGTCAAGACTTGGAAGCAAGAACTTTTGGGGACATGTCTAGAGAACAGTCAGTGGTCTGGTGGGACTGGAATGCAGGGAAATAAAAGTAACCCCTCAGCCAGCACTTGGGGACAGATTGGACACAGAAGATAAAGATAAGAGGGAGGAGGACATCCAGGATGGTTCCTGGGTTTCCAGCATCTCAGTGGGAGGAGTCAGTATCATTCACTGAGACCAGAAACCCGGGACAAACTGGGGAGGAAGATGATACATTCAGTTTTTGCCCAGGAGGGGTTGAGGTGCCCCGGGATAGCCAGGTGGAGACATCCAATGTCCAGTTCACAAGAAACTCAGATTTGGGCTGGAGGTCTAGATTTGGGAAACATGTTTTTTTCCCTGTCTGTAAAATGGAGATGGTAATATTTACCTGAAAGCTTTAGTGTGAGGATCAATGAAATAACGTAAGGCTGCTACAAACTAAGCACTGATATTCAGATGATGTCATGATGGTCATGATAATGATGATGGTGACGGTGATGGGGATGATGACAACCATGATTAGTGGAAGGTGTGGCAAAACAAGGACATAAGAAGAAGGCCAGGGCCAGAATAGAACCCCCTTCTGATACTCTGCTATCCCTGCTCTCTAACTAGTTAAACGTTTCCCTTCCTCTACTTGGAGTCCAGAAGCCTACAAGCCTCACTAATACTTCATCCCTTCTTGAGGATCTGTGTCCTGGAATCTGTCACTGTCCGCAGGTCCCCTCCACTCTGCCTTCTCTTGCTGCGAAGTCTTAACGGTGGCCCTTGGCAAACAGCTGGCACCTGTGTGTGTGTTGGTCTTTTCTTTAGCTCTGTGCCCCATCATGCTTGTTGAGTAAAGTCTAGGAAGAGGCTTGGCTGACACTGATGTCAAAAGGACCTGCTGTGAGGCAGAGGGATTTAAGTTAAAGACTGTTCCTGGCAGGAACTACAGAGTCCCCAAGCCTCTGTGCTTTTGGCTCTCTCTAGGTTGTTGAGTCCCAGAGCTGCACTTCTAGCCCCAACTTTCAGACCCACTGGCACTGACATTTCCACTTAGTTGTTCTGCCATGACGTGCCTGCGACACATCCAGGAACTCATTGCTTCATGTCTTTCCAACCTAGACAGGCCCCCTTTTTCACCTGCTCATTTTGGTGAGAGTTAACTATTTCCTGTTCTCTCTAACTGGAAATATTGGCATTGTCTGTAAGTCTTCCCTCTCTTCCATCTCCTCACTGATTAGCTATCCTGTCCTGTCAATAAGATGCCTTGGATTTGTTCTTTCCCTCCTTTCCCTCCTCAGAACAGCCCTTCTCTGAATTCCTAGTGCATGTAAGTATTTTCTATTGTGCAATGTCAGATTTGATAATACCAAGATTTTGTAAATCTGTGAACCTAATTTTTTTTAGATCTGGGATAATTTGCATCTTGAATGACTTCTTGCAAAGATGTTTGGTTCTCCATCTTCCATTTCTTGCCTCTCCCTCTCTAAAGCCCTGCTTGGCTCGCCCTGAGCTGTGGGGTGGGGTTGACACCATCCCTGTTACAGGGCATTGCTGTGGCGCTCCGTGTCGTGTCTGTGAAACATCTGACGGTCGTCCTGGACCAACTGCAAGTGTATAATGCTGTCCTCACTGACAAGGACTCATTGGCCATCCTCAAACTGATGAAGGTGACGGCATTCCCAGGGGCTCTGCCCGCCTCCCACACAAAGCTTTCCAAGGCGCCTGGATATAAATGCTTCTCTTTCCCTCTGACCAGCTGTGGGGCAGTTTCGTCCTGCCCTCCCTGTCCCTTGCTCCCTCACATCCACACTTCAGGCCATGGTATCATCAGCTGCACCCTCCCCCCGCCCTTGCCAACTGCTCACCATTCCACAACTGTATCTTCCCCTCTGCACCCTCTGGGAAACCTGGTCCTCTCTGAACCTCCAACACCCCATCAGGCAAGGAAGATAAGGTGAGGAGAAGGCAAATTTCCCCCTTCTCTCTACAGGAACATCAGCAAAGGGAGTGGGGGCTGGTCTGTAACACCATCTACTTAAGCTATAGCAAGATTATCTTAGTGAGCAATGGGGCCATCTTCATGCATTTAGATGCCATCCTGGCCTTGACCCTGCAACACTATCGTGACTGCATTGTGGAAAAGGTACTTCCTGCTTATTCTGCTTCTCCAACATCCCAGCCCTGCCTTCTCTTCCTTTCCCCTTCAAGAACAGATGCCTGGCCTTGAAGGGATATCAGGGGGTGGGGCTAGGAGAGTTACTTCCTCTCCCACATTTCAGTCCTCTCACTTAACCCTGCCACCCTACGATTCTCCGATTCTCACTGGCCCCAGGAGGACAGCACAGTAATTTTAGGTCTGGGGAAAAGTGTCTCCTTTCCTGCTGGCATGCAATGTCACATGCTATCTCCGATGAAGGGATGAGTAAAACCTAAATTCCCTAACATTCCTAGGAAGAAGCATTTGGGGAAGGTAAGGGGAACCCCGTAGTATTTTCCTGCCTTTGCTATTTGTGCAGAGCGTGTATCCCCCGGGGTGGGAGAAGAAGCCCTTCCCATTGGGTAGAACTTATTCAGGGGCAAGACAATACCTTGAGGGACAAGGAAGCTAGACCTATCCTAATTTAGGAGTTATAAGAGGGGGACTCTAGGAGGGGTTGATTAGAGGAGTGGCCTGGGTTGCCCTCAGCGGGAAGGCTGCAGGAGGCCTAGCCCCTCGTGCCCCAGACTTCGTGTACACAGTGTGCCCTGGCCCCGGATCGTTCCCGCCTTGGAGGTCTCTGAGCATCTGGTTCATTCAGGATAAGAATCTGAAGCTGGATTTCCTGAATGCCCTGACCACACTGACACACCCCCTGAGCAGCCAGAACGTGAACTTTCGGCTCCAGTTCCCCCACAAGCTAGAAATTGTAACCTTGATGAGGGTAAGTACCTCTCAGGAGCACAGAGGTGAGAATGCAGAGAGGAGGGAGGTTGGGTTCTCGTGGAAACCATTGGTAGCACCTCTAGGCTCGGCCTGGTGGATAGACGTCCAGAATTTTCAGTGTCCTTTTCCTGCGTTAGTGTTCCCTTTCCTGTCCTCAAGGTAGTGCTGGATACAGTGGGGAAGGTATGGTTTGGCGTACAGGAGAGGTGCTGTCCTCAGAGTCTTCGGGAGCCCCGGAAAGTTCTAGGTTCCACCTTCTTATGCGCACAGCCTGGAGTGGGAGGAGGTGGAAGCTGGCAAGAAAAATATGTTCACCATCCTCTTGGTCTTCGGTCTGTGTGTGTGTGTGTGTGTGTGTGTGTGTGTGTGTGTGTGTGTGTGTGTTAGGAGCTAATCAAGGTGGAGCCATTGAACTTCATCTCCAGCTCCATTCGGCAAAAGGCAATGAGCATTGTCACTGACTTCAGGTAACAACATGCCGTCCCCTCTCTGCCCTGCCACGGTGTATTTCAGCTCTTTATTCCCCAGTCCCACCCACCTCTTATTTTTCTGCTTCTGCTTCTATTATAGGGGAGTAGTAGACATTTACTGGACGATGTCTGCCACTTCCTTTTGCCAAGGTTTTTTTTGGATGGGATTTTCAGAGCACCTGCCTCTCCCATCTCCGGAGAAACTTGCTGTCATTTCTGCCCCAGGCTTCCTTTTGCTTTCAGGGCCATCCCTGAGTAGGCACCTCCATTTCCGTCACCGATTCCCCATTCCCTCCCAACCTCTGGGGAGCCACAAAGTAATATATCACCCCAAATTATCAGTACCCTTTCCTGTAAGAGTCGTGCTGTTCTCTTTCCCTTAGCTCCTCTCTTTCCATCTTCTTGGCTTTTTCACCTCTTGTCACTGTTTCCTCCCTTTCCTCTTTCATTACCCTAATTTCTGGTATGTTCTTTCTTGCTCCCCCCGTCTCTCCTTCTCCACCATCTCGCTGTACCTTTCTCAGCTGTTATTCCTGGGCACCATGTCTGCTTACACTTCTGCTCCTCCCTGGATCTTAGGAAGCTCAGGCCCCTCCTAGAGGTAGAAGAAAGAATAGAGCTGCTCCGAACGAGCTGCAAGAGTGTGCTCTGCCTGCCACCCACAGATGTTTTGCAAAAGGAGGCACCCAGTCCCAAGGAGACCCAGGCCTATGTGGTAATTAACTCCTTGATATTTGTCTCTTTGGTTTGATTTATTTTTTTAAGGGGATGAGAAGTATAAGCTTGGCAGTTTTAGGTAAGAATCTTCTGTCTTTAATAAAAACAAAATCATTGGAAGGAGGACTTCCTGTGAAGAAGGGGTTGCTAGGTCGTGCAGTCTGCACTCGACTCCTGAGATCCAGTTCCTCCTTAGAGGCACTCCTTGATTACCACTGTCACCACTTTAATATTCTGGCCCAAAGGCAGGCACTCAATCCTTCCCTTTATAACTGTTGTACAATTGAAACCAGATGGGAAGCTTCAAACCTGATTTTACTAAAGGCTCATAGGTAAATAAAGTCAGGGAGCCCCAGGAACGAGAGTCCATTTCTTACAAGCCCTACAGCGTTTCCTTGGGGAGAGAAGAGGGATTCAATTTTTAATGTACATTTCCTATGCTTAATTCCTAGGAATTCTTTCATGTTCTGTGATTACTCCTTTGTCTTGACTGGTTCTTGTTTTATTGATGCCATAGTCCCTTGACTTTATTTTTTTTTTTAGGATATTAATAAGAATTTTTTTTAAATAAATGGTTCTGCTACTTACTGAATTAGTTTGATTTTCTTTAAGGTCAGTTGGTCTGTTCATCAGGGTTTTCTTTTTATTAGATACCTGGAGAGGCTTCTTTTTCAGTTCATATTTATTTATGGTTTGAGGGAAGGACTGGTACACACAGAAAGGGCTGAGGTGGGTTTCCTGTCATTGTATCCCCATGAGACTTCCTCAGTGTGAATCTGTTTAGGGTGGGGAGGGTATTTTGACAGGATTTTCCCACGTTTGGGGCAGGCTGAGAATTCTAACTGCCCCAGTAAGAATAGCTTTACTGTGAGGTAGATTTCCTTTGGGTTCTTTATTCAAAAGGAAAACTCTTTCTTTTTCTTTCCCCTTCCTGGTCAGTTTTAGTCCGGAACTGTCACAAACGTTGCTTTGGTTCTCAGAGCGGGCCCCTAACTTTAGGAGCACTCCTTGGCCGATCACCTACTTTCTTTCTAAGGTTTGGGGCAAGGCTACTTGGTTTCCTATGGGGCCAGAGGGAGAAATCTGCTGTCCTAACTTTTGGGAATCAGTTACCCTGCCAGGTCAGTCCTCTTCCCTCTCTGGAGCCAGCCAGCACCTCAGTCACGGCTGCTGACCGAAGCTGTACCCACTGGGAGCAGGGTCCCAGTTAAGCTCAAATCGGGAGTGGGGACGGGGCGGGTGGGGCGGGGGGGGGTTGGGGGAAGGGCAGGGTAGCTATGTTGTCAGGGAACTCTCAGTTCACCAGGACAAACTGACAGACATTTGGTTCTGGTGGAAACAGTAGAGGAATTTGTGCAAGTCAATGGTGGGCAAGTAGAGCCTAAAATGTAGGGGAACTCTTCTGGGGCGGGATTTCTTAAGGAAGGCTTCCTGGGAGAGCCAGAGTTCCGAGAAGAGTTTAGAAGGAGGGTGGGGGCTGATAGCTTGGCAATTCTTTGAGTCCCTCTTCTCCCATCAGGATCTGTTCAGGGAGACCCTGCAATCCCTCCGAAGGCTAATGGAGGCACTTATTGTTGAAATGCCCACTCGGATCCAGAACTGCTTGGAGGTCAGTGGGAAGGAGCCCCTGAAAGTTGGCGTATTCATTTCCTATGGCTGCCGTAATGAAGTACCACAAATGGCTTCAAACAACAGAAAAACTTTCTTTCACACTCATAAAGGCTAGAAATCCAAAATCAAGGTATCAGCTCAGTTGGTTCCTACTGGAAGATCTGAAGGAGAATCTGTTCCATGGGTCTCTCCTAGCTTCTGGAGGTTCCTGGCAACATCGCGAATGACTTGTAGACACGTTCCAGTTTCTGCCTCCATTGATTTTCACAGGGCATTCTTCCTTTCTGGGTTGTGTGTGTGTGTGTGTGTGTGTGTGTGTGTGTGTGTGTGTGTGTGTGTGTTTTCATTGGGTTAGGGTCCACCTGAATCCAGTATGAGCTCACCTTAACTTGAATTCATCTGCAAAGACCCTATTTGCAAACAAGGTCTCATGCTGAGGTTCTGGGTGGACATGATTTTTGGGGGACACTACCAATCCAGTACAGTTGGGAACAGGGCAGGAGAACAGTTTAGGGGCCAACTAAGAAGTAGAACTGATGATGAAGGTCGGGAGCAGAGCTTTTAGGGAAAGGATGATAAAGGCTAGGATTCAAATAACGTTCGTCTTCCCTTTGGAGGAGAAAATTTCCCTCTTCCTTCTTCCACTTTAGCCATCACTGCGATCAGCTCCTCTCTCAGTTTCTCTCTGCTCCTAGTTAAAAAATCCATACTAGTTAAAAGTTAAAAGCATGGGTTCTGGAGTTCCATACACTACAGTTCCAGATTTTGCCTCTGCTATTAGCTGTGCGGCCTTGGGAAATTATTTAATTTCCGTTTGTTTCAGTTTTCTCCTGGAAAATGGAATGACAATAATACCTAGTGAATACAGCCATTTTGATAAGTGAATGAGATGTTTATAAAGTGCTTGGCTCAAAGAAGGAAGGTACAGGTTCAAACAATTTGCCCATTTTAAAATTATTTGTCTTTTTATTGACTTGATTTACTTTATTCTAATGTTACTGTGATACTTTGGTCTTCTCCGGAAATCCTGTTCCCCAATTACCACATGAAATTTGAGATATTTTTGCAGTTCCTTTTGTTGTCAGAATACAGATAACTAATGACTGTAGTCAAAGTATTGTGTTCAAAAGTTACTTGAAATAATTCTTTCCTGTGTGATTATATTATCAAATTGATATAATTTAAACTTATTTGTGTTCAATTTTAGGGCTTCCTTTCTTTGATTTAATTCAAGAGCTTGATTATGTAAAGATTTACATAATTAAAAACTTAAAACTATATAAAGTTTTACTCAGAGAATTCTTGCTCCCATCCTGATCCTCTAAACCTCATTCCTACTCACCCCTATAGATAACCATTTTCATTCACTCTGGTTTGTCCTTCCTGTTTTTCTTATTGTAAAAATAAGCCAAACTGTTTATGGTATATTCTTACTTCCCTTCCTTTCTTACACAGTAGGTAGCACATTCTATCCAGTGCTCTGGACCTTGCTTTTTTCACTTACCCACATCAGTTCACAGGTATATTCCTTATTTTTTTATGGTTTCATACATTGTGTGCATGTGCTATAGTTTATTCAATCAGTCCCCTATGGAGGCACACTGGGCTGTTTCCAATTATTTTTCTGCTAATTTTCTTCTTAACTTTTGAATTTGAAATGATTGGAGATTCACAGGGAGCTGCAAAACTAGTAGCTAGCACCCCTGGAACCCTTTGCTCAGCTTCCCCTGATGGTGACATCTTATATAAAGTAGTACACTCTCAAACCAGGGGGCTGATGATGAAACACTATTGTAAGACTACAGACTATTCAGTTTTCACCAGTTTTTACACGCACTCATTTGTGTGTGTGGTCTATGCAATGTGATCTCTTTTATAGAATTGTGTAACCATCACCACCACCGTGATGATATAGAATATTCCCTCACCAAGAGAAATTCTCTTGTACTACCCCTTTTTATAGTCACACCTCTTCCCCCCTTGTTTCTGTTCCCTGTGGACAACTAATCTCTTCTCCGTCTCTATAGTTTTGTCATTTTGAAGATGTTCCATGAGTAATATACATGGAATCATATAGTATGTAACTTTTTATGAGATCGGCTTCTTTCATTCACCAGGTTTAATGGTCACAAGTCTCTTTGTTAGATCTATAATTTGCAAGTGTTTTCACCCAATGTGTAGCTTGTCTTTTCTTTCTCTTGACAGTGTTCTTTAAAGAAAAAAAAGTTCTAAAATTTGATGAAGTCCATTTTATGATTTTTTTCTTTTATGAACCATGATTTTGGTGTCATATCTAAGAATTAGATCCTGAATATTTTTTCCTATGTTTTCTTCTGAAAGCTGTTTGATTTTACATTTAAAACTGTGATCCATTTTGATTTAATTTTTGTAATGTATAAGCTTTAGGTTGAGGTTCAATTTTTTTGTATATGAAAGTTCAGTTGTTCCAATACTATCCTTTATGCCTTTGTCAGAATCAGTTGGCTGTATTTGTGTGGATCTATTTCTGGACTCTATTCTCTGTTCCACTGGTCTCTGTGTCTATCTCTTCACCAATACCACACTATCTTGACTTTTTTAGCTTTAGTAAAGTCTTAAAATTATATAGTGTAATTCCTTTATTTATTTTTTTTTTTACTTTTGCGTATAAATTTAGAACCAAGTTGTCCATATCTATGAATCGTCCTCTGGGGTTTTTATGGAGTTGCATTAAATCTATAGCTTTACGTGGGAAGAATTGAAATCTTTATTATGTTGAGTCTTCTAATCCATGATCATGTTATGTCTCTTTATTGATTAGATCTTCTTTGATTTTGTTCATCGGCATTTTGTAGTTTTCAGCATCCAGATCCTGTATATATCTAAGTATTTCATTTTTGACGATATTATCAATGCAATTATTTAACAATTTTTTGCTTTCCAATTATTCATTGCTAGAATATAGAAATTCAACTGAGTTTTGCATGTTGACCTTGTATGACATCTAGGACTTTTGGGGGTGGTATGTGGATTCCTTGGAATTTTCTATGTAGAAACTAATTTGTTTGCAAATAGGGACCATTTTATTTCTTCCTTTCTAATGTTTTAACTTTTCTCTAATTTTCATGGCTATTGCACTGGCTAGGACTTCCAGTACGCTGTTAAATAGGAGTGATGAAAGTAGACATCCTTGTCTTGGGGAAGTTATTCAGTCTTATACTAAGTAAGATGTCTACTATAGGCTTTTTGTAGGTGCCATTTATCAGATTAAGCAGTTTGCTTTTATTCCTAGTTTGCTGAGAATTTTGAATAGGAATAGATGTTGAATTCTATAAAACACTTTCTGTCTCAATTAATATGATGACATTGATTTTCTTCTTTGGACTATTAATATGTCATATTACATTGATTTTCAAATAGTGAAGCAGTCTTGCATTCCCAGAATAAACTCCACTTGGTTGTGATGTATTATTCTTTTTATATTTTGTATTATTTAATTTGCTAACATTTTGTTGAGGATTTTTGTGTCTATGTTCATGAGGGATATTGACTTATCGTTTTCTTTTTTTGTTGTTTTTGTCTGATTTTGGTATCAGGTTAATATTGCCTCATAAAATTAGTTAGGAAGTGCTCCTTCTATCTCACAGGAAAGACTGAATACAATTAATGTTATTGCATTTTTAAGTTTTTGGTAGGAATCACCATTGATACCACCTTGATCTGGAGATTTTTTTTTTTTGGAAGGTTTTTTTAATCTATACGTTCAATATAAAAAAAAAATAGTTATAGGACTATTTAAGCTATCTGTTTCATCCTAGCTGAGTTTTTTAGTTTTTGAAAAATTGGTCTATGTCCATTTTATCTAAATTGGTGAATTTATATGAGTCAGAGTTGTTTGTAGTATTCCCTTATTATGCTTTTAATGTCTGCATAATTTTTTTTTTCATTCTTGTGTCTTTTTCTTTGTCAGTCTTTTTAGAGGTTTATCAATTTTATTGATCTTCAGAAAGAACCAACTTTTTGTTTTATTATTTTCCTCTATTCATTCTTTTCATATTTTTCTCTATGTTTCAATTTTATTGATTTTTGCTATTATCTGTAGTATTTTCTTCCTTCTGCTTGCTTTGTATTTATTTCACTTTTTCTATTTTTTTTTTTTTTAGTGGAAACTTATATCATTGACTTGAGACCTTTCTCCTTTTCTAATATAAACATTTAGTGCTACAAATTTCCCTCTAGGCACTACTTTAGCTGTATCCCATACATTTTAATGTATTGCATTTTTATTATCATTCGTTTCAAACTGTTTTATAATTTCTCTTAAGATGTCCTCTTTGGCCAATGGATTATTTAGAAATGTGTTGCTCAATTTCCAAATGTTTGAAGAATTTTCTTTCAGTTATTAGTTTCTAGTCCAATTCCATTATGATCAGAGAACATACTTTTTATGATTTCAAGTTTTAAAATTTCTAAAGGTTTTATTTTATAAAGCAAGATATAGCCTAATTGCTTTTGTTGGATCAACTGTGCTAAAATGCCAGTTGATGGTGTCAATCAGTTCTGCTGTATCTTTACTGATTTTCTATTTGCTAATTATATTGAATACTGAGAGAGGAATGTTGAAACCTCCAACTATACTGAGGATTTATCTATTTTTCTTTTCAGTTCTCTCAGTTTTTGTTTCACATAGTTTGAAGCTCTGTTGTTAAGCACATATACATTTAGGATTTTCATATCTTCTTGGTAAATTGTTCTTTTTATCACATGAAATATCCTCTTTATCTCTGGTAAATTCTTTGCTCTGAAGTCTTCTTTTTCTGTTATTAATTTAGCCACCATAGCTTCCTTTTTACGAGTGTTTGCATGATATGTCTTTATCCATCCTTTCACTTTTAACATATTAATATTATATGAAGTGAGTTTCTTGTAGACAGCATACAGTTGGTCATTTAAAAAATCATTCAGTATACTCATTTAAAAAAATCCTTTCTGGCAATTTGTCTTTTTTTTTTTTTTTTTTTTTTTAATTGGGGAAGGGGAACAGGACTTTATTGGGGAACAGTGTGCACTTCCAGGACTTTTTCTCCAAGTCAAGTTGTTGTCCTTTCAAGCTTAGTTGTGGAGGGTTCTGTTCAGCTTCAAGTTGTTGTTCTTTCAGTCTTAGTTGTGGAGGGCGCAGCTCAGCTCCAGGTCCAGTTGCCGTTGCTAGTTGCAGGGGGCACAGCCCACCATCCCTTGCGGGAGTCGAACTGGCAACCTTGTGGTTGAGAGGACATGCTCCAACCAACTGAGCCATCCAGGATCTCAGCGGCAGCTCAGCTCAAGGTGCCGTGTTCAATCTTAGTTGCAGGGGGCAGAGCCCACCATCCCTTGCAGGACTCGAGGGATTGAACTGGCAACCTTGTGGTTGAGAGCCCACTGGCCCATGTGGGAATCGAACCGGCAGCCTTCAGAGTTAGGAGCATGGAGCTCTAACCGCCTGAGCCACCGGGCCGGCCCGCAATTTGTCTTTTAATTGGTATGTTTAGACCTTTTACATTTAATGAAATTATGATATGGTTTAGATTTACCACTTTGTTACTTGTGTTCTGTTTTTCTCTCATTTTGTTTCTCAGTTTCTTCTTTCTTACCACCTTTGGGTTATTTTCATGTTTTTAATATTATGTTTTAGTTTGCCTATTTGTGTGTTGTTGTTTTTAACAGGACTTTGTTGGGGAACAGTGTGTATTTTCCAGGACTTTTTTTTTTCAATTCTGGGAACAGTGGTGTGTTTTTCCCAGGACTCATCAGCTCCATCCAAGTCAAGTTGTTGTCCTTTCAATCTTAGTTGTGGAGGGCACAGCTCAGCTCCAGGTCCAGTTGCCATTTTTAGTTGCAGGGGGCACAGCTCACCATTCCTTGCGGGAGTCGAACCGGCAACCTTATGGTTGAGAGCCGGCGATCCAACCAACTGAGCCATCCCAGGAGCTCAGTGGCAGCTCAGCTCAAGGTGCCGTGTTCAATCTTAGTTGCAAGGGGAGCAGCCCACCATCCCTTGCAGGAGTCGAACTGGCAACCTTGTGGTTAAGAGCACAGCACTCCAACCAACTGAGCCATCTGGTCACCTGGGAGCTCAGCTGCAGTTCATTGACTAGCTGCCAAGGGCGCAGCTTGCTGGCCCATGTGGGAATCAAATCAGCAGCCCCATTGCCCAGAGCTCTCACTCTAACCAACTGAACCACCCGTCTGCCCCTCTATTTGTGTTTTTGAAGATATCTCTTTGCATAGTTTTTGTAGCAGTTGCTGTAGGGATTACAGTATACATACTCTTTACAGCATATTTAGAATCAACATTTTACCACTCCAAGTGGAATGTAGAAACTTTATTACCATATAGACCCCTTTATTTACTCCCCTTTTTATGCCATAGTTGTCTTACATATTACATTTACATACATTTAAACCCCCATCAGAAAATTTTACATTTGCTTTGAGCCACCTAACATATTTCCCAGATTGCAATAAAAGAATTGTCTATTAGGATTTCTGGTCAAGATGGAAGAGCAGGTAACAATATGCTTGCCTCCTCTCATGACCACTTTAAAATTACAACTAATCTACAAAATAACCAACATTGAGAAGCACCTGAAGTCTAACTGAACAGGAGTCCTACAACTAAGTCCTACGACATACAGAAGAAGCCACCTTGAGACTGGTAGGATGGATGGAGATGCAGAATAGGCTGGTCTCACACTTACATGTGGAAGTTGAAAATCAGGAGGGATATCTCAGCCACAGAGGTGCCCCTGGAGGAGTGAGGGGCCCCAGCTCCACAGCAGCTCCCCAGCTTAGGGTTCCAGTGCTGGGAAGAGAAGTCCCCACAACTTCTGGCTGTGAAAACCAGTGGGTATTGTGGCTGAGTGAGACCAGGGTGGCTGCAGTCCCAGGTGTTTTCTTAAAGGGCCTGCACATAGACTTACTCACTGGTGGACTCACTTGCTCTGAGTTCCAGTGCTGGGGCAGCAGCTTTAAAGGCACCAGGGACATACAAGGAGGAACTTTATTGTCTGGTTTCAGGGCAAGAGATGGAGGACAGCTTACTCTTGGATAAAAATGCTGGGAGAAGCCATTATTTGTTTGTTGAGCTCTCCCCACTCCTGGTGTGCAGACACAGGAGGCTGTCTCCATCAACCTGGCTAACACCATGCATGCTGCCCTGGTGACTCCCTGAGACCCTACCCCACCCAACTGCGGACTCACCCTAGTCTCTTCTGTTGGTTTTTCTGTACAAATGACCTTTCTTGGCTCATGCTGTGAACTTTCCTAAATTATCTCGAACGTTCACAAAACCCAAACAAACAACATCTGGCTTCAGCATGTCCTGTACCTCTGGCTGAGCAGCCCCAAGCCACGCATTAGTGGCAGCTGGCCTCGGTTGAGGCTTGGCTTCTACCAGGTACCTCCAAGCCCAGCACAGGTGGCTGCCACCAGCAGATTACTTTGTTTCTCATGACAGATAGTCCCAGGCAGGACACAGGGTGTGGCTCAAGTTGGCCTATGGCGGGAACCTGCCCAGGAATCCTCAGGGTGGCATGCCCAGTGGCTGGTTTCAGAGCCAGCCAGAGTGCCACCATCTGCCTCTGTGAGTGACACACCCAAAGGGCAAACTGAGAAAGCACTAGAGCCCTGGTAAAGTGAGTCCTGATCCATAGGGCCAGCCCCTGAACAACAGCTTCCCCACTGTAGTCACGGCTAGTCCTCACAACCAATCAGCCTGACAGTGAACCTCTAACATTGATGTGCAAGCAGCAACTAAGGATCAACTACAACAGGAGGGCAAACCTAACTCACACAAGGGACATACCTGGAGCACCCGGTTCAGGGGACTATGGAGACTGCACCTCTGGACCCCACAGGACACCTACTACATAAGGCCATTCCACTAAGACTGGGAGACATAGCAGCCCTACCTAATACATAGAAACAAATATAGGGAGGCAGCCAAAATGAGGAGACAAAGAAACATGTCCCAAATGAAAGAACAGAACAAAGCTCCAGAAGAAGAACTGAATGAAATGGAGACAAGCAATCTACCAGACACAGAGTTCCAAACACTGGTTTTAGAGATGCTCAATGAACTTATGGGAAGAGTACATGAACTCAGTGGGAACTTTAACAGAGAGATAGGAAACATAAAAATGGAGACAGGAAACATAAAAAAGAACTAGTCAGAAATAAAGAATGCAATAATTGAAATGAAAAATACATCAGAGTATTAACACTAGATTAGATAAAGCAGAGGATCAAATCATTGATTTAGGAGATAAGGACAGCAGAAAACACCCAGTCAGAATAGAAAAAGAAAAAAGAATCCAAAAAAATGAAGATAGTTTAAGGGGCTTCTGGGACAACATCAAGCATACCAACATTCCCATCATAGGGGTACCAGAAGGAGAAGAGAAAAAGCGGGAAATTGAAAACATATTTGAAGAAATAATGACTGAAAACTTCCATAACCTGGTGAAAGAAATAGACATGCAAACACAGAGAGTGCAGAGAGTCCCAAACAAGATGAAACCAAAGAGGTCCACACCAAGACACATCATAATTAAAATGCCAAAGGTTGAAGACAAAGAATCTTAAAAGCAGCAAGAGAAAAACAGTCAGTTACCTACAAGGGAGCTCCCATAAGACTGTCAGCTGATTTCTCAACAGAAACTTTGCCAGCCAGAAGTGAGTGGCAGGAAATATTCAAAGTGATGAAAAGCGAGAACCTACAACCAAGATTACTATACCCAGCTAAGCTATCATTTAGAATTAAAGTATAGATGAAGAGCTTCCCAGACAAGAAAAATCTAAAGGAGTTCATCACTACAAAACCAGAATTACAAGAAATGTTAGAAGGACTTCTTTAGGAAGACAAAAGAAAAAAGAAAGAAGGAAAGAAGGAAGGAAGAAAGGAAAAAAGGAAGGAAAGAAAGAAAAAGAGAAGATTCAAAATATGAATAATAAAATGGCAATAATTACATATCTATCAAAAATTACTTTCAATGTAAATGGATTAAATGGTCCAATCAGAAGACATAGCGTGGCAGAATGGATAAGAAAAAAGACCCTGCAAATGCTGCCTTCAAGAGACCCACTTTAGATCAAAAGCCACACACACTAAAAGTAAAGGAACAGAAAAAGATATTTCTTAAAAATGGAAACTAACAAACAAAAAAATCTGGAGTAGAAGTACTTATACCAGACAAAACAGACTTTAAAACAAAGGCTATAACAAGAGACAAAGAAGGACCCAGTAATCCCACTTCTGGGTATTTATCTGAAGAAACCCAAAACACTACTTCAAAGGGACATGTGCATCCATATGTTCATTGCAGCATTATTACAATAGTCAAGATATGGAGTGAGCCTGGGTGTCCATCAATGGATGGACATATGAAGAGGTGCTACATATGTACAATGGACTATTACTCAGCCATAAAATAGAATGGAATATTGCCATTTGCAATAACATGGATGGACCTAGAGGGTATTGTGCTGAGTGGAGTAAATCAGATTGAGAAAGACATATCCCATATGATTTCACTTATATGTGGACTCTAAAGAACAAAGTAAACAAACAAATGGAAAACCAGAAACAAACTCATAGATACAGAGAACATTTTGATGGTTGCCAGCTGGGAGGGAGGTTGTGGGTTGGGGGAAAAAGGGGGAAAGGATTAAGATGTACAAATTCATAGTTACAAAATAGTCATGGGGATGTAAAATATAACAAAAATAATATAGTCAACAATATTGTATTAAACATGTGTGGTGTCAGGTGGGTAGTAGATTTCAGGGTGATCACTTCGTAAGTTATATAAATATCTAATCACTATGTGGTACACCTGAAACTAATATAATATTGTATGTCAACTGTAATTGAGAAAAAAATATTAAAAAAGAATAGTCTGGATATTTACTGAGATATTTACCATTTCTGTTCAATCCTTATGTTCCAAGTTTCCTTTTGCTCTCATTTCTCTTTTTTAATCAGTGCTAGCAATGAATTTTCTTAGTTTCCTTCACCTGATAATGTCTTTATTTCACCTTTATTTCCAAGGATTTCCACCTCTATCCCCCACTGGACACAAATTCTAGGTTAATAGTGTTTTAATTTCAGCACTTAACAAATATGACTCCAATTCTTTCTTTCTGATGAGAAATAAACACACATTTAGATCATTGTTTTTCTAAAGGTAATGTTTCATTTCCTCTGGTCACTTTCAAGACTTTTGTTCTCTGTCTTTAGTGTTCAAAAATTCCATTTTGATGTGTCTGCAAGTGGATTTCTTAGGATTTATCCTGTTTGGGATCACTAAGCTTCTCAAAATATCTATTTTGTCTTTCACCAAATTTGGGAAGTTTTCAACCATTATTTATTCAAATATTTTTCATTATTACACTTTCTGATTTCCCTCTGGAATGCCAATTACATGAATATTGAACAATTTGGCACTGTCCCACAGGTCCCTGAGGTTATGTTTATTTTCAGTATTTTTTTCTTCTCTGTTGTTCCGATTGGATAAATTTTGTTGGTCTCACTTCAAGTTCACTGACTCTTTCCTCTGACATCGCCAGTTTTCTACTGAGCTTACCCAGTGATTTTTTAAAATTTCAGTTATTGTGTTTTTCAGTTTTGCAATTTTATATATTACTTCTTTATATCTTCTATTTCTTTGCTGATGTTTTCTTTTTTGTTTGTTTTTGTTTGTATGTTTTGTTTTGCACTGACTTAAGTGTGTTCATGATTGTTTTGGGGGGGGCATTTGTATAATAGCTACCTTAAAAATCTTTATCAGATAATTATAACATCTGTGTCATCTCAGTATTGGCACCTGTTGATTGTGTTTTCCCATATGAGTTGACTTTTTCTTGTCCTTCGTAAGTGGAGTAACTTTGGATTGTATCCTGGACGTTATGAATATTATGAGTCTCTGGGTCTTATTTAAATACTACATAATATTTTGATTTTTTTCATTTTAACAGGCAATTGACCTAGTTGAGTTCAGGCCACAGTGTCTAATCATTCTTCTATGGGTTTTGGTTAGAGTATCAGTTCGTTTTTCAAAGTCTTTGTAGTGTTATTCAGATCTGTTCCACATATATGTCAGCTGTAGCTGCTTTGGGAATAGGGTGGTAATCTCTTCCTATAGTTCAGTTCTCAATGTCTGTATGTTTTTAAAATTATATTCATACATGCAAATCTTGGGGGTGAACCTGTGAGTTCATAAACAACTTTAAGGGGTTGGTTTCCCAAACTCGTCCCTCTCCATAATATCCCTGGGATTTTTTACTTCTATAGAGCTCTCATTTTTGGTCCTTCAGCTGGAAATCTAAAGCTTTAGTTACTCTGCTCTCTCATGCATTTCCACAATTGTGCCTGCATCTGGGGACAAAAAATGGGAGACTAAAGAAAAGCAGTGGGAGTTCACTGTACATTTTTGGGACCACAGCTCCTCTGATCAGAGAGTAAGGTTCCCCTCTCTCAGAGGCTTAGATCCTGCAGATTCCTGTATTCACTATTGCTACCACAAGTTTACTTAGGAGCTGGGGCATTGGACAATGGAGAAAAGGGGGTAAAAAGGACTAACAGAAAAACGGGGATTTCCCCACTCTCTCTGAGCATTAACAGTTCTCTCTCCCACTCCTTGATATATATTTAGAGCACTTCCCCTGGATCTTTCTCTGTCTGCACCCTGGTGCCCAGGTTTTGGACTATATTGAGTTTAAGCCAGAAGATGCCTGAGAAAAAAAATGGTAAACTCCCCACCAATTCAGTGGTACTTTGAATTCTGGACCTCTTCCCGAATCTGCCTGCTACTATTACATTTTAGAGTCCTCAAATAGCTGCTCCATGTAATCTGTCCCAATTTTATAGCTGCATTAATTGGGAGAGATATGTTGGAGAGTGATTATTTCATCTTATCCACAACCAGAACACTTACTTTTATTTTTCTCCATTTTCCATTCTTTGATTTTATAATTTTTATTACAGAAAATCTCAAACATCTACAAAAGTAGAGAATAGTATAATGAGCCCGCCTGTACCATCACCCAGCTTCGATGATCAATCATGCCAATTTTATTTTGTCTATACCCCATATACTCCTCAACCTCCTCACCTCTAGATTATTTTGAAACAAATTCCATACCAATTTATTCATAAATATTTTAGTATATGTGTGTGTGTGTATGTCTGTGTGTGTGTATATACACATTTCAGGTTTAATGATAAACATCTCAATGTGGCTTCTTTATATCCTTAGTTGTAGGACTTCTGTTCAGTTAGTCTTCAGATGGTTCTCCAGGTTGATTGCTCTATCATTTAGTTGTAATTTTAATGTGGCCACAAGAGGAGGCAAGCACAGTATTTATCTACTCCGCCATCTTGAATCCCCCTAAGATCGTCAGTATATTTCTTTAAAAGACAAGGATTCTTTTTTTAAAAAATGTAGAAACATTATTACATTGACAATTTAACATTTATTTATTTGTTTATTTAAATTAAAGTTTATTGGGGTGACAATTCTTAGTAAAATTACATAGGTTTCAGGTGTACAATTCTGTGATACAGCATCTATAGGTCACATTGTGTGTTCACCACCCAGAGTCAGTTTTCCTTCCATCACCATATATTTGATCCCTTTTACCGTCATCTACCACCTCCCCCCCCCCACCACCCTCTGGTAAATTTTGTTTCTTAATAGCATTAAATATTCAGACATTCCAATTGGTTGGTTTGTCTCTTATACCCCTTCCGTAATTTTTCCTTAAAATTTATTCATTGGAGAAACCAAGTTATTTGTTCTGTAAACCTTCCATATTCTGCGTTGTGATGATTACAAGTTCCCCTGTCCAGGTCTTTCTCATAAATTAATTTTTAGATCTAGAGGCTTGATCGTGAATATGATCAAGTTTTGACAAGATTACTTCGCACCAAGAGGCATATGATGTCTAGTTGTCTCTCTATTTGTGGTGTTCACAGCTTTTGAAGATCACTGCTTACATTCACTAATTCATTAGTGGTTGAAAATTGATGATACTCTTATTTTTCTTAGAAAGACCTTGTATTGAAATATCATTTGCTACAATAAAGTGTCTAAACCTTAAGTGTGCACTTAGGTACATTTTTACATTTGTATGCATCTGTGTAACAACCAGTCAAATCAGGATATAGAACATTTCCAATACCCCCCAAATTTCCCCATGTGCCCTGTCCTAGTGAATAATCCCTACTAATAATCACTATTCTGATTTCTATCACCATAGATCAATTTGGCTTGTTTTTGAACTTCACATAAATGGAATTATGTAGTACTATGTGCTGTTTTGTGTCTGGATTCCTTCACTTCCACATTATATCTGTGTGCTTCATCCATATTGCTACATGCAGCACTAGATCATTCTTTTTTATTGCTATGTAGTATTCCATTAAATGAATATACCTCTATTTTTGCAAAATGATGACATTATATCATTCCTTATTCATTTTTTAGCTGGAATTATTCTATAAAGAGAAGTTACCTTTATAGATTATTTGGTTTCCTTTGAGGTATATCTCATATAGGAAAAACAAGATAAATACTGGGTCCTTTCCCTTCATCAGTTTTCACAGTAATGAATTATCTCCTAGTATTCTCTAAAGGCAACCAGTGATTGTTATTTCTCTAGTATCATTTGAATTTAAAATGAGTTTTTAAGTGTTTCGTGTGTTTTAATCAATTACAACTATTATTCCTATTGATGCCTAAATTTCCCTCTTTGATCAATGGGAGAGTCTTCAAGTTGGCTCCTGAATCCCTCTAACATGACTTGAATAATCTTCAATAGCTTCCCTGCTCTCTAGTATAATATCTTGTATACTTCCTGTCTCAGTCCTGGAGGCAACTCTTCCTCCAAGGAGTTCTGATTCCTCTCAGTGAGAAATGGTGTTTAGAGACCAAAGTCTTGGCACTGGGTATTTCGTCACAGTCTGGCTGCAAGGAAGATTTGCAGAGCTCCCACTAGAATTCCTCATCTCTTCAGGAAGAGCATGTTTTTCTTATCAGTGTTCTCTTGAGTTGGGCATGGATTTTCTATCTGCTGCTCTTCTTCTTCTTCAATTATAAATTGCTGTTTTTTTAGTTGCATCATTGTCAGATTGATGACTGTAGATTGACATATAGCAATGCATCTTTGGGTCAGTGGTGTTTGGGGCCATAATTGACCAAAGGCGAGACATTCATGTATTGTGTTTCAAGTGAAATCATTCATAATTATGTTTCTCAAGTAAATTGGTACACAATTTACCCTGGAATCTGTGAACCCATTGGTTCTTCTTTGTTATCACCAAGCTCTCTTTCTACTGAAGAATGGAGAGAGGTGGGTGTAGGGAACACTGGGCTGACCCGTTAATGTAAATCACAGTCAATATCTTTTGAGAGCCACTGCTTTAACACGAAGGAAGGAGGTAGTAATTGAGATTTTTTAGCACCTCGATGAGGGCAAAATTTGGGACAGGAGGACTGGTGGCCTCTGGTGCCAGACCCACACATCATCTGCCTCTTGGCAAAAGAAGTCCTGCTCTCAGAAGTCTTGCCCTGATACTCTGCAAAAGCCAGGTTCAAGATTACCTTTCTGTCCTCTGGAATGCAATCAAACAGGCCTCTTCTTTCATTCTCATTTCCCTCCAGTTTCTGGACACATGGCTTAACTCCCAGAAGGACAATGAGTGTGAACGGGCCATGTGGTGTGCTGCACGGATTCTTGGCTTCACTGCAAAAATGAACAACTTCGAGGTGAGTAAGCGCCTGCCCTGAAGTCTGGGTCCACCTGCCCGCTGGGTCGCCTTCAGCCCTACATTGATCCCAAACTTCATTATATCTGGCACTCATCCTCACTCTCCTTCTCCCTGGCTCCATCCTGTTTTCTCTTGTGCATCCCTCCTCGTTCTCCCCTTTCTCCCTTCTGACATCTTCTGCTTGATTCTTGTCTCCACCCACCAACTGAATTCCATTCCCCTTGGTTCATTTTGATTCCATTCACCAGCACAAGCAGTTACGGAACACTCACCTTGTTCCGGCACAGTGTCAGGTGCTACAGTGAAGACACAGATGACCAACACAGGTCCCTGGCTTCGCGGGTCTTACAGTCCATGTCTTCAGTTTAAATTTGTTCTATGCATGGGGGGAGAGGCGTGCATAGAACAAATTGAAACTGAAGGCGATAGTGAATGTATAAACCAAATGTAGTGGGAATAAAAGATCAAAACACAAATCATAACAAGTGAGGGAATCAGGGAAAGCTTCACAGAGGAGGCATTTGCGCTAGGCTCGAAGGATGAGTAGGGTGTCAAGAGGCAAAGGAAGAGGATAGTGTAAGGTCATTCCCGAACTATGATCCTTCTGTCCTTTACAGCCATAGTTCACCTATCTAACCCCATTTCCGGGAGCCTCACCTAGTCTGCCTGTCTGGTCTCTGCCACAGGCATTCCCTCCTCCCAGTTCTTTTTCTGTGGTCACTCAGCCTGAGGGAATGGCTAGGATAACTTGTGACTTCCAGCTTCCCTCCCCAGACGGAAATCGAGTTCACCTGCCTGGGGCGCTTGGTGAGGCTGCTGGCCTTACACTGCCGGGACCCAGTGGACAACATCTGCTTCCTGTCTTCCCAGGCCGTATACAACCTCTACTGTATCCTCCTGCAGCAAAAGAGTATGGAGAGCCTTCTCTTATCATCCTCCCTCCAACCTTCCTTAGGGCTGCCCCCGCCACACTGTCCCAGAAGAGTGAGAGCCAAGAAGTGACCTGAGCACCCCATTCCCACTGGGGGACCTACCTACAGATCTACAGATACCCTCTTGGGACAAACTTCCTGCACAGGAAACAATTCTTCTGAATTAGTTTCTCCCTCTCTGACTAAGCCCCATATGTTTACCCAGTTCTCCGCTCGGAGGCAGGAAACCTGGGGGTTCCTTTGACCTCATCTCGCACCATTCCTTATCTTCATGTCCATTCCTCTACTCCCAGCCCCACAGAATATACATCTCCCCGAGCTGACTTAGTTCAGCAGGAGTTTTGGGCTAGGCAGGTGGGAAAAGGGGGAGCCCAAGATGCCTTGTGAGTGTCTGAGGGGTGGGCTTGGGTGTCTTCGTTTCAGAGATGGGAAGGAAGCAACAGGGCTTGTGGGAAGAAGAAGAGGGCAAGCCTGAAGTCTATAGTGCCAACGTGTTCTACAACAACATCTCTGAGATTGCCAAGGTGAGGGGGCAGGGCCAGAGACAGAGTGGGGAAGGCCTGGGCCCTCATTTACACGGTAGCATTGACTTCCAGTGGGACTCAGCCCCCTCCCTTGCCCATTCTACCGCTAAATGTGAACTTTTTCTTTGGGGGACGTTTTCCTACCATCTGCTCCCCTTGAACGTCACGGCTCCTGATCCTTCTGTTTTGCCTGTCCCCCCAGAAGCATTTGCTTCCTGCTAAGGATGTTTCGTGAACAATGTGTAGACTTGCCCCACACTTCACAGGAGATGCCACTGAGGATTTCAGCCCCAGCCCTTCTCTCCCAGGACTCCGACTCTGCGGCCACTGACCTTGGAGCCTCACGTGGCATCTGATGTCAGTGTCCCCTCCCTTCTACCCCCAAAGACTCAGTCCCCAGTGAAAGAGTCTTCTGGGAGCCAGGCAGACAGCATGCGCCTAGGACAAAACACAGCACATTCCCAGGAGAAGCCCTGCTTCCTCTAGCCCTAACCAGGAGGAATGGCACAGGCTCGCTCAGGCAAGGGGGCACAGCTGTGCCCAGCCGGATGCCATCCTGTTGCAGGCATCTGCAGAGTACTGCACCCAGATCCAGCTCACCACCCTGGTGCTCACGGCCATGGAAGGCCTGACGGACAGCAGGGCCAAGGCGTCTCTGGCTGCAGCCCAGCTGATGGGTGCTGTAATGGAAGAGCGGGGCCGAGAGATGATAAAGGTAGTATGCTGTGGGAAGCCCTGCCCTGCGAATTGGGAGATCTGGGCGCTCTCCTGGCTCTGTTACTAACCAGCCGCAGGCCTCGCGACGGTTTGATCCACTCCCTTCTCAAATGGAGCCTTGCACTGTATCTTCTCTGTGGTCCCACTGGGCTCTGACACTTGCAATCCTGAGCTCGTCACTGTAGTGCCTCCTATCTGGGGGGCTGATTCCTCAGTTAATGACAGTCACGTGCCATGGTGTAGGCAGCCAGAGGGCCCAGCAGCAGAGCACAAGGAGGCACTATTGGGGGATCTGCCCTGATTCCCTGGGGTGATTCACAGGGGCTTAGACCTCTGTGAGGGGTAAGGCTGTGGATTGCAAACAAGCAAGCTCACCAAATGACTCTGGTCTTTGCATAAATTTTCTTTTAGGCTAACATGTAAAAATGGGAAGGTTTTGCATTTAAAAATCTACGTTTCCCACGTCACTGAAAGCAACACTTTAAAATGGGGTTATATAGGACAACTCTCTGAGTGACCCCCTTCCCTTTCATGCATGGCATGGGCTCTCCAGACCCTTCTGTCCCTGGCGCCCGTTGTCTCCACTCATTTATGTGACTTGCCTGGCCTTGGTACCATAAGTGGAAGGACGCCTCTGAGGGAGTCCCTGGGGTATTACAATGAAATGGGCTTCTCAGTGGTTCATATATTAGAGATCTGAGGGCCAGATACAAGCATTATGGTCTTTCCACATCCACTGCCAACTGTGCCTGCAGTTTCATGGGTTGGGAGTTGATCTCAGATGGGAGGGAAAGCCTTGAAATGTCTCCAGGGTTTTTGTCCTCCTTCTGGAGCATCTTCTGTCTCCTAAATAAGCTGGGAGCTCCTGTCGGGACTTTGGGGCTGTAGTAGGCCTTGCACTAGCTTCTAGAATTTCCTTTTGTGGCCCCGGCTGGTCTGCCCTCTGGCACCCCAGCACTCTGCCTGGAGAAGACAGTCACTGATAAGATTGCAACTAGGCCTCTTGAGTTTGAGGAGTTGGTAGAGAGGGAGGAAGAGGGGAGGAAGCAAAGAAGGAATGACTGAGATCCTTCTGGCTCCACCCTGTAGATTGAGGAAGTTGTGGAGGGCCTCATGGAACGGCTCAACATGCAGCTGGAGCCCAGCACGAAGGAAGAGACCCTTCGGGCCATGTGCTCGCTGGCGGGGAACAACGCCCACATTGTTGTGCCATGCTGCTCAACAGGCCCCTCCCTTGGGATAGGTACCTCTCCCATGGCCCAGGCGCATGTTCTCCAGCCCAGTAAGCCCTCCTGTGCTCCAGCCCAAGCCCATGACAAAAATCACTGCACAGAGATGCTTTCTCTTTGACACCAATCAAACTTTATGTTCTCTGGCCAAGGCCTCTTTGGTCTCACTCCCTCTAGACCCTGATAACTGGCCCTTAATAAGCCCCAAACCAGACTAGTTCTAACAACATTGTCACTGGACATCGCTGTCTCTGGGTCCTGCAGAACCAATCTGGCCCTGTGGAAGTTGTTTGGCACCCGGCGGGAAACCACAATCAATGTACTGCAGCTGCTCACAGACATCCTGGAAAAGCTCCACTCTGGAGAGGAGACGTCGGAGATGGCCTCCCAGCCGGTGGCGGTCAGCACGGGGGAGAGGGGGCTGAGGACTCAAGTTCTGGGACTTGGGAGCCGAGCTGAAGATTAAAGGGCACCTGCAGGGTGGGAGCAGGTGTTGGGGAGAGCGAAGAGGAGAGGGTTAACACCGGACTCACTAATACTGCCCTCAGTTAGCCTTTGACCTCCTTCTGCACCTGTACATCCAAGAACTGCGTGACGTAGAAAGGGCAGGGAGCAGCCCCGTTTTATGAACAAGGAAGCTGATGGCAGAGTCTGTCAGCTCTCTCTATCTCCCGTTTTGGGGGCTGGCACTCATTTTCCGGCTCCTGGCCTGTGGCATGGGAGGTTCAGTTGCCTGGAATCGGGCTGGACAAACTATGCCCCCAATCATTTTCTGACGAAAATTTAGAGTTGATCCCCTTTTTGTTTGTAATGTTGGGGAATGAACACAGAGCAGATTGCATGTATGTGGCCCTTCATTTCCCTCGGGATGAGTTGTGGCCTTTTAGTCTTTGGGCGTTTCTTACAAGCTTGCGTCAGACTGAGCTGTGCCCTTTGGGTGGTGACAGGCGAGGGACAGGTCAGGACTATGTGTATGGGATCGCACCATTTTGTCTCCACCCAGGCTGAGTCAGTGCTGCGGCCCCCTTCCCATGTGTCTTCCCCCAGGTGGCATGTGCCTTGTGTGAGATGCTATCTGGGTCCCTGTGCCAGGAGGCCATCCAGGAACTCTACCCACAGCTGTTGCTGGCTGTGCTGTGTCATCTCTACTGGGTGATTGAGCAAAATGCTCCCCAGAAGATGGTGGTCTTCAGCAAAGATGGGGGCCCAGGCAACAAGGGCAAGCCTTTTGATCCCACTAGGTAATCCTGACCCCAGAGTGATGCGGGAATGAGCCTGGTCAGCTCCAAAGAGCCATGGGCTGCTAGATGCTGAGCCCTAGGGATGCTGAGGAAGAGATAGACTATGGGTGTGGGTGCTGCAGCAGCATGTGCTGGAGCGTTCTCACGTGTGTTCAAGTTTCTCTTCTCTTTTTCTTGCGTGCACTCATCAGTTCATATCTATGTTCATAATTCTCTGCACATGAAAAGATTCAATTAGATGGTGAATGACTACACCTACGTCCTTCTCTCCATGCAGTCATGGCCGTTCAAATCTAGGGGACCTCTGGCTGAGCTTTGTCACGCACTGTGCCATCTTGTGCGAGTCACTACTGCAGTTTTCTCATCTGTAAAATGGGGCTTGGGCTTCTAAATAAGTGGCTGTCATACCTTTTCTTAAAACCTCAGGATATTCTATTCTGGTGAAATCTTACATGAAAATGAAAATAAATAAAACCAGTAAGCAGAGACGTTCTGATTAGGTGGACGTGGAGGTGAAGAGATATCCTAGCACTTTTGCGCCCTGGAGAGCAGAATTTGAAAACCATGGCACTAGAATATCTCCATAGTCTCATTCATAAGTCTGTGTGGTTGGCTGAGCACCAAGGTTGAAGGGGTGAGTGGGTGGGCAATTAGGCATGGCTTCCCTAGAGCTATGGATTTCTATCGGCAGGAAGGCAGAACCCAGCTACCAGATTAGGGAACTCTCTCCAGGTTTGCCAGCACAGGGATGCAAACTAGTGCATAACGCCTGTCCATCCTCTGTCCCTTTCTTTGCACAAACCCAATGATGGTTGGCCTTCAGTTGTGCGCTGGAGGTAGTGAAGCTCGTGCTGTTGGCAGCTGCATACGATCGAGTGGTGGTCTACGCAGACCAGCATCGCTGCTGGGATCTGCTGTCTTGCCCCAAGTTTTACTACATGGGGATCATGGAACTGACAAGGTGGGACCATTTTTCTATCCCCCCAATACAACTCTAGCCCCCTAACCCTTATGTTCCAGGGCCCACACTCAAATACAGCAGCCTGTAACCCACGCCCCTTCCTCGTCTCCCAGCCCTCTGTTCTGATTCCTCAGTCCTCATTTTCCCTGTTCTGTGCACACTGATCCTTTGCCACGTCTTGGCTTCCTGTGTCCCACCCCAGTGGCATCGTGAAGAACTGTAAACCAGCTGTTCTGCACCAGATCCTGAACCTTGTCAGGAACCTCCTCTCTAGCATCAATGAGCGTCAGAAGATCCTGGCCAGGGCCTTCTATGCACAGGTGAAAGCCTGGGGAGAGAGGTCCACAGCCCTAGCCAGTCATTTTCTGTAGCTGAGGACAGTTAACAGAAATGTTAAGTAACTTGCCCCAGAAAGTGGAAAGAATAGAATTGAGCCATCTAAGGTGGGGTTTCCTTCCCTGCCACTTCAGGAGCCTGGTTAAAGGAGGCAGGGAAGGCCTGGGGAGGGGATCAGCAGCTCTGATCTCCCCAGAATGACCCGTGGATCCCAGCATCTGGCCCCAAATTGAAACCTTATCAGCATGACCCCTTTGCCTTAGTCCCTACCCCGTGGGTACAGATCTGGCCCTGCTCTTAACCGGTTGCAGTCCTTACGTTAGTATGGGGCCTGACAGAGGGTACCCATGACCTTTTCTCCATCCATAGCTGTAGTCTCCTTGCACCCACAGCTACTCTGGCACCAATCAGTGGCTGAGACTCTGGGGCAAGATTTTCCGTGTAATCAGGTGGATCAAGGAGCCCAACCTCATCATGAAGGAAGTTGGGCTCCGTGGAATCAGCAATCTGGCACTGCACCCAGGACAAGTAAGAGTGGGGGACCAAATGGAAATCGAGTGCTGGTCTCTCAGCCACTTAATTTACCTCCTTAGTGCTCTTCTTTAACCAGAGCTTAGTATATTCACCAACCCCTCATCCTAGGGCATCCAGTTTGTAGACGTACATAGACTGGCCATCGGGCCTCCCACACCCTTCTGAGCGCAGCCTTCCTCGGCATGTCCAGCCCTCAGATTCCCTATGTCCGTTTCCCTTAGGCACCATCTGTTTTCTCAAAACTCTGTCCCTAAAGTGTAGCACAATCTCCAGGTGGTGAGTGATCTCTGTTCCTTCCAAATAGTCAGAGTCTCTGAAGAGCCTGGTTCCATTCTTGCTAAACTGCCTGCAGAATGAGGTGCGAGTGACAGTTCAGGCAGTGAAGAGCCTGCGGAACGTCATCTGCCACGGACAGGGCGAGGATACCAAGGTGCTCTTTTGCAGCATCTCCACGCACCTGCGTCCACTCATCAATGATGTATGTGCCTACGTCCTGAGGACCAGGTGGGAACAGTATGGGCTAGGGCTGCAGATGAACCCTGGAAGGTGAATTAAGGGCACTGGGGCAAGGCTATGGGACTGTGGTAGAAGGCTGAAGTCACCGAGGGGCAGAAAAATGGAGAGCTGGCTACTTGAAGCAGTGCATCGGACATGTCCCAAATTCATTCCCAAGTTCATACAGATGTAGCACACACCCATCCACTCGCTCTCTCACCAGAAGTTCCCTGAAGTGGCCACTGAAGGAAAAAAAGTGACGTTCTGATACGAAATTGGTTCTGACTACAAGGGTCTTCTCTGGTAGACTTGACTCATGGAGTGAAGAGTGGGAAGAGAGCCCATGACTTCTACCCTCCTTCCAAACAAGAGAGCCTAGAATGCTGGGAGCCTTGTCGCAAGAGCCCAAAGGCTCAGAAATGTGAACTTCCCAGACCAATACCAATCCGCTCCACGTCTCATGCTGCTTACAGATCATAGAGTTTTAGAGCTGAAGGGACCTGACATCAGAGATGCATGCTTGCACTACTCCTCTCTGGTATCTACAACTTGTTACTCTGTGAAGCTTGGATTTCAATTATTTTTGTATCAGTTTCTTTTCTATGAGCCTAGACATTCCATAATAGTAGGGTCCATGTCTGATTCATCTATTTCTTACTTACTTTCAAAATTCAACATGTACACTTGACAAAGCCTAGAAATAATCTTTACCCTCCATCCAAACAATATAAGAACCTTAGCATGCTTTAACTCTGATTACACCCTCCCATTTTAAATATTTATATTGTGTAGTATTTTAGTTCCACATTCTTTTAAAATCCCCAAATTTGGCCTTCAATACCATCATCATCATCATGATCATTATACAGTCAGTACTTGTTTAGATTTACCCGTATGTTTACAAATTTCTTTCTTTACTTTTCCTTCTCATAGCTGTCTCCTCCCTTCTAGATTCATTTTTTTTTTCCTTTGTGACTTCTTCAGTGAACGTCTGTTAATAGTAAATATTTTCAGTTTTTGTCTGAAAACGTCTTTATTTTATCTCACATTTTTCTTTAGTTTTCAGCAGGCAAGGATGTGTTAATATGCATTTTTGGGGGTTTTAGCCTGTTTGGTGTTCACTGAGTCTCTTGAAACCTCTATATTTATGTCTTTTACCAAACTGAAAGATTTTAGCCATTATTTCTTCAAAAATTTTCCATCCTTCTTCTGCTTCCATCCCCCACTCCAGTTCAAGCCGTTGTTTCTCAGTCTAGTTGTGTAGGACACAGCTCCCTGGCCCATGCTGGTATTATGAGGCTTGCGCTCTGCCCCCCCCCCCCCCCCCCCCCCAGCTGAGGCAGTCAGTTGCAGGTCATCAGTCGGCTGCTCACAGCACCTCTTGCCGGCTGCCAGCTGTTCACGATGGCTGCCGGCCACTCAAACTGGCCACCAGCCGCTCATGGCAACACACAGTAGCCCAGGGCAGCACTCAGTAGCCGGCAGCAGCACATGGCAACACACGCCAACCTCTGGCTGCTCACGGCAGCCCTGCTCCAGGGAGAGCCATTGTTCACAATCTTAGCTGTGGAGGGCGCAGCTCACTGGCCCATGTGGGAATCGAGCCAGCGACCTCAGCATTAGGAGCAAGGCACTCCAACCACCTGAGCCACCGGGCCAGCCCCATATTTCTTTAAAATTTTTTCAGCACCACATTCCTTTTCCTCCCATTTTAGGAATCTGATGACATAAATGTGAGACCTTTTGTTATTGTCTCATAGGTCCCAAGATTCTGTTCATTTTTCAATCATTTTCCTCTTTCTTGTTCCGATTGGATAATTTTTATTGATATGTCTTCAAATTCACTGACTCCTTTGACATCTGTGATTTGCTACTGCTCTACTCAGTCTGTATTTCTTAGTTTAAAACTTTCCCATGACTCTTCTTTATATCTTCTATTTCTTTGCTGAGATTTTTTATTTCTGTACTCATTTTAAGAATGTTCACTGCTGCTTTTTGGAGTATTCTGTATAATAACTCCTTACATTTTTTTATCAGATAATTCCAACATCTGTTTCCTCTTGACTTTAGCATATCAATGAGTTATGATTTTATTGGCTCTTTGCAAAGTGAGAAATTTTGGATTGTATCCTTTGTAAATATGAAGTAAATATGACTCTGGGTCTCACTGAAATCCTGTGAAGAATGTTGATATTTTTGCTTTAGAAGGCAATTGATGTATTTAACTGCAGGCTGCAGGTTCTGACTAGCTTTCTGTGTGTAGGCTGTGATTTCAGTGTCAGTCAGTTCTGAATTCACAGCCTTTGCTCTTTTGAGTTTTCACTTTCCCAAGCTCCTCTGTCTCTGTGACCTCCCTGGTTTTACAGTTCCCTGGGACTCCCTTTTTCCAGTTGTTTGGCCAGAAATCTGGAGCCTTAGTTACCCTCCCATGCCAGGCGCTTCTATGACTGTGCCCACACTGGGCCAAGAGAGAGGAAATAAAGCAATGAAGGTTTGTCAATCCTCTTGCGGCCTCACCTCCATCAAATGGAGAGTAAGTTTTCCCTCCCTCGGAGTTCTGGCTCCTATAGATCCCCACTGGGGCTTGTTTGGGAGCTGTGGCAGGAGGGAATAAGCGAAGAAAAAGAGCTGAGGGATTTCCCCACTCTCTTTGAGCACTGTGGGTTCCCTTTCTGGCTCTATGAGGTTAACGAGAGAGCTTTGCTTAGAGCTCTCTGTCTGCCCCTCGTGCTTGCTTCTCAGTTCCTGGCTGCCTTCCGGGCAGGTTGGGGAGACCAGAAGATATGAAAAACCAGGCCCCTGGGTTCTTGAGACCAGCAACATCCCCTCACCCCACGATAGCTGGACTGTCAGCAACATCTTCCGAATCCTTGGCCCCTGGGAACTTCTCTTTCTTGCTTGAAAGCTTAGCTATACATTACGAAATATTTTTGTATGTTGGATTTAGTATCTAAAGGTGTTTATAGTGGGAAGGTTGTCAGGTTATCTTTTCTTAATATTGCTGGAATGAGAAGTCAAGATTTATGGTGTAATTGAGAAATAGTAAATGGTCATCATCTACACACTGACAATCTAGCAAAATGAAAAGAACACTGACCCAGACAAAGGTTGTTAGATCTGGGTTCTAGCTGCTGCTTTACCATTCACTTAGTCATATGGATTTACTTAGTCAGAACTCAGTAGTTTTATCATTTGCAAACTTTTCTTCTATTATTTTGTCAATCTATTATTTTGTCTCTTCTTTCTGTTCTACTCTTTGGAACTTTGGATTTATTCTGACCTGTAGTCAGACATATATCTTTTTTCTTAATTTTTGTTTAATATTTTTCATCTCTTTGTCCACTTTGGAAGACTTCCTGGGCTAATTGTCCTCTTACTAATTCATCCTTTAGCTGTGAATTTATTCTGCTATTCGACCTATTTAATTTTTATTTATTTATTTTTGTTTTTTATGAAGCAAGTGCTCTTCTTTTGTCTTCTGGTTGATGGTGTGATATCTGAATAGCCAGTACATTATTCTATGGAAACACTGTCTTACCTTTGCCTTTATTTGTTTATTTATTTATTTATTATTCCAAAGTTTGAATTTCTAATCACTTTTTAAAATGTATTCAATAACTTTTTTTTTTTTTTACAAAATCTTTGAGGATTCAATTATACTTTAAAGTTTTTTTCAGATTGTATTATTAACTGTGTCCTTGGATGCTAGGGTTTTTTGATTATTTCTTTGTAGTGTTGGTTTTCCTAAATGTTTGGTGAGTCTTGGTGGTAAGGCCTGGAAATTTTGCACTATTGATTCTCAGCTGGTCCTCTGTGAAAGCAATACCTATTATGACAGTCTGAGTTCAGTAATTGTGGGGGAGCACCCAGGGATATGTGGGCAGTTGGATATGCCAACAGCCAGTCTTTTCACTATTAGGTTCCCTGCTCTTCTTGGGTTACTAGATACCCAAGGCACCATCTTATCTCTTAGATCCGGATACCACATTGCCTGCTCTATTGGGGTGGTACATGCTGCTGATGCTTACTATTTAGTAAGGGCGATATTGGGAGGGCAGGGTAAAGGGAGAAACTTAACTGTATGGCTGAACTATAGCACCCCAAACAACCACCGTGTCAATTGCCCAGTGTCCACTTCTGCTTCCTATACTCACTGCCCTCAAGTTTGGAGCGCTTCAGAACTATGCCCACTTTCTGCAGCAGTCCGTTCTTGCCCACACTTTGGCCAACTTGAATTCCAACCCTGTATGCTGCTGCTTTCAGGAACACTCTAGTCCTGTGTGTGTGTGGAGTGGGGGGACCCCATCTAATACTTCAGAGTCACTATGGATAAATATATTTACTATTTCTTTTAGGGATTGGGGACAGGAAGGAATGACTGAAGCAATGCTCAGTCACCCACTTTGAGCTAATCTGCATGTGCTACTTTTTCTCTTTGTTTTTTTTTTTTTTAAGCACTATTTTATTTTAATTTTTTTTTTAATTTTATTTTATTAAATTTATTGGGGTGACAATTGTTAGTAAAATTACATAGATTTCAGGTGCACAATTCTGTATTACATCATCTATAAATCCCATTGTGTGTTCATCACCCTGAGTCAGTTCTCCTTCCATCACCATATATTCGATCCCCCTTACCCTCATCTCCCACCCCCCACCCCCCGCCCCCCTTACCCTCTGGCAACCACTAAACTATTGTCTGTGTCTATGAGTTTCTGTTTCTCATTTGTTTGTCTTGTTCTTTTGTTGTTTTTGGTTTATATACCACATATCAGTGAAATCACATGGTTCTCTGCTTTTTCTGTCTGACTTGTTTCGCTCAGCATTACTCTCTCAAGATCCATCCATGTTGTCACAAATGTTCCTATATCATCTTTTCTTACTGCCGAATAGTATTCCATTATGTGTATATACCACAACTTCTTTATCCATTCATCTATCGAAGGACATTTTGGTTGTTTCCATGTCTTGGCCACCGTAAACAAAGCTGCAATGAACATTGGAGCACACGTGTCTTTATCTCTAAATGTTTTCAGATTTTTTGGGTAGATACCCAGGAGAGGGATTGCTGGGTCATATGGCAATTCTATTCGTAATTCTTTGAGGAACCTCCACACTGCCTTCCATAATGGCTGCACCAGTCTGCATTCCCACCAACAGTGTATGAGGGTTCCTTTTTCTCCACAGCCTCTCCAACATTTGTTATTATTTGTCTTGTTGATGATAGCCATTCTGACTGGGGTGAGGTGATATCTCATTGTGGTTTTGATTTGCATTTCTCTGATGATTAGTGATGTTGAGCATTTTTTCATATGTCTATTTGCCATTTGTATGTCCTCTTTGGAGAAATGTCTCTTCAAGTCCTCTGCCCATTTTTCAATTGGGTTGTTTGTTTTTTTGTTGTTGAGTTGCATGAGTTCCTTGTATATTCTGGATACTAGCCCCTTATCGGAGGCACTGTTTGCAAAAATCTTCTCCCATTCAGTTGGTGGTCTCTTTATTTTGTCAATGGTTTCTTTTGCTGTGCAGAAGCTTTTAAGTTTCATATAGTCCCATTCGTTTATTTTAGCTTTTACTTCCATTGCCTTTGGAGTCAAGTTCATAAAATGCTCTTTGAACCCAAGGTCCATAAGTTTAGTACCTATGTTTTCTTCTATGCAGTTTATTGTGTCAGGTCTTATGCTTAGGTCTTTGATCCATTTTGAATTAACTTTGGTACATGGTGACAAATAGCAGTCCAGTTTCATTCTTTTGCACGTGGCTATCCAATTCTCCCAGCACCATTTATTGAAGAGGCTGTCTTTGCTCCATTGTGTGTTTTTAGCTTCTTTGTCAAAAATTATCTGTCCATATTTATGTGGTTTTATTTCTGGGTTCTCAATTCTATTCCATTGGTCTATGTGTCTGTTTTTCTGCCAATACCATGCTGTTTTGATTATTGTAGCCCTGTAGTACAAGCCAAAGTCAGGAAGTGTGATACCTCCATTATTGTTCTTTTTCCTTAAGATTGCTTTGGCTATTCGGGGTCTTTTGTGGTTCCAAACAAATCTGATGATTTTTTGTTCTATTTCTTTAAAATATGCCATTGGGATTTTGATGGGGATTGCATTGAATCTGTATATTGCTTTGGGTAATATGGCCATTTTAACTATGTTGATTCTTCCAATCCATGAGCACGGAATGTCTTTCCATTTCTTTGTGTCTTCTTCAATTTCTTTCAAAAATGTCTTATAGTTTTCAGCATATAGGTCTTTCACATCCTTGGTTAAGTTTATTCCTAGGTATTTTATTCTTTTTGCTGCAATTGCAAAAGGAATTGTTTTTTGTATTTCTTTTTCTGAGATTTCATTGTTAGTATATAGGAAGGCAATGGACTTTTGTGCGTTGATTTTGTAGCCGGCAACTTTACTGTATTCGTTGATTGTTTCTAATAGCTTTTTGGTGGAGTCTTTAGGGTTTTCTATATATAGCATCATGTCATCTGCAAAGAGTGATAATTTAACTTCTTCATTCCCCATTTGGATGCCTTTTATTTCTTTCTCTTGCCTGATTGCTCTGGCAAGGACTTCCAACACTATGTTGAAAAGCAGAGGTGATAGGGGACATCCCTGTCGTGTTCCTGAACGTAGAGCAAAGGGCTTCAGTTTTTCTCCATTAATTATGAGATTAGCAGAGGGCTTGTCATATATGGCCTTTATTATGTTAAGGTATTTTCCTTCTATACCCATTTTATTAAGTGTTTTAATCATAAATGGATGTTGTATCTTGTCAAATGCTTTTTCTGCATCAATTGATACAATCATATGATTTTTGTCCTTTATTTTGTTTATGTGATGTATCACATTGACGGATTTGCGTATGTTGAACCATCCTTGTGCCCCGGGGATGAACCCCACTTGGTCGTGATGAATAATCTTTTTAATGCATTGTTGTATTCGATTTGCTAGAATTTTACTTAAGATTTTTGCATCAGTATTCATCAGAGATATTGGTCTGTAGTTTTCTTTTTTTGTGCTGTCCTTACCAGGTTTTGGTATCAGGGTAATGTTGGCCTCATAAAATGAGTTAGGGAGTACTGTCTCTTCTTCAATTTTTTGGAAGAGTTTGTGCAGAATTGGTATTAGATCCTCTTTGAAGGTTTGGTAGAATTCACTAGTGAAGCCATCTGGTCCCGGATTTTTGCTTTTGGGAAGGTTTTGGATGACTGATTCAATTTCGTTACTGGTGATCGGTCTGTTTAGATTTTCCAGTTCTTCATGGTTCAGCCTTGGAAGGCTATATGTTTCTAAGAACTTGTCCATTTCTTCTAGGTTGTTGAATTTGGTGGCATATAGTCCTTCATAGTATTCTTGGATGATCCTTTGTATTTCTGTGGTGGCCGTGATAACTTCCCCTTTTACGTTTCTGATTTTGTTAATCAGTGTCTTCTCTCTTTTTATCTTAGTAAGTCTAGCCAAGGGTTTGTCAATTTTGTTAATCTTTTCAAAGAACCAGCTCTTTGTCACATTAATTTTTTCTATTGTCTTTTTGTTCTCTATTTCATTTAGTTCTGCTCTAATTTTTGTTATTTCCTTTCTTCTGCTGACCTTGGGTTTTACTTGTTCTTCTTTTTCTAGTTCTTTAAGGTGTAACATGAGGTTATTTATTTGGGAGTTTTCTTGTTTCTTGAGATAGGCCTGTAATGAGATAAATTTCCCTCTGAAAACTGCTTTCGCTGCATCCCAAAAATTTTGGTAGGATGTATTTTCATTGTCATTTGTTTCTATGTATCTTTTGATCTCTCCTCTAATTTCTTCTTTGACCCAGTCCTTCTTTAAAAGTATGTTATTTAATCTCCATGTATTTGTATTTTTTCCCGCTTTCTTTTTACAGTTGATATCCAATTTCAAAGCCTTGTGATCAGAGAATATGCATGGTATGATTTCAATCTTAAATTTGTTGAGACTGATTTTATGTCCCAATATATGGTCTATCCTTGAGAATGTTCCATGTACACTAGAAAAGAATGTATAGTCTGATGTTTTAGGATGAAGTGCTCTATAAATGTCAATTATGTCCATTTCATCTAATGTGTCATTTAGGGCTACTATTTCGTTATTTATTTTCTGTTTGGATGATCTATCCATAGCTGACAATGATGTATTTAAGTCCCCTAGTATAATTGTATTTTGGTCAATTTCTCCCTTTAGTTCTGTTAGTAGTTGTTTGGTGTATTTCGGTGCTCCCTGATTGGGGGCATAAATATTGATGACTGTTATGTCTTCTTGTTGTACAGTCCCCTTCACCATTATGAAATGTCCATCTTTGTCTCTTGTTATGTTTTTCACCTTGAAGTCTGTTTCATCTGATATCATTATGGTTACACCTGATTTTCTCTGGGTACCATTTGCTTGGAGTGTCAATTTCCACCCTTTCACTTTGAGTCTATGCTTGTCCTTGTAGCTGAGATGTGTCTCTTGGAGACAGCATATGGTTGGGTTTAGTTTTTTGATCCAATCTGCTACTCTGTGCCTTTTTATTGGTGAGTTCAGTCCATTTACATTTAGGGTGATTTTTGATATGTGAGGATTTCCTGTCATTCTATCTTTAGTTTTCTGGTAAGGCTGTGTCTCCATTGTTTCTTTGCCTTTTTGTTGTTGTCTATTATTTCTGTGTGGTGGTATTCTATGATGTTTCCCTCTGTTTCTTCTTTTATTTCAGTATATATTTCAATTCTGGATTTATTTTGAGTGGTTACCCTTAAGTTTATGTAAAAGAAAGTTTGATATTTAGAGTATTCCATTTTCTTCAGCACGCTTACTTTCTCCATTACCATATTCCGGTTCAGGCCTTTACTCTCCCCCTTTTTGAGTTGTGGTTGCCACAAGTTGTCCCTGTTGATGGTGGTCGAATAGCCTTCTTTAGTATTTCTTGTAGTGCAGGTCGTGTATTAGAAAATTCCCTCAGCTTCTGTATGTCTGTAAAGGTCTTTATTCCTCCTTCATATCTAAAGGATATCTTTGCTGGATATATTATTCTTGGCTCATGGTTTCTCTCTTTCAATAGTTTGAATATTTGGTTCCACTCCCTCCTGGCTTGTAGAGTTTCTGCTGAAAAATCTGATGATAATCTAATGGGCTTTCCTTTGTAAGTTACCGTCTTCTTTTCCCTGGCTGCCTTGAGGATTCTTTCTTTGTCGTTGATTTTAGACAGCTTCAATACAATGTGCCTTGGAGAAGGTCTGTTGGGATTGAGGTAACTAGGTGTTCTATTTGCTTCTTAGATTCGAGGGTCCAGTTCTGTCCACAAATTTGGGAAGTTCTCATCGACAATTTGTTTGAATATATTCTCTGTTCCCTTCTCTCTTTCTTCTCCTTCTGGTATGCCCATTATTCTTATATTGCTCTTTCTGATGGAGTCAGAAAGTTCTTGTAGAGTTCTTTCATTTCTTTTAAGTCTCAAGTCTCTTTCTTCTTCTATTTGTGTCATTTCCAGGTTTCTATCTTCGATGTCACTGATTCTTTGCTCCATCTGGTCAACTCTACTACCTAAGCTGGTTATTTCATTCTTAATTTCTTCTATTGAGTTCTTAATCTCCAGAAATTCTATTTGGTTATTTTTTAAGATTTCAATCTCTTTCGTAAAATGCTCATGCTGTTCTTTGATTGAGTTTCTGAGTTCCTTTAACTGCCTATCTGTGTTTTCTTGTATCTCGTTGAGTTTTTTCAGAACTGCAATCTTGAATTCTCTGTCATTTAAGTCACATATTTCTGTATCTTTAAGTGCCTTCTCTGGAGATTTTTCACTTTCTTTCTAAGCTATCTTGTTGCCTTGGTTATTCATGGCGATTACTGGTTTACTATTTCTCTTCCTAGACATCTACAGGAGTGACTTCTGCAACAGGTTGATAGAAAGCGGTCTTTCTTTTGTTTGCCAGTACTTGTTGGTGGAATGTTTTATTATTTCTCCAACTGCAACCTATTTTTCTTCTCCCACACAGTAGTGCTATGTGCTCTCTGCACTATTCCAACTTCTCACACAATGTGGGGATTCCCTGGGAGACGGGCTTCTCCTCTGTTAATAGTTCGTCTAGGTCACAGGGCGCAGTGTCCCGGTGGGTATGCGGAGAGCTTTTGATGTTCCAAAGCTCTTCCAGCTCCTGATTCAGAGCCCGTATGTTTCAGCAGTTCTGTTTACTCCTGCAGGGATCCGCCCAGATAGGTGGAGTCAGGGGCGGGGTGAGTTGTGAGAGGTGGCCCAGAGCAATGGCGGCGACCACCACCACAGCCGGTCCTGCTTCCACAGCTCCCTCCCCTTTGCTGGAACTAGTTGGGCTGTGAATTTGTGTTTGCGGTCCACAATTCTCAAAACAGCAAATTTTCTGTTGTTTTGATCTGACACTGCTACTGTTTCGCTTCTAGCACCGGGCAGGTGGGGGCGGGGCGAGCTCCGGGAGGGGAGGGAGGGGGCGGCTAGTCTCAGTGCCTAAGGCTCCGTTCTCTGCTCGGCAGTGAGGGCTTAAACCACCGTTTTCAGCCTCTTCCCTCAGTCTTTTCTCCGAGGTCTCTGCCGTGAGCGTTGGGTTCAGCCGTGTTATATGCTGTCCCCTCAGCCCTGTGGGCCATAAGCGGAGCCCTAGCAGTCCGAGTTCTTCCCTCTCCCGCAGCTGCGGTAGCTCCGGGAAGCAGCGAGCTCGGAGCACTGAGCGAGGTCTGAGTCCTGCGCCCGCGCGGCTCCGTCTCGCGCGCTTCTCCCTTTCCTCCTCCCTCCACTCGCGCGAATCTCCCACCTGTAGGTGATTTCAGTCGGTAGTGGGCCTCTTCATCTTGCCTGTCTGCTGTGCAGGGAGTCCTTTGTGGAGTTTTTGTTGTTCGATTCTTTGTAAATTCCAGGGGAGCTTTACAGAGGCTCACTTCACGCCGCCATTTTTCCGGAAGTTCCTCTTTGTTTTTTAAAGAATGAACATTGAATCTTCTCTCTGTTTACCTGTTATGCTCTCTGTGCAAAAACTAATAATAATTTGTGCGTCCAATTTGTTAAAATTTCTGTTTTCCATATCCTACAAATTCAGGGACTGTCTTGTCCCATCATGTCTCTATTATTTGGCACGTGCCTAGCTCATGACAGGTGCTCAATAAACATTTGTTCAATTACTATATAATATACTCTTGAAAGTGTACAGAGTTTAGCTGTTTGTGATCATTGTTAATTAACACAAGTGAATATAAATTTAAACAATTTTATTCACCGAAAAAGTAGCATAGTAATGTGTATTTTTTAAATTTGGCATTCTTGAGCTAAATCCTCAGAAGAGAATAGAGTTATGGGATGTGGTGATGGTCCATGTGGTATTGACACTATGATCTTGGTTCCCCTAGCACTATGCCTTAGGAAACTGGCCTACTAGCTCGAGGGTCTAAAGAGATTGCTCAGCTGCACAAATCGGTTGTCCTTACAGTATGTAAATACAATGCCATCAGTGTCCTTGGGACATGGAAACTGAGCTGTGGGAGTATGGAAGCCAGGCCGGGCAGGGCCAGAGGGAAGCCTCGCGTCCTCATCTCCATTTGTTCTTCATGACAGGAGAGGGACCAAGTGAGGATCTCAGCCACGTCTGCCCTGGGCCACATGCTCTGTCGAGTTGACAAGTTCAAGCCTGGACACGTCCTCCGCAGAGAGATCTACATGTTTTTAGTCCCGCTGCTGCTCAGCTTTCAGGACAACAACCCCGAGGTGGTCAAGGTATTGACGACCTCGGTCCTGCCGGCCTCAGCCTGATTGTATCCCTGTCCGCTAGAGCACAGCCTCTTCCCGTTGGGCCTCTTTCCTGAGTCCTGTCTTGGCTGTGCATTCAATGTCCACCTCTTCAGTAACATCTTCCAGGCACCGTCTCTTGGGTGCCATCAGTCTTATCCTGATATGATTCTGCTCCTTGGAGCTATTTATGTCCCTTGTCATGATTCCAGCTACGAACCCCCAACCAGGCCCCATCGTGGTCTTCCACTACACATCTGGCCTGGCTCTGTAGAGCCAAGGCTCTGGGGCTTCCCTTCTCTCCATCCCATAGGCCTGTGGAGGGGCCCTGACTGAATGGACTAAGGTGATTGGCTGGGCGCCGCTCACACAGACATTCCGGCATACCACCCTCAGTGACCACATCCAGGTGTTGAAAGAAACCTGCAATTACCTGGTGAGTGAGAGTCTCTGAGGAAGCCAGGTCACCATCTTCATGCTAGGGATTCAGTGGCAGCTAGGTGGGTAAAGAGGACAGGGCTAACAGATGTATTCTTTCCTTTCCTTGATTCTCATTTTTTATCATCAACAAACTCGGAGAACCCACATTTGGGATGCCAGTTCCTGGTTCTCCGTATTTGACACCCGCACACGATCCCCCCACCCCCTGCCCAGCATCCCAATCTCTCTCTGCCTTCAGAGGCTGGGGACATCACCTGAGGGTAGTAGATGACAGTGGGACAGGGCCTCTTGGTTAGAATTGGTAGGAAGACATGTAGGCAGGAGTCTTAGGGCTTTAGATCAGTGGTCGTGGTGTTAAGGGTTGTGGCTCCTGTGAAGTGAAGAATAGACCAGAGATCAGGAATCCTTGCTGGAAAGCAAACATGTAAGGACTAAGCAAGGTTAGGAACTAGTATGAGTAATTCTAATGTTATGGATTTTGGTGCCTTACACAGACAGAGCGCTTTACAGTTTAGAAAGCACTTTTACATCCCTTATCCCACTGGAGCCTTACAGTTATGCAAGGGAGGTTGGGCAGGTTTTATTTCAACTCTACAGATGGGGAAACTGAAGCCTGTAAGTGTCAGGGCCATTATTCAAACCTGGGTCTCCTGGCTCCACATCAGTTGTTTTCTCCATTACCATGGCTGGTACCAAGGAGCAAAATTCTCTTTATGAATCTCCTGCTGAGTCTGCACTGTTGCTGGTGGCAGGGGGTATCTGAGTGCATAGGTTCAAGCAGTTTAAGCTGACTGAAAACAGCAAATGATGCTGCTGTGCACATGGGGAAGAGGCCATGGCTGCAAGAAGGTCTTTAGTAGAGTTCCCAGCAGCCCCCTCTCCTAATCAGCCCACTCCTCTTTGGCTCCCCAGGCAAGCACGTGTGAAAAACAGCTCTTGGGGGAGTTTCTGTCCCAGAGCTTTGGCTTCCTGAAGAGCCCTCAGTCCTTCCTGAGGGCAGCTGCAGTCTATTTCATAGGTAGGTGGTCCCTCCTCTCTGTAGTGGGGAAGCCCTTCTTGACCTATTGCTGAAGGGCTAAGCCAGAACCATGATGCGATGAAGCTGGTCCCGTCCTTTTCTAGCTCCGACCTGATGAAAGAGGTTGTCCTGTGACCAGACTTCAAATTGTGTGTTAGAAAGGCCTGGGGAGGAAGAGAGGGCCACGTGCCTTGGTGCTGGCTCTGTTTGCATCTACCCCGGTTGTCTGCATGCTGCTCTGTGGGGAAGAGAGCCATTTACATTTGGAAGGGAAAAAGCTATTGTGCTGCTTCCACTGGAACCCAGTGGATTTTCCAAAATATTTTTGAACTATAATAACAGTATGTGTTAACATTGGGAAGTCTAAAATATTCATATTGGCAAAAAGAAGACAATAAGTAATGCCAGAACTTCCACAATTTAGATTTAACCACTGCTAACATCCTAGAATATTTTTCTTAAAAATATACTACTGTGTTTCCCTGAAAATAAGACTGGATCTTATATTAATTTTTGCTCCAAAAGACACATTAGTGCTTATGTTCAGGGGATGTCATCCTGAAAAATCATGCTAGGACTTATTTTCCAGTTAGGTCTTATTTTGGGGGAAGCCTGGCGCACACACACACACACACACACACACACACACCACTTTTAAAAAATGCAAACTTTGGTACACTGTTTGCTGTATCACAAATACATGCATTATATACTCTTCAACATTATTTTTAATGACTGTATAATATCCTGTTGTATAGATGGATTTCTGAAACTATTTAAGCAGTCCTTATTTTTGAATATCGAGATTGTGTCATCTTTAGTTTTTATGAGCAGGGACACAGAGGTTAAATCTCTTCATGTCGTCATGATTATGTTTGTTAAGATCAATTTCTGAACAAGTTAGTGTTGCTGGGCCCCAAGGGTATGCAAAATTTTAAGGGTTTTGGTGCTTCTTGCCAAACTGCCCTCTAAAAAGTTTGAAATCATTTTCTATTGTCACCAGTCCTATATGTGAATATCCATTTCTCTAGACATTTGCCAACCCTGGGTAATGTGTTTTAAAAATCATTACCAATTAGATAGGAGAAAAAGAGAAACTTGTTGTTTTGATGAACATTTTGTCAGCAGTGAGGTTCAATATTTTTTCCTGTGTTTATTGCCAACGCATGTTTTATTTTTGCAAATTAATTGCTTTGTGCCCTTTGTCCATCTATTGGTCTGGGAACCCCATGAAGTTTAACATTCTGGGCTCACGCTTCACTTGTCACCAGCTGACAACGTTCTTCTGGGCCGCAGTTGCTCTGACTGTTGTTCTTTTACTAAGACACTGATATCAAGGCCTCTCCTAGATACAGTCCTTGCTAGAATAGTTTTCAAATTTCTTTGTTCACTGCTGAGCCTGGGGAAACGGAGGGCCCAAAGGTCCAGGGATTCTGGAAGGCTAAATCTGTCCTGTCTTTAGGGCTAATAGTTAAGAAGATAAACATGAATCAAATACATGAGGATGACGTCCGGCAGTTACAGAAAGGTGAGTCTGCGCCTTGTCCCTGGCTTCTGGGTGACGCGAGGGGGCGCTGCGGCAAGAAAGACAGGAGGAAGAGGAAATTCCTTAAGGACATGTTTCGTTATTTTAGATAAAGTATTTTTAGCCTTATAAATGTTATATTTAGAAGTTTAAAATGGAGAGAAGTAAGAGGACAGAAACAAATTATCCATTGTCAGTACTAGTTAGGTAAAAACACGGCTACAAAAACGTTCCAGTTATTGGACACTTACCACATGCAGTAGGTGATGCCACGGCAGTGGTGCGCGAGGCCGTCAGTCCCTGCCCTAAGGAACTGGCGGTTTTGTGTTCTTTTTCATTGCATTAAAATAGTTAAAAATTAATTTATACTTATAGAAGAAATCCACGAGTATAATCTCTTTGCAAAAAAAAAAGAAACCTTATCAATAAGGGTAAAATTCTATTAACACCCAAGTTTGCTCTTTTCTCCTCTTCCCCTGCCTGTTTGCCATATAGTCCTCTGTTCTTTTTCTGTGTACACATAGAATAAATAAATGTATATGTTATATATAATGTGTTATATATATTATTACATATATTATGTGTGTGTGATATGTATTATATATGTGTTATATATAATGTTACAATATATATGTATGGTATATATTTTATGTATGTCATACAAGGTCTGAAAACTAAGTTCACAAACTGATCCTAGAAAAAGTGCTACATCCCTCATTGCTGAATATCACTACGGTCACCTTCAAAGTACTCCCCTTGGGAAGCTATGCACTGATGCCAGCACCTTGTCCAGCCTTCAAAGCAATTTTGGAACTCTTTTTCTGGAATGGCCATCAGGGCTGTCGTCGTATTACCCTTGATGTCCTGAATGTCATCAAAATGTCTTCTTTTCAGTATTTCCTTTACCTTCAGGTAAAGAAAGAAGTCATTGGGGGCCAGATCAGGTGAGTAGGGAGGGTGTTCCATTGCAGTTATTCGTTTACTGGCTAAAAACTCTCTCACAGGCAGTGCTGTGTGAGCTGGTGCATTGTCGTGATGCAGGAGCCATGAATTGTTGGTGAAAAGTTCAGGTCGTCTTTTTCACTCAGCCTTTTCGGCACTTCCAAATAGTAAACTTGGTTAACTGTTTGTCCAGTTGGTACAAATTCGTAATGAATAATCCCTCTGATAATAAAAATGGTTAGCAACATCATTGCAATGAGTTCACAAACTTAATTGTCAAACCTTCCTCTGTGTGTGTGTGTGTGTGTGTGTGTGTGTGTGTGTAAACAGTTTCTGCAACTTGCTTTTTTCACACTTAGTATGTTGGCACAAACTTGTTGCATTCCTGTAACTCTTGATAGATTACTATTTCAGTTGTTTCCAAGTTTTTGCTATTCAAACAGTGCTACCATGAACTACATGCCTCCTTATATACAGGTGTTAGTGTTAGTCCAGACTGGATACCACAAAACAGACTTTTCTCACCCATAGTGAGCTTAACAGAGTTTAAAGGAAAACAATATTTTAACCTTCCCTCCTGTGTTGACATAAATTCCAATCACCACCCCTCCCAATTTATAGGTATTTATTAGCCATGATTTTGGTTCTCTCTCTTTTTTTAAAAAAGATTTTGTTGGGGAAGGGGAACAGGATTTTATTGGGGAACAGTATCTACTTCCAGGACTTTTCCATGTCAAGTTGTTGTCCTTTCAATCTTAGTTGTGCCCTCGAGGGCGCAGCTCAGCTCCTGGTCCAGTTGCCGTTGTTAGTTGCAGTGGGCACAGCCCACCATCCCTTGTGGGAGTGGAACCAGCAACCTTGTGGTTGAGAGGACATGATCCAACCAACTGAGCTATTTGGCCACCCAGGAGCTGAGCGGCAGCTCATTGACTTCACTCTAGGTGCGGAGGGCGCAGTTCGCTGGCCCATGTGGGAATCGAACCGTCAGCCCCATTGCCCAGAGCTCACACTCTAACCAACTGAGCCACCTGTCTGCCCCTGGTTCTCTTTTTTTAACCCATAATTTAGACTATCATTGTTACCATATTTTGCCGTGTGTAATGTGCTCCTGTGTATAATGTGCACCCACGTTTTTGGCCTAAACTTTCAAGGGAAAAAAATCTTTCGTTTTAATTTTTTAATTCAAATTTTTATTTCTTTACATTTAGGTACTTGTTTTTGTATTATAAAGGAATTTTAGCATTTATTTTTAAACACATTATGGTACAAGAAATTTTATGTAACAAATAATGACAAAACACAAGAACAGATACAAGGTACAAGAAATTTTATGTACTGGTAACAAATTTACAATATTTATGCATCAGAGAAGGCCAAGAACTCTTCATGGTTGCAAGCTCGTCATAGGTTCAACAAAACCGATTATTGTATTTCAGGGTATTATTTTGCATACGGATATTGTTATTGATTTCTAGAGTTACACATTTAACTCTTAAGCACAAATAAAAGAATTTAAAAAATTGGTATAGATATGGAATTAGTAGTACCCATGTATAATGCACATCCTTATATTTTCCTCACAAATGTGGGCAGAAAAGTGCGCATTATACATGGCAAATAAGGTGTTTTATGCAAACGGCTTAGATTTACAAGGTGCTACGACCTCACCATCAATTTTTGTGTCTCTGACCATCCCTCATGGGTCATTTTTCTCCATCCTGAAGGACAGCTGTAGGAGTTTCTTTAGTTCTAGTATCTTGATGTTTGCTTTCTTGGTTTTTGTTTGTAATGATTTCTTCTTACCCTCATTCTTGCAAGATAGCTTTACTAGTGACACTTGTTTTCTCTCAGCACTTTAAAGATATTGTACTATTATTTTCTGGCTTTCTTCGTTGCTAAGAAGAAGCCTGCTGTCATTCTAATATTTGTTCCTTTGTAGGTAATCTGTTCTTTTTCTTGGGCTGTTTTAAGATTTTTCTTCTTGTTTTTAGTGTTCCTTAACAGTATAGAGACTAGTGTGATAACTCCTCAGGTACCCGTATCCCAGCTTCAACAAGTAGCAACTCATGGCCACCTTGTTTTTCCTATTTCCCTACCTGTACCCTCTCCCTGCCGGAATTTAAGAAATTATAATGGACATGTTAGGGAGTAGAATGCAAATTATGCATGAATTTTTAAGATCAAAGAGGTTCCAAGAATTTGTGGACTATATGGGACTTGAGGTAACTCATCCAGACCCCAGAGGCTACCAATTTATTCTCTGCTGCCTCTGAAGTTAGGGGCACTTCAGAGAAGCGTTTGCTAGTCCTAATATACACTCCTAATTTCAGAGGCTGAATCATTTGTCCAGGGTCACAGAAGAGAATTATGGGGTGAACCAGAACTAGAATTTCCAATTCAGGGATGGATCTTTCTGCTAACCCATGCTCCATTATTTTTTAATCTTACCAAAAGTCTTGAAAAAGAGACAGGGAATGGGAGTGGAGAGAGAGGTAATGTCTACGAGAAGAGAAATTTTACCTCGCCTTTCAAAACCTTTTGTTCACTCCAGTACCCAAACAGCCACGCCTGTTTTATATAGGGTATACCTCACTGACACCCTGTTATTGCTCTCTATTAATTAAATTAGTTTCTTAATCATTGAAAACCTGTATACCATGTACTCTTCTAAGCACTGGGTTACTGCAGTGAACGACACTGGTAACCCTGCCCTCATGCAGCTTACACACTAGTGAGAAAGGGAGGAAGAAGCCTAAAGAAGTACCTAGGTGTTAGATAAGCACTACGGAGAAAGTGATGCAAGGCAAGGGGGTAAGAAGGCTCAAAGGGCAGGTCAGGGGTACCTCTCCAATTAGGGGCATTTGAGCAGAGACCCGGAGGAAATGAGGAAGTGAACCACATGACTCTGGGAAGAGCACTCGGCGTGTTCAAGGAAGAACCAGGTCAATGTGATTGGCGTGGAGTGAGCACAGGAAGGGCAGGAGGAGATGGGAGCAGAGCATGGCAGTGGTGGGCCAGAATCGTGCCAGCCTTTAGCCGTGGTAAAGACTGAGGCCTTTACTTTGAGTGGTAGGGATGTGGCATTAAACACTGTTCTTAACTCCTCTGGGGGCAGGGAAGTGGTTAGGTGATGGGTGATTCAATTCGTTCAGTACCAAATGGAAGTGATTTGTGAATTACATATTCTTCACTATTTCACGTACCACAGTGCCCTTCCTTTTCCAGCTCCTGCTCCTGTGTCTCAGCCCTTTTATATTTAAGTGTGTGCGGACACTTACGTCTGAATGCCCTGACATGAATACCACAGGTTTGCTGTTGTTGCTGTTCTGATGTTGCAAATGCCTGCCCTCCGGGGGTTTGCCTTCTGGTTTGAGCCCAATTAGAGTTTCTGGGTGCCTGCTTTGAAGTAATATTTTGGATCTGCTGTTTTGGAGGTAATGGTGGGATCATACCTCAGAGGAAATGCTTAGCGGACAACTGCAGATGGACAAGTCTCTATTTCCTTTACAGTTCATTCGCAGCTCTTTATTTAGGGAGTAAAGTGTTAAACGACTTTTAAGGGTCTTTTCTTTCTTCAAATTAGTGGTGTAATGAAAAACATGAGCTCCAGCATCAAAGAGACCAATATCAAATACTAGATCTCTTGACAATGAGCCATGTGAATTTGCACAAGTTACTTTGTCTCTGTGCCTTAGTTGCTTCATCTGCATCATGAGGATGCTGGTATTAAACATTGTTTTAAGTATTGAATATAAAGCATGAAAGCACTGAGCTTTGCTGGCACATAGATGTCCCACAAACATTTGTGCTGAATTGACTCAGGCTTGTGGGCTAGGGTGGAGGTGGTATTGAGAGTGGCAGGCAGGCAGTGTACTTATAACTATGGTCCAGGAAAAATCCACTGCTTTGTTGCTTCACAGAGAATAGCTATGCTACCTCTAGCTCATTAATGACTAGGTAGCAGCATCTGACCCTGAGGGTTAGAACTCTGGCTTTAATTCTGATCCTGACCTTCTGTACCTCTGCTGCTTTCTCAGTTTTACAACTGACGTCTCAACTGTATAGTAGACCCCTAGTCCCAGCCACCGCTAGGGAATTTCAGGGACACTATATCCAGAATGGAAATCCTAGACTCGTCAGTATACCAGAGAATTCACCTGGCCTCCCCCATCCCACCTGGCCGCCCCCACCCCACTTAGCCCCCCCACCCCACCTAGTCTTTTTCTCAAGGAAAGTAATTCTCCTCACACTTCCCATAGCTAGTACCTAGTAACAAAACTTGTGGTCAAGACTGGTTCTTCAAAGGATTGTATTTTTTCTATATAGCTTAAGCCCAGCTCTTTTTTTCTGTTCTAAATATCAATGACATAAATATAAAGCTGTAGTCTTTGATGGGCATGAGGTTCTTTTAGTTTTGTTGAGCAAAGGTTCTTCCTGTCCTCTTTATCCTTTGCTTTAAGTAATTTCCTGTCTCCATCCCCTCTGTTCCCACCCAAACCTAAGCTATGCCCCTCCCCCATTCCCTAACTGGACCATTTAACACCCCCCCACACCCTCTTCCTCTTCTCTGCACTACTCTCCACACAGCAGCCAAGTTCTCTTTGAAACATATACACTGGATCATGTCACCTTCTTGCTTAAAACCCTTCAGTGGCTTTCCACTCCTCTTCAGATCAAAGTCTGGTCCCTTATCCTCGGCCACAAGGCCCTGAAAGATCTTGCTTCTGACTTCTCTCTGCCCTCAGCCTACTTCATTTCCCCTTTACTAGAAGGGGCAGCTACACTGACTGCTTTCTGCACTCTGAATGGACCCCTGCCTCTCCTTCGTGGCTCTGGCTGGCAGGCTGGCTCTCGTTCTTTGGCTCTTAGCTCAAATGTCACCTTCGCAGAGAAGCATTCCCTGAATGGCCTATCTGAAGGAGTCCTTCCCAGCTATTCACTCTCATTACTCTCTTAAATTTCCTTCTATGTACTTAATTTATGTTTACTTGTTTATTTGGTCTTTCCTCCAATAGAATGTCAAGTTCTTGACTGTGGGAAATCTTTCTTATTCACCACTGTATCCCCAGCACATAACACAGTGCCTGATGATAGTAAGTCTCAATAAATAGTTGTTGAGTGAATTAATGGTTATTGTTTATAACAGTGAAAAATTGAAAACAATCTAATTATTTACAATAAGGAGTTCATCAAAGAAATTATGATAGAATCCTATGATTGGATAGTATGTTGTATGGAAGAATATTTTATGGGAAGAAAAAAGTCCAAAAAGTCCTATTTTTAATCCTGTTTTTGTTTAAAAAATGTTTGTGTTGTTTTTTTTTAAAGATTTTTTTATTGGGGAAGGGGAACAGGACTTTATTGGGGAACAGTGTGTACTTCCAGGACTTTTTTCCAAGTCAAGTTGTTGTCCTTTCAGTCTTAGTTGTGGAGGGTGCAGCTCAGCTTCAAGTTGTTCTTTCAGTCTTAGTTGTGGAGGGCGCAGCTCAGCTCCAGGTCCAGTTGCCATTTTCTAGTTGCAGGGGGCACAGCCCACCATCCCTTGTGGGAGTCGAACCGGCAACCTTGTGGTTGAGAGGACGCGCTCCAACCAACTGAGCCATCCGGGAGGCAGCTCATCTCAAGGTGCCGTGTTCCATCTTAGTTGCAGGGGGCGCTGCCCACCATCCCTTGTGGGACTCGAGGAATTGAACTGGCAGCCTTGTGGTTGAGAGCCCAGTGACCCATGTGGGAATCGAACCGGTGGCCTTCGGAGTTAGGAGCATAGAGCTCTAACCGCCTGAGCCACCGGACCGGCCCCTAAAAAATGTTTTTATGTTAGGTATTTAAAAATACAAGGAAAGGTATGAAAATATTAACATTGTTGTCTCTGGGGGTGAGTGATTTTTCTTCCTTAAAAAAACAATTTGCATTTAAATATTTTCTACAATAAAACAATATTAAATTTACAGAGACAAAATGTATTCTAAATGAAGTTATATTATAACCTGACATGTGGGTTGGAAAATAATGGGGTTTGGGTGGACAGTCATTAAAGATTGAGAATCTGAGTTAACCTCCTGTCTGGTTTCAGCTCTTCAAAGTGTGAGCAATGATCCCGTGGAATCTATCCAGACTTTGGTCAATACTACCCTGAAAAATATTGACTATCTTGTTAACACCAGGCCTGTCCGTACCTCCAGGATAAGCCAGCTGAGCACTAATTTCTTCAGTCTCTGGCATGAAAACCCCCAAAAGAAAGAAGCGACTGTTTAAGATTGTCAGACGAGAAAGAGGTGATGACAGTCAGAAAAAGAAAGTCTGGAATTGGCTCCGAGGCACTCTACATTCACTGAACAGCCAGCACGAAGGGAGGGTGAAAAATACTCCACTTGAAATAAGCAGCTTTCGTAAAAAGTCAACACAGTCACAAGCACAAAAGTCTGAAAGTCCCTCTGAAGAGAATGAACCTGTCCAAAAACCAGTTGCTTCTAGAGTCACTATTAACATGAACATTTAGAGCTGGGGACGAACTCCTCTTCCAATTGTTTATCCAGATGTCAGTGCTTCAGCCCACAATAGTCTCTCACACCTATTGTCCAACTGGGTGGGCGACTTTGGATTACCCAAGGCGGCAGTTTTGATCTTAGAAGATACAGTGTGTTTCTTGTCCTTTATCTCCCTAAGGGATCGTTGGCTATTAGCACATACACTTGTCAATAAAACTTATTTTTTCATCCTAAAACAAGATGGCTTCCATCCTAGTTTTGGGGGATTGGGGATAAACCCGAGTGACAGCAATAGCTCTGGAAGCATTTCCTTCAAACTTCAGGTAAAGATTCAAATGGCAAAAGGGAGGAATAGGGTGATAGAACCACATGATAACTAGTTTTCCATCTTTTTCCGCACCTCTACACAGGTAGTGTGAAATTCACATGCCTGACACACTTCCATGGGAATATTCAGAGCATAAAAAGGTGGGCTCCAGGTTATAGACAGTGGAACAGCAATAACTCCAGCCCCATCTCTCTCACTCAAGACAGCACATCAGATTGCCGTGGAGTGACATTGTCCAGGTAACTTTAAGTCTACTCCAATTTATTTTTAAAAAATCATTCTAAAACTTAGATTTAAATCCTTGCTCCTTGTACCACATAACTGCTATTATTGACTAGTTGTGTTTTTTAAAAAGATTTTTAATAAGATATAGCTAACATACAATATCATATTAGTTTCAGGTATACACCATAGTAATTCAACATTTATACACGTAAAGAAGTGATCACCATTGTAAGTCCAGCAACCATCTGACACTGTCCCACGCTATCACAATATTATTGACTATGTTCCCCATGCTGTACGTTACATCCCCGTGACATTTGTTTTATACCTGGAAATTTGAACCTCTTATTCCCCTTCATCACTCCCCCCCACCCTTTTAAAAAAATTTTCAATTACAGTTGACATTCAATATTATTTTATATTAATTTCAGGTGTACAGCATAGTGGTTAGACATTTATATAAGTGATCCCCCTGACTAGTCTACTACCCACCTGGCACTATACATACTTACCATATTATTGACTATATTCCCTATGCTTTACTTTACATTCCCATGACTATTTTATAACTACCGATACGTATTTCTTAATACCTTCACTATTTTCACCCTGTCCCCCAAACCCTCTTCCATCTATAACCTTGATAAATCTGGTACCCATCTGACACCGTAAATAGTTACTATAATATTATTGACAATGTTCCTTATGCTATAGCTACGTCCCCGTAACTACTTTGTAACAACCAATTTGTACTTCTTAATCCCTTCACCCAACCCCGACCACTCTCCCATCTGGCAACCATCAAAATGTTCTCTGTATCTATGAGTTTCTCTCTGTTTTATTTATTTGTTTATTTTATTTTTATATTCCACATATAAGGGAAATCATATTCCATCTGTCTTTATCTGTCTGACATACTCCACTCAGCACAATGCTGCTGCAGATGACAGGAACCCATTTCCTTCTGCGGCCAAGCAATATTCCATTGTATATATGCACCACCTTCTCTTTATCAATTCATCCATCAATGGCCACCCAGACTGCCTCCATATCTTGACAATTGTAAACAATGCTGCACTGAACATATGGATTCACACGTCCCCTCAAAGTAGTGTTTTAGTTTTCTTCAGATAAATACCCATAAGTGGGATTACTGCATCCTTCTTTGTCTCTTGTTATAGCCTTTGTTTTAAAGTCTTATTTTGTCTGGTATAAATATTGCTACTGCAGCTTTTTTGTTTGTTTGTTTCCATTTTCATGAAATATCTTTTCCCATCCCTTTACTTTCAGTCTGTGTGACTTTTGATCTGAAGTTAGTGTCTTGTAGGCAGCATATATAAGGGTCTTGTTTTCTTATCCATTCAGCCACCCTGTATTTTGATTGGAGCATTTAATCCATTTATATTTAAAGTGATTATTGATAGATACATAGTTATTGCCATTTCATAGTTCACATTTTTTATCTTTTTTTTTTTTTATCTTAAAAAAGTCCCTCTAAGATTCCTTGTAATTCTGGTTTGATATTGATGAACTCCTTTAGCTTTTTCTTGCCTGGGAAGCTCTTTCTCTGTCCTCTCATTTAGAAAGCTCTCAAAGTTCTAAATGGGAGCTTTCCAAAGTAGAGTAATCTTGGTTGTAGATCCTTACTTTTCATCACTTTGAATATTTCCTGCCACTCCCTTCTGGCCTGCAAAGTTTCTGTTGAGAAACCAGCTGATAGTCTTATCAGCTGGAGCTCCCTTGTAGGTAACTGACTGCTTTTCTCTTGCTGCTCTTTGTCTTTAACCGTTGGCATTTTAATTATGATGTGTCTTGGTGTGGGCCTCCTTGGGTTCATCTTGTTGGAGACTCTCTGTGCTTCCTGGGCTTGTATGTCTATTTCTCACCAGGCTATGGAAGTTTTCAGTCATTATTTCTTCAAATAGGTTCTCTATCTCTTGCTCCCTCTCTTCTCCTTCTGGTGCTTCTATGATGCAAATGTTGCTATGCTTGAAGTTGTCCCAGAGTTCCCTTAAACTACCTTTCTTTTGTTGACATTCCTTTTTCTTTTGTTGTTTCAGTTGGGTGTTTCCTACTAAATTGTCTCCTAAGTTGCTTATTCAATCCTCTGCTTCATCCAATCTGCTATTGATTCCTTCTAGTGTATTCTTCATTTCAGTTATTGTGTTCTTTATTTTTGACTGGTTCTGTTTTATGGTTTCTATGTCCTTCTTCATGCTTACTGTCTCTTTGTTGAAATTCTCACTAACTTCCTTAAACATTCTTATAACCAGTGTTTTAAACTCTGTCTCTGGTAGGTTGGTTGCTTCCATTTCATTTAGGTTTTTTTTCCTGAAGTTTTCTCCTGTTCTTTTATTTGGAATATGTTTCCTTGTTTCCTCATTTTGGCTGCCTCTCTGTGTTTTCTTCTATGTATTAGGTCTCTATGTCTCTCAGTCTTTGCTGGGTGGCCTTATGTAGTAGGTGTCCTGTGTGGTCCAATGCCAGCGTCCCTGATCACCTGTGGATGTGTTCCAGGAGTGTCCCTTGTGAGAGTTTTGTGTGCCCTTCTGTTATAATTGAGCCTTGATTGCTTTTGGCATGTCAGTGGGTGGGGTTGACTCTCAGGTTGACTTGCTTTGAGGATTGGTTATGCCCACAACGTACGTGCTGTCCCCTTGGAGGCAGATTCACCTGAGTGGGGTCTTGTTCCTGTTGAGACCACCCTTTGGATATACCAGCTAGTGCTCTGGTGTGGTCTGAGGCCGGCCTCTGGGTATGTTTTTTTCTGGTGCCTCTTGTGAGGAGCTCCCATACAGGCCAATTTTCAGCCTGTGACCAGCTTGGGGCTTCTTGGTAGGGGCTATGAAGCTATATACAGTTGTTTGCTACCTATGTTGTACCCGGAGGCATGTGAGGGTGGCCTCGCTGTGACTTGAGGCTGGCTGCCACCAGCATTGGGCCTGAGGCAGCTTAGCAAATGACCCTGGGCCTCCCTGGACCTGTTGCCAGCTGCCAGCTGCCCATAAGGCTCAGCCACTGCAAGAACTTCCTTAGGTGTGTGGGCTAGGCTGGTTGACCCAGTGTTGATGGTGCCCCTGGTGATGCCGCCTGAGTTGGGTGGGGCGGGGACCCAGGGAGTCACAGGGTGTAGCCGGTGGTTTTCAGAGAGTTAATGCAGATTCAGTTCTGGCATGAGTGCTGAGCCTGTGGCCACTCTGCAAGATGCCCTGAGAACACTGTGCCAGACATCTGTCGCCTCAGGACTGCAGAACCCCAAGAGCCACCCAAGAAAGGCTGCAACACAAGGTGGGACTGATTGCCTGTCACTGAAAGTTTCATAGACTGCCATAGGCCGTCCACTGCTATACAAGCCTCCAGCAGCTCAGAGGGCAGGGCCAGCCACTCGGGAACCAGGAGTACCCCTGTAAATGCCTCGCTAGCTGGGTGGGGTGGGGTTCCAGGGAGTTATCAAGGTGGTGTGCATACGATGACTTTACCAAACCAATGCAACCTCAGATTTGGCCCTGTGGGTACGGGTTCAACACAGGAATGATGGCACTCTCCTGTAGGCCACTTGTAAGGTGGGCTCCACACAGGGACAATGGTTTTCTGTCCCTCCAGCCCTCACCCTGTAGTCACACAACTCAGTCTTTCCCTGTATGTCTCTGGTGCCTCTTGGGTTACTCATCCTCCACCAGAGCCCAGGGTGAGTGCCCACAAGTGAGTGAGTCTGTGTGTGCGTCCTTTAAGAGAACGTCTGTGTTTCCAGTTGCCTGCTGTCTCACCAGGATGGTTGGATGGAGTCCTCACTGATTTACACTGCCAGATGCTGGGGGGGCTGCTCCTCCTGGCACAGGACCCCTGGGATGGGGAGCCCAGTATAGGGCTGGAGCCTCTCACTCTTCAGAGGGAACCTCCACCTTTGAGGTTTGGGGTCAGCCCATTTCACCTCTCTGACCCTCCTACCAGTCTCAATGTGGCCCCTTCCTTCTGTCCTTAGTTATCAGGTTTGTGTTCAGCTCGTCGTCAGGTAATTCTTGATGTTGCTTGTTCTCTAATTTAATTGTAAAGTTCATGTGATCCTGGGAGGCGGCAGGCACAGCATTCACCTATTTTGCCATCTTGCTGGCCATGAGTTTTGAGAGGAATTAAGAAGGACTTTGAGTTAATTCAACGAATGGCATAATATAAGACTGTGTAATAAGAAATGCAGAGGTGGTCGACAGATGGCTAACTTTTGGTTTTGCCTTTGGGACAAAGCCCAGGTTCTTATGTCAGGAGTGTTATTCTCTAAATATTAACCTTGGTGTAAGGATGAGAGGAAGATAGAGGGACAGGATCTGGGTTTACAGCCTACTGTTACTGTCTCCATCCTCTCCCTTCCTGTTAGCACTGAACGTCTAAGTCCCTATTGCATTGTCCGTTTTACTGCATAACCTGACTTGTTCGCTTGCTTCTGGTCTCTCTCCCCTCCAAACCATCTTTCTAGCTTAATATTTCCAAGACAATGCTTTTGCAATTCCACTCCTCTGTTTAATGACATTTCAGTGACATGCAAATTGCTTACAGCATGAAGTCTAAACTTATTAGCTTGTTGTTTAAAGTATTCTGCAGCTGGACTCCATGTATTATCACCTTTTCTTCCAATAGTGCTTCTTAAATTGGTGGATTCATACCCTAGGAGTGTGTGTGTGGGGAGGGGGCAGGGAGACTTTGAAACAATAGGCAAACCTATCATATTTTCTTGAAGTATCAAGCTCACCAGATGACAATTACTTTAAACCATTTAAAAACAAACAAAACATAGTTGATACAGAGTAGAATGCAACATTTACGAGTTTTAGAGTTAAAACTGAGGCATCAGAGTCCCTTTCAGGATTTTGGTAGACCACATTCAAAGACACTGAAGGGTATTTATTAGTTCTTTGCACTCTCCAAACTACACCAATCAGTGGTAGTTGAAAATACTGACAAAAAACAGATTCTGGAATCACCTTTTGTAAATTCCCACCCCGAAGCTTTAACACAGCTTGTAACACTGGCTGCTCTTTGTGAAAGCTTTTCCTTCACATCCCAGAAACTGTCCCTAACATTTCTTGATCCTTCTGGGAAGTCATATCAATTACTAATGTCATTCTGGGGGAGCACTTGGCATGAAATGCCCTCAATTTTCACTTCATCGAACCATACCTGTAATAATAAATACATACTGTCGTCCCCTCTTATCCATAGTTTCACTTTCTGAGGTTTCAGTTATCTGTGGTCAACTGCAGTCCAAAAAGATTAAATGGAGAATTCCAGAAATAAACAAATTATAAGTTTTAAATTGCAAGCCATTCTGAGTAGTGTGATGAACTCTTTTGCTGTCCTGTTCAGTCCTGCCCAGGACGTGAATCATCCTTTTGTGCAGTGTCTCCACACTGTATTCACTCTGTGTCCATTAGTCACTTAGTAAATGTTGTGGTAGCGCAGTGCTTGTGTTCAAGTAACACTTATTTTACTTAATAATGGCCCCAAAGCCAGTCACCTAGCTTTTATTAACTTTTGCTACAGTGTATTGTTATAATTATTCTGTTTTATTATTAGTTGTTAATCCCTTAGTGTGCCTTATTTATAAATTAAACTTTATTATAAGTATGTATTTTTGGGGAAAACACAGTATATACAGGGTTCAGTACTACCCAGTTTCAGGCAGCCACTGGGGGTCTTGGAACATATTCACTGTGCATAAGAGGGGACGACTGTATTTGGTCTTAGTCCCAGTTCCTAGCACAGAGCTCCTAAAACACTTGGAATTTCCTAAGTGAAGAGATCAATATACTAGGTGTCCCTTGCTATGTTAATTAGGTAGATTTTGGAAAGGCCCTAGGTTACCAACCTAAGGAGAGGGGGCAGGGGATGGTTGCCAAGGGAACCAACCAAGTGGCTAGAGGGTTGGAACTTTCAGTCCCACCTCCAGACCTTCTGGGAGAGGAGAGGGGCTGGAAATAGGGTTCGATCACCAATGGCCAATGATTTAATCATGCCTATGTAATGAAGCCTCCATAAAACCCCCAAAGGACCAGGTTCCAAGAGCTTCCAGGTTGATGCATACGTTGAGGTGCTGGGAGAATAGTGTGCCCAGAGGGTGTGGAAACTCTAACTCTTCCCACATACCTTGCCCCATGCACCTCTTTCATCTGGCTGTTCCTAAGTTATTGTCTTTTAAAATAAACTGGTGACACAGTTAAGTAAAATGTTTTCTTGAGTTTTGTGAGCCTCTCTAGCAAATTAATTGAACCTAAAGAGGAGGTTGTGGGAACCTCCAATCTATAACCAGTAGGTAAGAAGTAGAGGTAACACTTTAGACTTGCGATTGGCATCTCAGTCTTGTAGGACTGAGCCCTTAACCTATGGGATCTGATGCTTTCTCCAGATAGTATAAAAATTGAGTTAATTGCTTGGTGGTGTTGGAGAAAAACACACGTTGGACATATTTTCAGAAAAGCTCACAGGAATCATGCAGTTCAATGTGCCCATTGAACAAAGGAAAACCCAAGTCCAGGTAAATGAATGTGATGTGGTTTGTCCTCCTGACTAGAAAGTGAGCTCCCTGATGGAAGGACTGGTGCTTTGTCTTGTTTCCTCAGGGTTGTTCCTGGCACTGAGTAGGAACAATTCCCTAAACTTGTCTACTAGAGTACTTTTACTTACTTGATCTCAAGGCACTGAGACTTTATTGAGGACTTCCAGTCAAGATGGCAGAGTAGGTAAATGCTGTTCTTGCCTCCTTCCACAACCACATTAAAATGACGGCTAAATTGTAGAACCACCATCATTGAGAACCACCTGAAGATTAGCTGAACAGAATTCCTATAACTAAGGATATAAAGATGAAGCCATGATAAGATGGTAGGAAGGATCATGAAGCAGAATGGACAGGTCCCACATCCACAGTATGGTGATTAAGAATTGGGAGGGATATCTCCACTGCGGAAGTCCCCCCTGAAAAGCAAGGGGTTCCAGTCCCATATCAGTCTCCCCAGCCTGGGGCATCAGTGCAGGGAAGTGGAGTCCCTATGACACCTGGCTATGAAAACCAGCAGGGATTGCATCCCAGTGAGACAGAGAGCTGCTGGAGTCCCAGGCACTCCTCTTGAGGGGCCTGTGCATGGACTCACTTGCTCACAAACTCACTTGCTCTGAGCTCCAGTGCTGGGGCAGCAGCTCAGAAAAGTGCCAAGGATACACGGGGAGGAGCTGAACTGACTAGCTTCAGGGTGAGGCTGGAAGGGCAGGAGGCAGGATAGCTCTCTCCTAGGACAGAACTGCTGGCAGACCCTACTGCTCCTTTGTCCAGCCTTTTTCCCACCCAACTGGCAGGAGCAGGTGGGTGCCAAATCTGAGCTCTCCATTAACATGGTTAACACTGTTTACTCTGCCCTGGTGATTTCCCAAGACCTTGCCTCACCCATCTCATGCTCTCAGCCCAAAGCTCTTTCAGCAGTTTTCCACACAATTGGCCTGCCTGAGCTCATGCTATGGACTTGCCTAAACTCTCTCAAAGGTCCACAAACTCCAAACTGGCAGTGGCTGGCCTCAGCATACCCTGTTCCACTTGTTAAGTAGCTCTAAGCCCAGCACAGGCAGTAGCCATTCTCAACTTGCATTATAATTCCCATCAGGGGCTCCAAGACTGACATACGCTGAAGCCAGAGTTGGTTTGGAATGTAGATTCAACTAAGAAGCCACAAACCCAGTACAAGTGGCAATTGGCCTCAACTCACATTGTGGTGCCCACCAAAAGGTCCCAAGCTTGATACTAGTGGCAGCCAGCCTCAGTTCACAGCATAGCCTCTCCCAAGACCCTCCAAGCAGAGCACAAGTGGGAACTAACCACACAGCACTTTGTAGCTCCCACCAGGCAGCCCCAGGTGAGGCACAGATAGCAGCTGAACTTGCTCTGTAGAGGAGCCCCACCCGAAAATCTCAAGGACCAATGCCCCTGGTGGCCAGCTTCAGACTACAGCAGAGTACCACCCAGCCAGCTCCACAAATGACACACCTGAAGGGACTCAGCTGGCACTAAAGCAACTCCCACTCCATGTGGAGTCAGCCCCCACACAGCAGCCTGTCTGCTATAGTCATGGACAGCCCTCAGAGCCAGTCAGCCTGAGAGAAATCCCACCCACCTACGTGCCAACAGCAATCAAGGCACAACTACAACAATAGGGCATACATAACCCATACAAGGAACATTCCCGGAGCACCCAGCCCAGGGACCAGGGAGACTGTGCCACTGAGCCTCATAGGACAATTACTACATAAAGCCACTGTGCCAAGACTGGGAGACATACCTGATCTACCTAATACATGGAATCAACACAGGGAGTCAGACAAAATGAGGAGACAAAGAAACATTTTCCAAATGAAAGCAGGAAACAACTTCAGAAAAAGGACTAAAGAAAATGGAGACAAACAACCTACCAGACGCATAGTTCAAAACACTAGTTATGAGGATGCTCAATCAACTTAGGGCAAGAATAGATGAACTCAGTGAGAACCTCAACAAAGAGATAGAACCCATAAAAAAGAACTAGTCAGAGATAAAGAATACAATAACTGCAATGAAGAATACATTAGAGGGAATCTGTAGCAGATTAGATGAAGCAGAGGATTGAATTGGTAATCTAAATAACAAAGTAGTGAAAAACACCCAATCAGAACAGCAAAAAGTTAAAAGAATTTTTTAAAATGAGGCTAGCTTAAGGGTCCCCTGAGACAACATCGAGCATACGAACATTCACATCATAGGGGGACCAGAAAAAGAAGAGGGAGAGCAAGGGATTGAAAACCTATTTGAATAACTAATGACAGAAAACTTCCCTAACCTGGTGAAGGAAATAGACATACAATCCAGAAAGTGCAGAGAGTCCCAAACAAGGTGAACCCAAAGAGGCCAACACCAACACACATCATTATTAAAATGCCAAAGGTTAAAAACAAAAACAAAAAAAATCTTAAAAGTATCAAGAGAAAAACAGGTACATGCAAGGGAGCGCCCATGAAACAGTCAGCTGATTTCTCAACTGAAACTTTGCAGTAGGCCAAAAGGGAGTGGCACGAGAAATTCAAAATGATGAAAAGTAAAGACCTATAACCAAGGTTACTCTACCCAGCAAAGATATTTAGAATTGAAAAGGAGATTAAAGTGCTACCCAGACAAGAAAAAGATAAAGGAGTTCATAATATCTAAACTAGTATTGCAACAAATGTGAAAGGGATGTTTTTAATTAAAAAAGACAGGCTAAAAAATATGAATAAGAAAATATAAGAAAGAAAAAATTCTCACTGACAGTTAAAGCAGTGAATCAACTAACTACAAAGCTAGTACAAAGGTTAAAAAGCAAAAGTAGGAAGTTCATGTGTAATTACAACAATGAACTAAGGAATATACAAACACAAAAAGTAAAAAACAACAAAAACATAAATGTAGAGAGGATGAGTAAAAATTATAGTGATTTTAGAATGTGTTCATACTTAAACGACCATCAAATTAAAATAGACTGCTGTAAACATAGCTTGATATAGCGCATGGTAACCACAAACTAAAAATGTACAACAGATATACAAGAAATAAAGAGAGAGGAATCCAGACATGGCACTATAGAAAGTCATCAACATACAAGAGAAGACAGCAAGAGAATAAAAAAGGAACAGAGAAGACCAACAAAAACAATTAATAAAATGGCAATAACTACATATCTATGAACAATTACTTTAAATGTAATTGGACTAACTACTCCAATCAAAAGAGATATGGTAGCTGAATAGATAAAAAACAAGACCTGTATATTTGTGCCTATAAGAGACCCACTTCAGATTGAAAGATACACACAGACTGAAAGTAAAGGGAAGGGAAAAGTTATTTCATGCAAATGGAAATAAAAAAAGCTGGGGTAGCGATACTTATCTTAGACAAAATAGACTTTAAAACAAGGGCTGTAACAGGAGACATATCATGATGATAAAGAGACCAATCCAACAAGAGGACTTAACTCTTGTAAATATGTATGCACCCAATGTAGGAGCATCTAAATGTATAAAGCAAATATTGATGAACATAAAGGGAGATATCCATAGTAATACAGTAATAGTAGAGGACTTTTAACACCCCATTGATGTCAATGGATAGATCATCCAGACAGAAAATTAACAAGGACACAGTGGCTTTAAATGACACATTAGACCAGGTGGACTTATTTGTTTTTTGGGTTTTTTTTTTATATTTCACTAAAAAGCAGCAGAATATACATTATTTTCAAGTGCATATGGAACATTTTCCTGGATAAACCACGTTAGGTTACAAAGCTAGTCTCAATAAATTTGAGAAGACTGAAATCATGTCAAGCACCTTCTCCAATCACATACTGAAAATCTAGTTTCAGTATGAAACTAGAAATAAATTACAAGAAGAAAACTGAAAAACACATGGAGACTAATCACAGGCTACTAAACAATGAATGAGGTAACAATGAAATCAAAGAGGAAATCAAGAGACTTTGAGACAAATGAAAATGAAAACAAAATGACCCAAAATCTATGGGTCACAGCAAAAGCAGTTCTAAGAGGGACAGTCATAGGAAATTCAATGCAAGCTTACCTCAAGAAATAAGAGAAATCTCAAACAATCTAACTTTACACCCAGAGGAACTAGAAAAAGAAGAACAAACAAAGCATAAAGTGAATAGAAGGAAGGAAACAATAAAGATCAAAGTGGTAATAAATGAAATAGAATCTAAAAAGTAGAAAAGAGCAATGAAATCAAGAGCTGGTCCTTTGAAAAGATAAACAAAATTGATGTCTTTAGCCAGACTCATCAAGAAAAAAAGAGAGAGCCCCAATGAATAAAATCAGAAATGAAAGAGAAGTGACAACCAACACCACAGAAATACAAAGGATTATAAGGAAATACTATGAACTCTAATATGCCAACAAATGGATAAGTTGGAGAAATAGTAAAATTCCTAGAAACATACAATCTTCCAAGGCTGAATCAAGAAGAAGCATAAAATCTGAACAGACCAATAACTACTAACAAAATTGAATCAGTAATCAAAAAATTCCCAACAAACAAAGCCTTGGACCAGATGGCTGCACAGGTAAATTTTGCCAAATATTCAAACAAGAATTAGTACTTATGTTTCTCAAACTATTCCAAAAAGTTTAAGAAAAGGGAAGGCTCCCAAACTCATTTTATGAGGCCAGCATTACCCTGATACCAAAACCAGACAACGACACTACAAAAAAAGAAAACTATAGGCCAATATCCCTAATGAACAATAATGCAAAAATCCTCACCAAAATATTAGCAAACAGAACTCAGCAATAAATTAAAAAGATCATACATCACGATCAAGTGGAATTTTTTCCCTGGATACCAGGTGGGTTCAATATTTGCAAATCAATTAATGTGATATACCACAAAAACAAATGAAGCATACAAATCATATGATGATGTCAATAGATGCATAAAAAGCATTTGACAAAATTTAACATCCATTCATGATAAAAATTCACAGCAAAGTGAGGATATATATCTCAACATAATAAAGGCCATGTATTACAAACCCACAGCTAACATCATACTCAACCACGAAAAGCTAAAAACTTTCTCTTTAAGATAAGGAATAACGGCCAGCCCAGTGGCTCAGGCAGTTGGAGCTCTGTGCTCCTAACGCCAAAGGCTGCCAGTTTGATTACCACATGGGCCAGTGGGCTCTCAACCATAAGGTTGATGGTTCGATTACTTGACTCCCACAAGGGATGGTAGGCTCTGCCCCCTGCAACGAAGATTGAACACAGCACCTTGAGCTGAACTGCTGCTGAGCTCCCAGATGGCTCAGCTGGTTGGAGCACGTAGTCTCATCCACGAGGTTGCCAGTTCGACTCCCACAAGGGATGGTGGGCTGCGCCCACTGCAATTAACAACAGCAACTGGACCTGGAGCTGAACTGCGCCCTCCACAACTATGATTGAAAGGACAACAACTTGACTTGGAAAAAATCCTGGATGTACACACTGTTCCCTAATAAAGTCCTGTTCCCCTTCCCCAATAAAATCTTTAAAAACAAACAAAAAAAAGCACTTTCATCTTTAAAAAAAAAAGATAAGGAACAAGACAAGGATATCTACTTTCACCACTTTTATTCAACATAGTATTGGAAGTCCTAGCTATAGCAATCACACAAGAAAATGAAATAAAAGGCATCCAAATAGGAAAGAAGTAAAACTGTCATTATTTGCAGATGAGATGATGAGATACTATATAGACAGAACCCTAAAGAATGCACTAAAAAACCTACCGTGATTCCCCGAAAATAAGACCGGGTCTTATATTAATTTTTGCTGCAAAAGATGCATTAGGGCTTATGTTCAGGGGATGTCATCCTGAAAAATCATGCTAGGGCTTATTTTCTGGTTAGGTCTTATTTTCGGGGAAACACGGTATTAAAACTAATACATGAATTCAGTAAAGTAGCAGGATACAAAATTAATGTTCAGAAATGGGTTGCATTTTTATAAACCAATAATGACCTATCAGAAAGAAATTAAGAAAATAATCCCATTTACAATTGCAGCTAAAAGAATAAAATACCAAGAAATAAATTTAATCAAGGAGGTGAAAGACCTATATTCATAAAATTATAAGACATTGAAGAAAGAATTGAAGAAGGTACAAATAAATGGAAGGATATAGCATGCTCATGGATAGGAAGAATTAACATTGTCTAAATATCCATCCTACCCAAAGCAATCTACAGATTCAGTGTAATCCCCACCAAAATACTAACGGCATTTTTCACAGAACTAGAACAAATAATTCTAAAACTTATATGGAACCACAAAATACCCTGAAGAACCAAAGCAATCCTGAAAGAATAAAGTTAGAAGTATAATGCTGCCTGATATCAAACTATACTACAAGGTAGTAATCAAAACAGCATGAAACTGGCATGAAAACAGACACAAATATCAGTGTAACTGAATAGAGAGCCCAGAAATAAACCCACGCCTATATGGTCAATTAATCTATAATAAAGGAGGCAAGAATATACAATGGGGTGAAGACAGTCTATTCAATAAATGGTGCTGGGAAAACTGAACAGACACATGTAAAACAATGAAACGGGATCGCTTTCTTACATTATATATGAGAATAAATTCAAAATGGATTAAAGACATAAATATAAGACCCCAAACCATAAAACTTCTAGGGAAAAACATAGGCAGTAAACTCTTTGACATCACTCTTAGTAATATTTTTTTTTTGGTATGTCTCCTCAGGCAAGTGAAACAAAAGGAAAAGATAAACAAATGGGACTACATAAAACTGAAGAGTTTTTGCACAGCAAAGGAAACTATCAACAAAATAAAAAGACAACATACAGAATGGGAGAGTATGTTCACTATGATACAACTTATAAGGAGTTAATATAAAAATATATATAAGGAACGCATATCAACTTAACATCAAAAGAAAAAATAATCTGACTAACAAATGAGCAGAGGACCTGAATAGACATTTCTCCAGAGAGGACATACAGATGGCCAATCCGCATATACAAAGATGCTCAATATCACTAATCATCAGGGAAATGAAAATTTAAATGAACAATGAGCTATCACATCATACCTGTCAGAATGGCTATCATCAATAGATCAACAAATAAGTGTTGAGGAGGATGTGAAGAGAAGGGAATCATGCACTCTTGGTGAGACTGTATTTACAGTACTATGGAAGACAGTATGGAGGGTCCTCAAAAAAATTAAATGAACTACCATGTGACCTAGCAATTCCACTCCTGGGTATTTATCCAAAGAAAGCCAAAACATTACTTGGAAAAGATACATGCAGCTCTATGTTCATTGCAATATTATTTACAATAGCCAAGATATGAAAAGCAACCTAAGTGTCCATCCATAGACAAATGGACAAAGAATTGATACATATATACAATAGAATAATACTCAGCCATAAATAAAAATTAAATCTTGCTATTTGCGACAACATGAATGGCCCTAGAGGGTAGTATGTTAAGTGAAATAAATCAGACGAGAAAGACAACTACCGTATGATTTCACTTAAATGTGGAATCTAAAAAACAAAATAAACGAACCAACGAACCAGAAACAAACTCACAGAAGAAATTGATGGCTGTCAGATAGGATGGAGGTTTGTGGATGGGTGAAACATGGGCAGGGTAAGAACAAATTGCCAGTTATAAACAGTCACAGGGATGTACAGTACAACATAGGGAAACATGGTGACAGATGGGTACTACACTTATGGGGTGATCAGTTCTTAAGTTATACAAATGTCTAATCGCTATGTTGTACACCTAAAATATTGTATGTCAACTGTAATTTTAAAAAAAGTCGAAGATCCCACACAACCCAGTTGAGTTGGGCATGGCAAGTACCATCCATTTTAGAAGTTATATAACAGGTTCATATATATTAAAGCCTGACAAGAGCAGGTGACCAGATTACAGGTTTCTCTGTTCTGGGTTGCAGCATTTCCCTTATTTGGTAAACATTGGTCCATTTGATCAAGTCATGCAACTGTTGAGCGCTTACTAGTACATCTGATGCTAATTGGCGAAAGATTATCCTGCACCTGGCAGGTGGGCAGAGGAAGACGGGCATCAAGACCAGAGGAAGACTTTCTGAGTCTGACCACATCCTCTGAGCGTCCTCCGTGTTCATCGTTCTCACAGCCAGAAAAACATACCTGACCCTGAGCCCGCCATACAAGCGCAACGGCGGAAAAAGAGAAAACCCCGCCCCTGTGCGCGTCTGCGCAGTGGCGCAAAAGCAAAACGTATGCCCCATTAAGTCACCGCGTAAGCACGCGCAGTAGCGCGGGGGCGTGGCAGCGCAGCACGCTCCTCCTTGGGCTGATGTCAGGCAGAGCGGCGTTTTCAAATTCAGCGACTTTCCTTCAGACTCCTCACTGGCCTGGCCTCAAGCGAAGCTGTCCTGCCGGCGAGGAGGGTGAGCGCGGTGCCGATTGGTGACGGGGCTGGGGACGAGGAGAAACGAAATAAGAAAGGGTGAACTCTGGTGTAAGCGCAAACGGGGGACTGTGTGCGAAGGAGTCGGGAGCGGGAGAAACCTTCCGGACCTGGAGGGGTGGGGCTAACCCGTGATTGACAGGCGAGAAACCAATGCGAGGGCGAAGGGGAGGCCAGTGGGGGCGGGACTTGCAGTTGAACTGGAGGCGTGTTTAGGGCTAATACGTAATAGGCGGCTAACGCGCACCCCGGATTTCAGCAGCCCATCTATGCTAAGCACTTTTCATAAATTATCTTATTAGTGGTCACTGCAACCTTATGAGTGTGCGGTTTTACCTATTTCTCTTTTACATGTGAGGAAACTGAGAATTAGGGATGTTAACTTAAGCAAGGATACAGCTGGGATCCCAAATTTGGCAATTTGACCCCCAGAGCCCATAATGTTAATGTCTCTGCCCTACTGCCATTTAGCTAATCGAGATAGAGTGGGGTCCAGTAAAGAGGATTGGGGTGAATGGAATTGATCAGATTGTTGGAGGGTTTGTCATGAAAAGTGGAAATAAGTACCGATAAGTAGCAAGTTTTTCCTACTCAGTGTGAGAACTCTTAGAATGGAGCTGGGAGGGAGGCAAGGCCAGAGCCAGGTGAGACCGGGGCGGGGGGGCAGTGGGCCAGGCCACGTCCCCAGCTGGGGGAGCCTTGCAGCTCTGCTCCGTGCTTTGGCTCTGGATTAACAGCAAGTGCAGAAAACCTTTCTTCTCTTGGGGCTGTGTTGTCTTCCAGGTGTGTGAAGTGAAAGCATTTTAGGAGCGTAACAGCAGGGCAGTACCTGGAACATAGTTGTTTCTGTCTGCTCGGGCTGCCTTAACAAACTGCCATACACTGAGTGGCTTAAAGAGCAGAATTGTTTTCCTCACAGTTCTAGGGGCTGGAAGTCCAAGATCAAGGTGCCAGCCTATTCACCTCCTGTGAGGATCCTCTTCCTGTCTTGCGGAAGGCCCCCCGTCCTACCGTGTCCTCACCTGGCTGGTAAAGAGCGAGAGCTCTCTCTCCCTCCTAGAAAGCCACGAATCCTTACAAGGATAGGACCCCACTGTAATGACTTATTTAATATTAATTACTGCCTTCATTTAATCTTATTTACTTTCTAAGAGCTCTATCTCCAAAGAGTGTCATGTTGGGGGTTAGAGCTTTAACACATGAATTTGGGGGTGGAGGAGAAACAGTTCAGTCTGTCACAATAGTTTATACCCCAGTAACAAATGATAATTGAAGATGAAAGAAAATGAACACTTTCAGAACTAATGTGTACCTGAGTTGCTTTATTTATATTATCTTATTTAATGAGCATAGGATTTGCTGTACTGGTGTGTGCCTGAGCACTGGTGGGGAGTTCTAGGGAGAGCTTGTGTGGGAGGTCATGGCTGTCCTCACAACCAACCTGAAGAGGTCAGAAAAGGCTACACCAAATATCCTTAATAGCACTTAGTGTATCCATTATTGATGGATTTACCTAAACCCTTCTGTAACTTTTGACTTAGCTTGTACTACTTCTAGAATAATGAGATCCATAATTTCCACCCACAGGTAGTGAAATAATAATTATTTTAGTTCTGTATTGTTTCATGTTGACATTCTAAAGTTTGGTAATTACATCTCTTTGCACCCTAGTTACCATAGTGGGAGGAAGAGTGAGGAAATAAAAAGCTCAGGGGTTTGAAGGTCTGGCAGATGTGCATTCAAATCTTGGATTCAAGCACTTGCTGAATGGCTGGGAAAGTCACATTAACCTTTCTGAGTGTCAGTTTCTTCATCTGTAAAACATCTAATGAAATACCACACAGGGTTGTTGTGAGGCTATAGGAAAACAGTTTGAAAGTAAGAACTGGCCCTTGGACTAGGTATTTAAGTCATGGGACCTCCAATACCCACACCTCTGAACAACAGAAACCTCTGCTTACAGCCTCCAAGTCAAGCCGGCCATTCATTCATTCATCAGATTTTTATTGAATGCCTGCTAGTTGCCAAGACACCTGGTTTTCTGAGTGCTATGGGCAGGAAGAACAAGGCAGACAAGGTTCCTTTTTTTATGCAGTTAATATTCTAGTGGGGAGGACAGTAAATAAAATAGGTTGAGGTATTGCTATAAGCTATGAAGAAATTAAATATAGAGTAATGAAATAAAAGAGTGACTTAGAGCGGTGCGCGTGTCCTGCGCATTTATTTAGGTGGGTAGTGGTATTTGACCACTATCGGATGGCCAAATAAAGAGAGAGAGAGGCTTCTCTTGAGTTGCTGAGCCCTAAATGCTGAGGACCAATCCTTTCCCAGGCAGTGCGGGAAGCAAGTGCGAGGCCCAATCTGATTAGATCAGGCTGGGTGCTTCACCAAATGGTCTGCAGGCTGACCGATGGGAGGAGATGCCTGTCAGGTTTTTCTCTTGGGATTTAGGACTAAGCAACATGAAAGAATTTTCGCTTGGCAGTGGGAGCTGAAGCCAAAAGGTAGAGGGGGCTGAAGAGGCCATGTACAGGCTGAGGCTCTGCATGAGCAGAAGCTGTGAGTAAGTAGAGGGAGTCGGTCAGTGGCTCCGTCTAGCGTGTGAGTGAGCTGGCGAATGAAACTCCATGGGTATTTACTTGCTGGTGAGGTTCCTGGAGCTGTCATGAAATCTGGACTACTTTGTAGGTCTAGTCTACAAGAACTCCCACCCTGTCAGTGGCTTCTGATTGTGCTCTTCCTACATTGTCTCAATTCTTAATCTCTCAATAGGTATCGCTTCAGTAACGTTCCCTTTTACTTATGTTAGTTATCTCTTGCAGCCAGATAAATTTAACTGAAACACAGCCATAAGGAGGTGGGTTTGGATCCCTGGTTTTTCCTGTAATTTGCTGAGACTTTGAACAATTATTTCATTTCTGTAAGCATCAGAAGCCAACAACTGTATCCTTACAGTGTTATTTAGATTAAATGAGAGAGTAAAAGTAAAAGGGCCTACAGAGTGCTTAACGCATAGTAGGTGCTCAGTTTGTTAGAAGCTTGTCTTCTTCCCCTTGTGTTTTAATGGTTGGCTATTTGATTACGTGCCTCCCTCTCAGTGTTGAATTGTCCTCGTTTTTTATAAGTCACCCTTCTTACAGTTATCCTTCCACCTCTAGTTGTTTGAACTCTCCCGAACTATAGCTGGAAGAACATCTTGGCAACTACCTTGCCCCTCATAAGTGCATTGACACTGTTACTGGTCGTATTGAGGCCAGATACGTAGCAGAGATGTAAATGGTTTTAGATTTATTAATATTTGTGCTTATAAAAGATGGGCCTGCTTAATAGCTTGGAGCAGTGTCTTCCAAAGAGAGAGTGTGGGTACCAGGCTGGAAGAGTCAGTCCTCCAAATAGTGAGTAAAGGAAGAAGGGGTATGTAAAATCTGCGCCATGTGAAAATAAAGGTACTTGTTACTCTCTGCCTGTGTGTCATGGTTTTACTTACAGGTCTTCCCAGAATGGTAGAGTGAAGCAGTTTTGTCATGTGAGTGCTGCGTGTGGAGATGGGAGAGAAGAATGTTGCAAAAGTAATTACATGCAACATCCTTGATCCCAGTGGCACAGGTCTTCCAGAAGAAATCGCCAAGCCTTTCATAGAGGCTTTAGAAGGGTATCCAAGCAGCAAAGGCATCCCAGGTGAAATGGCAGGGGGTTGCTGTTTAGGGGCTTTTCTAGGCTGCATTCTGCTATAGCCATTTCTGATAAATGTCCCTAGATGGATTGCATGATTTGGCATGGCTTCATGGGGATAGACACGTGATCGAGAGAACATGCTCTGCTTGCAGGAAGAAAAAAAAAGTACAACCTAAGGAGAAATTCCGTAACGAGTATTGAGACTGCTCTTAGCAACTGTTCCAGATTTCAAGCCAGTTTTCTGGCTCATCAGAGAACTAAGAGAGCTACCTTTTTTTTCCTTCTCCTAGGACGATGGCTAATAAAACCCAGGAGGTTGGTGGCATCCACTTCCCTTTTCCCTTCACGCCCTATTCCATCCAGAAAGACTTCATGGCAGAGCTATACCAGGTGTTAGAAGCTGGCAAGATTGGGATATTTGAGAGTCCAACTGGCACTGTAAGTATGAGTAGTCGGGGCCTAAGTGAGCTCCGGGGGTACCCTGTCTGCACCCAGCCAGAGGCAGGCTGGCATGCTTGGTGGCCTGTGCAGAGATTTTCATGGTCTGAAGTTGGGCAGAGTAGTTCTCAGTTTATCTTTCTGAGTAGTGCTCACTTCCCTCTGTTAAATTGTTAAACACAGTCCCAAGGTCTGAAAAAAATTAGGCTAAAGGCATATGAGACTTGCAGTGGCAGTGGAAGCATAGCACTGAAACATTCCAGATTTCTCTGGGCACACAACTGCTTTGATGTTGAGCAGCAGAGAAGTTACTTATTCCCAGATTAAACATACTGGTTTAGTCTCCAGGAACTAGATTACTGAGTGCTGGAGGGATCCAGTGAAGGGCTCCTTACGTTTTTTCTTCCAGGCCTGGAATGAGGGCTTTATTAGAAGTTGGCCATGGGGATTATTGGGGCTCTGGTGATTGGTCCCCACTTCTCTCTTGCACTTTATTTTATAGCAAGTACTATGTGGTAATGAAATGTATATGTTGATGTGAAGGTCCCTCCGCGAGGCCGTCACCTCCTGGAGGATAAGGACCTTATGGTCCTCACCTCTGTGTCCCTGTCATTTAGCAAAGCTTGGTCCATTTGGCCCGCAGGAGGCTCTTAATAGGTGTGTGTTGAATGAATGGATGAATGAATGAAAGAAAGAACGTGACTCATTCCTTGTCTCACTTGCTGATGGAAGGGTGCCACTCGCTCTTGAGATGACACGATCTCCTGGGATAGGAAGAGTGCAGACTGGGGTACTCTGTTGTCTCATTTTGTTCTTTAATGTATGTACAGTGAGAGAATAAGTCGTGCCAGTTAGCAAAATGTGGACCATGAATATAATGTACTGAATGGTTTGTTTTTTTTAACTAGTATTCTACTAGCATTTTAACATTCCATTTAAACCCATGTGCAATAGGATTTCTTCCCCTACCTACTGACCGAAATATTTTTTAGGATCAGTGGTGACTTTCTGGTTAATACATCGGGATATCTCAAGTCCTTATCTTGACCACTCAGCAGGGTTTGACATTGTTGAACACATCCTCCTCCTTTGTTTAAAGCAATATAAACATTTTAAAGAAGAATGCGTGTTATTTAAAAAGTCAGATGTATCAAATTTGGTTCCCTGAGCAGGTGCTTTTAATTCTTTTATCTATTTCTTAAGAAATACTTTCAAAGCACATATGAAATTATGAGCTACATGCTGCTGTCGCTTGATTTATTGGCTTTAGTCATTAGTACCTTACGCTTGTGATAGATAAGATGTAGCTTTCTTACCATCCCGTTTCCTTTCCTTTGCCGAGGTAGTTATCTATTTGTAGTCTCTGCTAAGTATACTATGATTGTTTTTTCTTGAATAGTTTTTCATTTTTCTAGAGTTAATAATTGCCTTTTTAAAGTTTGTTCAGTTTTTAATATACTTAGCTAATTCCTCACACACTGTCCAGTGGTTTCTCAACATGATACAGGTTTCCCGCACTATTTGAAAGTAGCGTTGGCCCTCTGTATCCGCAGGTCCTGCATCCATGGATTCAACCCATCTCAGATCAAAAAATATTGGGGGGAAAAATGTTATGTTGTTGCTGAGGTTTACTATGTAGGTAGACCTACAGTGTTCTTGTCATTGTTCCGTAAACAGTATAGCAACTATTTCCATAACATTTACATTGTATTAGGTATTGTAATTAACCTAGAGATGATTTAAATTATACAGGAGGATGTGCGTAGGTTATATGCGAGTACTGTGCCATTTTACATAAAGGACATGAGCGTGTGCAGATTTTGATATCTTTGGAGGGGCGCCTTGGAACTAATCTCCCCGTGGACATCGAGGGACGACTGTAGATCATTCCTATGAAACTTCATAAGCCAAAAGGACATAAAGGAAAGAGTATCCACCCACTTTCCGAAAGTTCACGTAATGCCACTTCGCTTACCTAACGAGAACTTTTGGAAAGCGGGGGATATCTGTATTCCATACATAAAATTATTGTGTTAGTCTGCTAGAGCTGCCACAATAAAATGCTATAGACTGGGCGGCTTAATGACAGAAACTTACTCTCTCCCAGTTCTGGAGGCTGGAAAGTCCAAGATCAAGGTTGCGGCTTTGGATTCTGGTGAGGAGACTCCCTGGCTTGCAGACCGCCACCTTCTCGCTGTGTCCTCACATGGCAGAGAGAGAAAGACCTTTGGTGTCTCTTCCCTTTTCCTAAGGACACCCCCAGTTCTATCAGATCAGGGTTCTACCTGTATGCCCTCATTTAACCTTAATCACCTCTTTAAACGCTTTTTCTCCAGTATGGTCATATGGGGGATTAGGGCTTCAACATACGAATTTTGGGGGGACACAGTTCATTCCATAGCAATGATTAATTCCATTTTACCCTGGAGATTTTCTTCTTGAAGACCGTCTTCCTTTTGTTCTAATCAGAATTAGTTGCTTCTTAGACCTACTTCATAGCTATTGTCCTAGGATTTTCCTTTGCTCCTTAAAAAAAAAAATCAACTTTATTGAGTATAATTAACATATAATAAATTGTACCCCCTTTAAGTCTACAATTTCAACAAGCTTTGACAGATATAAACACTTTTGTCACAAAAATCAAGACGCAAAACATTTCCGTTACCCCAAAAGTTCATTGTACGTCTTGGAAGTTGTTTCCAGCCAGTCATTGTTACACTTTTGTTTCTGTAGTATAGTTTTCTTTCCGCTATTTCATAAAATGGAATCATAGTATATACTCTTATGTGTCTGGTTTCTTTTGCTGAGCCAGAGTAATGTTTTTGAGATTCATCCATGTTGTTGTGTATATTCTTTCCTTATTTTTTCTGTTTTGGATTCTCTGTTTCTTGGATTCCATATCTTCTTGGTTCACTTTCTTGTTTTGGTAGAAAACCTTCCTGAAAAGGGTTGTAGAGGAGGTAATTTGAAGACTTTGCTGGTCTGAAAATGTATTAATTCTGCCTTTTCACTTGGTTGGTATTGGTAGTTTGGTTCAGTATACAATTCTAGCTTCAAATAATTTTCCCTCACAATTGCTCCCTCTATTCTCTGGTTTCCATTGTTGCTATTGAAAAGTCCAGTGACAATCTGCACCTCAGGTCTTTGTGACCTGATCCTACCCCACCCTCCAAAGTTTTCAGGATCATCTCTTTATCGTTTGTGTTCTACAATTGCAAGTTGATGCATATGTTTGATTTCCTGTGCTGGCCACTTCTGAGACATTTTCGTATATTTGATAATCTTCCTGGTATTGCCATTCATTGGGTTCTGGACCTCCTGGTGAATCCTATAACTGTGTTTTCTTCTAATGGCCCATTTCTTTGGGCACCGGGGTTTGTCTTTTGTTTTTGCTTTACATTCTACTTCCTCGAGATTTCTTTAACTTTATTGCCCAGTCTTTCTATTCAGTTTATTTGGGCTGTCATCTCTTTAATAGTCAAGAATTTGTTCTTACTCTCTGATTTTTAAGACTAACATCCTGTTCTTGTTTCATGGAAATATCTTTCTGAAGATACCATTTATGGTAGTATTTTGAAGTTTTGTTTCCCCTGCATTGTCTTGTCCCATTCTCCCCCCAAGTTTGGCTTCTGTGTTTGGTTTGGAGGATTTCCTCAAATGTCTGGTGGTCCTTGGCTGTCTTCTGTTGGTGCTTAAGAAAAAGCCACTACAGGGCTGAGTGAAAGGTCTGTGGTGCAGCTGGCGCTGTGGACCAGTGGGCCGGGCCTCTCTGCTGGGGCCTCCCGTTGTCAGTATCTGTAGAATTTTCCCTAGAGCCATTCAGGTTTTCCAGAGAAGGCTCTTCTAAACTCTTGCCTAGTGGGTCCAAACCTGACAGTCAGTATTCTTGAGGGTGTCCTGGAGAAGTGGCTTCAGGTGTAGTTTTTCACTTAATGCTCTGCTTTCAGCTCAGCCCTCTTTCCCACCCTTCACTTCACCTGCTGTCTCCAGGGCCCTCCTGGCTTAGCTTCACCACAGAATAAACCTCCTGCTTCTGTGAGGAGTGGGGACTGCTGCTGGGGATCTGATTACTCTGTAAAAGAATTTCCATTCTTCCTTTGTTTTCGGCACCAGCCTTGGCCCTGCTGGCCTCTGGGCATTCTGAGGGGAGCTAGGGGAGATGGCTGCAGGCTCAGTGTCCTTTACTTGGCTGAGCCAGTTCCCTGTCGCTGCTTCCATCTCTCTTCACTCTTGGTGCGTCTCTCCTTCCACTTCCTTTGTTTTTTGTGGGTATAAACTCTTATCCCTTTGGTGTCATCCTAGTGTGTTTCAGAAAAGGACGTAGAAGAGCACATGGTCAGTCTGCCTTCTTTAACCTGGAGGGCCACCTCCCCGCTCTCAGGTCTTTCCGTCTCAGCCCCTGGCCCATTCCAGGCGTCCTCTCACTGTGCTCAGCCCTTCATGTGGATGTTCTCGGTTCTGTGGCCTCGTGGGTCCTTCACCGACCTTCACATGCTGATGCCTTCTATACCACACCCCTGATGGAGTTCCTCTCCTGCCCTGTGCAGGGGTGCCATGCTGTTACAGGCTGTGCCTCCCCTGCTAGGCCTCTGCTGGGATGCCCAGTCCCCCCCCCTTAGCTGCCTCATGATGCCTGTTTTCCCTTTAAGAGTCACCTTTTTAAGCCTTTCATGAGTCCACCCCATGAGTTGACTTCTCGCCATTGTCCTGCTGTACTTGGTATAGCACTGCAGTTCTGGGAGTTCTAAAACCTGCAGTCTGTGCCCTGCAGGGATCCATGAAGCCCTTCAAACTGTATGTTTAAGTTTGAGCCTGGAGTCGTTTTCTAGGGAGCTCTGCAATTCTCTGTTCCCAGCATCAGGCCCAGCGCTTGCTACGATGTATGTATTTAGGATGAATGAATTTATCTCGGCATAAATTTTTTTTTCTGTGTTATCTTGGTTGGTACCCCAGGAAATACCATTGCTCAAAGATAGGTATACTGTGGATACTTCATTAAATTTATTTCAAAACTGTGGTGACCATTTGGTTATATAGCCTTTTCGCATTTTCCAGTCTAAAATTTTTGTGGCCCTATGACAGAATATAGAACTGCAGGGCCTTAATTTTTTTCTTTGTGTTAGAGTATATCCACAGTTGTTTCTGGAAGACAACTTTGACCGTCCCCTCAGGAACTTCCTCAGCTCACTTTCAAGTGGAGGGTCCTGGCTCTAATGAGGGGTCTGTCCCTGGGCCGCAGTTACAGGGGGACATCTTGCCTACACCCCTAGCTTGGAGACAGCTAAAGCTGATGGCTCCCACAGGCAGCATAGAATGGCCAGGTTTTCTTGGGGAGTGCTGTCTGCAAATCTTTATCACTCAGTATTTATCAGAAACTGATGGAAATAGTACATACGGGGCTTTTCTAAAGATGTGTGAGCCATCCATTCTTCAGAAGTGTCAGTCTGTCAAAGGGCCTTCTGAGAATTTGATGAAAACTAATAGATTCTCACCCCAGGATAATAATTTTACTATTATTTTATAATAGCAAACAAAGGCTCTATTTGCTCACTTATGTACCAGGTATTCTAGTCCTCTTGAAGGCATTAACCTTTACATGTATTAACTTTCTTAATACTTGCAGCAACTCTGAGAAAGGTGCTACTGTAATTCCCATTTTGCATTTGTAGAAACAAGCCCAGAGAGGTTACCTGAGGTCACAGCTGGAAGTGGAGGAGCCAGTATTTGACCCAGGCAGCCTGGCTGTGGAGTCTGAAGTCTTAGCCACTGTGCTCCGCTGTTTCCCCCAACTCTAAACACACGTGCATTTCACCTACAATTCAGTCAATCCTGAATTAGGTTCAGAACCCTGCTCTGGATACTCCAAGATCACCCCTGGGTTAAACAGGCTCGGGAGCTGACGGCCTGGACCGGGAGGTATTGGCCCCTCCAGAGGTCACTAGCCTCAACTGCCTTTTGGACACCAGATGAGGCAGCTTTGTGAAACTTACTGCAGCAGCCTCTCTAGAAGGACTGTATCAGTCTGTTCACACTGTTACAACAAAACCACACTGATGCCAGTGAGGCGAATCCCCTGCAGTGGGGACTCAGGCTCTGGGCCAAGGTCACATAGGAAGGAATGCAACCGTGAGCCAATACAGAGTTTAAAGTGCAAGTAAGTTTACTTAGCAGAGAGTGAGTAAGAAAAGAAAGGCGACCCCACAGCGTGGCAGCCTCTAATCGCTAGTGGAAGAGAGACCACCCCGCATCTGCCGGGCTAGGGTGTATGTGTGTTTCTTGTTTCCACGGAACACTTCTTGGTGTGGAGAACTTCTGCAAGATGCAAGGAGAATAGGGGCAGGTTTACCTTTAACTTCCGTAAGGTGCAGCGGCAATGGCCGTAATGGAATCTCTGCTCAGTAGGCTTCAGATGGTCTGTTCTATGTGATGGATTAATGTTTGCCCAAGTTCTACATCTTGGAGCATGCCGGCAGCAGGCTTGGAATACAACCTCTTAGTTCCTTCTTCTGTAAAAATAGTCCTTATGCCCACAACTGTGAGGCTTAAGCAACAGAAATGTATTCTCTCTCAGTTCTGGAGGCCAGAACTCTGAAAGCAAGTTGTGGGCGGGTTGTTTCTTTCTGAAGGCAGTGAGAAGAGGATCTGTTCAGGCCCCTCTCCTTGGCTTGTACATGGCCGTCTTCTCCCTGTAAATCGCCCTTCTATGTATGCCTCTATGTCCAAATTTCCGCTTTTTAAGGACAACAGTCATACTGGCTCAGGACCCATCTTTTCTTAACTAAATACAAATGGTCAACAAATTGGTGAATGTTTAAATTTATTACAGTAAAAGACACATTGCCATTAATCCCCCTCAAAATACTCCCTCTTGCTTTGAACACACTTATTCCATCGTTCTTGCCACTTTTGGAAACTGTTCTGGAAGTCCTCTTTCATGCGTGTCTAGTTCCTTGAAGGCTTTACTAAAATAGGGAAAGGTTGTTTAGGAATCTTTCGTTTTTGTTCTCTATTTCTGAAGACATTTTTCTTCCTATAGGGAAAATCTTTGAGTCTTATTTGTGGGGCCCTTTCCTGGCTCCGTGACTTTGAACAGAAGAAACGCCAAGAGGAAGCACGTCTCCTTGAAACTGAAACTGCCCCCTTAAATGATGGGAAGGCCCAGCCCCCACTTCTCTCATCCTCCTGTCAAGAGACCCCAGACACCCTGCGGCCTGCAGGAGAACCTGACTGGGTTACACAGTTTGTGCAGAAGAAAGAGGAAAGGGACCTGGTGGACCGACTAAAGGTGAGTGGGAGTGATTTAGGAAACGACTTCAGTGATTGTTTTGGGTTGGTCCTGAGCGGTAGGTACCCTGTCTCTTCCTCTGCAGGGCCTCTCGGCTCTCTGGCAGCTTCTTGAGTCAATGGTGCTATATCCTCGCAGTCTGTTAAAAGCTGATGTCAACAGGTCTTCTCTAGACAAGGGGTTGGCAGTTCTCATTCATTGCCCACCTGGAAAAGGAACCTGCCTCACTGTTGCCATTGGCAACATGTTTTCATGACTACAAATTCAATTAAGGAATGCATTGGACTGAGAGTGCGGCTTTGGGAGGGAGCATGCAGACTTCTGCAGTGAGTATGAGGCTGGGACCTGGCGAGGTTCAGGGTCTGGTGACGAGATGCTGCAGCAGCCTGAGTGCTGGCCAGGGAGGCAAACCTGCCCTGTGTGAAGATGCACTAGGCTGAGCCGCCCCTTACTCTTAGGGAAGGCCTGCTTTGGGGCTTCCTGCAGGGCTTTGCTTTATGGCCTCTTCACCCTTTAGGAGGAGCAGACCAGGAGGAAGAAGCGAGAAGAACGCCTGCAGCAGATCCGGCACAATGCACAGCTCAAGTATGTGGCCAAGCGCGAGGTGAGTGGCATCTCCCGAAGTGGCTGGGGTTGTGTCCAAGCAGTGTCACCCTGCTTGGTACCTCTGGGTGAGTGGCCAGGACCTCAGTCTCCTGTCTCTGACCCCCACTGGCTAAGTTCTTATCACCCAGTGGTTGGGCAGCTTGAGCTAAGGTACTGATACCTGAGGCACCGACACCAGTGACTCAGCGAGGCCAGTGTTACTGCCGTGTGTGTGGCCCTGGAGAGCCGCACGGGGGCTGGTCCCGTCAGGGAGGCAGGCCCCAGTACTGAGAGTTTTCTCTTTCTTCGCCTGTAATGCAGAGACAGGAAGAAGATGAGACTGAGCGTCTCCTCCGCCTCAGCAGGGAGGTACTGGCAGCAGGCACAGGGGCCGAGCCGCTAGAGCAGCTCGCATCTGGGGAGGAGGAGCTGGTCCTCTCCGAGTATGAGAGTGATGAGGAGAAAGGAGCAGCTAATGGGTAAGACAGAGCTTCTCCACTCACCGCCCGCCCGAGCCTAAGTGGGGGCTCCCGGGGAGGCACCCCTCCCTGTGCCCAGAGGTCACTCATAGGACATCCGAAGGGATGGAGTGCCAGCGACGGCCCCGTGTCTCTCAGCCAGGGACCTTCTTAGGATGCATAAATGGTAATGACAGTGACAGTTGCCAGGCACTGGCTACGTGTGTTAATGCCGTTATCCTCACAGCAACGTTTGTGTCTCCCCTACGCACCTGAGGAAACTGGCCCAGCAAGGTGTGGTGCTTGGCCGAGGCTACAGGACCAGGCTGGGGGAGCTGGGACTTGAACCCACCTGTCCAGTTCTAGCTCTCAGGGTCTTAAGTACCAAACTAGGCTGTGTCTTGTTTGTGACGTAAACCGCGAAGGCATCCTTAGCTGTTTTTCTTTTCACCTCGAGGCTTCTGTAGGTCCAGATTTATAGGTATCTAATTTATGAGCTGTAACACAAGGGCGAACTAGCAAACACGTCTGCACCGCACTGCCGCTGGTGAGACCCTTTTTTCTTTCATTCATGCTTTAACCCACAAATGGCCTTTGAGTGTCTGCTCAGGCTGTCGCACATTTCTAGGTGCTGCAGATAGATACTGAGCAAAACAAAGCAGATAATGACCCCTGCCCTCAGCTTGTGTTTTATGGAGGGAGACAGACAATGAAATGTAAAAACAGCCCTTACTTGAAAGTAGCACATTTACCTGTGAGGACAGTAAAACAGGGTAAAGGGGGTGAAGTGTGGGGTTGCCCCTCCAGGTGGAGAAGTCAGGAAAGACCCTCTGAGGAGGTGATGTTTGCCCCAAGGCCTGAAGGATGAGCAAACCGTGCGGCGAAGAGAGTTCTAGTCAGAGACTGGCGAGTGCAGTGGTCTGGAAATGGAACGTGTTCGGCGTGTTTGAGGAAACAGAAGGAAGGCCCAGGTGCCAAGCAAAGAGCAGTTGAAGAAGAGAGAAGAGGCCAAAGACGAGGCAGCTGGCAGTGAGGAGTGTGGGTGATTTTCTCAGTGCAGTGGGGCGCTGTGGGAGGTTCAGGCACAGGAGTGACCCGGGCATTAGAGAGGTCATTACGGCCCTGATCTTCAGTGGCCCTTCCCTTCCCTTTCCCTAAGGCGTGAGTGTGCCTACAGATCACCCCTCTTAGGCCCTCTGCATGGAAGGGGTCTCCCTGCTCCCGTAAAGGTGACAACAGTTCCCGTGTGTTCCACGTTTTCATTAACACTGTGGTGAGCATGTCTGGAGTGTGACTCCAAGGCCTGAAACCCTCCGTTGACTCTCGTGAAGGATAAATCCACGTTCCTTCACAGTCTGTCTGCAATATACCACCAGACACCTGGCGTCCCAGTGCCCTGGCTTTTTTCCCCCTGCTTTATCGAGATATAATTGACATAGTATTGTGTAAGCAAATTTGAGGTGTACAGTGTGATGATTTAATATATGTATATACTGCAAAGTGATTACCACGCTAAAGCTAGTTAACACATCCATGACCTCAGATACTTACCATTTTGTGTGTGTGTGGTGAGAACTTTTAAGATTTGCCCTCGTAGCAACTTTTAAGTACACAGTACATTTGTTGATTATAGTCACCGTACTGTACGTTGTACATTAGACCCCCAGAACTTACTCGTCTTATAACTGGAAGTTTGTACCCTTTGACCACCTTCACACCCCCACCCCCCAACTACCACCAGCCTACTCTCTGTTTTTGTGATTTTGGTGTTTTAGATTCTACATGTGAGATCATACAGCATTTGTCCTTCTCTGACTTATTTTATTCAGCATGATGCTCTCAAGGTTCATTGATACTGTTGCAAATATCAGGATTTTCTTCTTTTTCTGTGGTTGAAAAATGTTCACGTATATATCATATATACACATATATACACACATACATATACCATATTCTCTGTGTGTGTGTGTGTATATATGTGTATATATGTCACATTTTCTTCATTCATCCATCAATGACACAAGTTGTTTCCATGTGTTCCATGACACAAGTTGTCTTGGCTTTTGTGAATAATGCTGCAATAAACATGGGGTTGTATATATCTCTCTGAGATAGTGATTTCATTCTCTTCAGATATATACCCAGAAGTAGAATTATTGGATCATATGGTAGTTTTGTTTTTAATTTTTTGAGGAACCTCCATACTATTCCCCACTGTGCCTGCACCAATTTATATTCCCACCAACAGTGCACAAGGGTTCCCTTTTCTCCACTTCCTCGCCAACACTTATTTCTTGTCTTTTTGATAATAGCTATTCTAAACAGGTGTGAGGTGAGATCTCACTGTGATTTTGATTTGTATTTTCCTAACGACTAGTGATTTTGAGCATCTTTTAATGTATCTGTTGACCATTTGTACAGTAGTACGTCAGTTTTCGAATGTCTCTGTTGACGAACATTTTGGTTTACGAATGCTGTAAACCCGGAAGTAAATGCTTTGGTTTTTGAACATGCCTTGGAAGTCAAACATGTCACGCGGCTTCCGCTGAGTGCAAGATCCTGAGGCCTAGCTGTTGGCTGTTTTCCAATGTTTCAGAACTCGAACCGTCTTCCGGAACGGATTACATTCGAAAACGGAGGTATCACTGTATATCCTCTTTGGGAAAATGTCTATTCAAGTCCTTTACCCATTTTTCAATTGGACTATTTGGGTTTTTGCCATTGAGTTGTAGAAGTTCCTTATATGTGTTGATATTAAGCCCTCATCAGATATGTGGTTTGCAAATATTCCAGAGATTGCCTTTTCGTTTTGTTGATGATTTCTTTTGCTGTGCAGGAGCCTTTTAGTTTGATGTAGTCCCACTTGTCTACATTTGCTTTTTATTGTTTGTATTTTTGGTGTCATATTCAAAAAATCACTGCCAAGGCCATTTGACATTGGAGTTTATTCCCTCTTTCATTTTAGAGTTTTATGGTTTCAGGTCTTACATTTAAGTCTTGAGTCCATTTCTAGGTAACTGTAGTATAGGATAAAGGTCCAGTTTCAGTCTTTTGCATGTGACTATCCAGTTTGCCCAGCACCATTTATTGAAGAGACTGTCTTATCCCCACTGAGTATTCTTGGTTTCCTTGTCAAATATTAGTTGATCATATAGGCGTGGGTTTATTTCTGAGCTTTCAATTCTATTCCATTGGTCTCTTTGTTTTAATGCCAGTGCCATACTGTTTTGATTATAGCTTTGTAATATAGTTTGGAGTCAGGAAATGCGATACCTCCAGCTTTGTTCTTTTTCAAGATTCCTTTGACTATTCCGGGTCGTTTGTTGTTCCATTTGATTTTTAGGAGTTTTTTTCTATTTCTTTAAAAAAATGCCTTTGGAAACTTGATAGGTATTATATTGAATTTATAGATGGCTTTCGGTATTGTGGACATTTTAGCAATATTAAGTCTTCCAACCTATGAACATGGGCTATCTATTTATTTGTGTCTTCTTCAGTTTTTTCATCAGTGTTCTATAGTTTTCAGTAAATAAATCTTTCACCTCCTTGGTTAAATTAATTACTAAGTATTTTGTTTTTGGTGCTATTGTAAATGGGATTGTTTTCATTGTTTCTTTTTCAGACAGTCTGTTGTTAGTATATAGAAATGCAATTGATTTTTATATGTTGGTTTTGTATTCTGCAACTTTACTGAATTTATTAGTTCTAACAGTTTTTGTTACCGTCTTTAGAATTTTCTGTATATAAGATCATGTCATTTGCAAACAGTTTAACTTCTTCCTTTCCAATTTGGATGCCTTTTATTTCTTTTTCTTAACCTGATTGCTCTGTTTAGGACTTCCGATACTATGTTAAATAGGAGTGGTGAGAGTGGGCACCCTTATCTTGATTATGATCTTAGAGGAAAAGCTTTTCAACCTTTCATGGTGCCAGGCGGGTACCAGACTTTTCAGGGGGATCACTTTATAAATTATATAAATGTCTAACCACTATGCTGTATACCTGAAACTAATGTAATATTTGAATGTCAACTGTAACCAAAAAAAAAAAAAAAAGATACATGGGGTTATCATGATCATGAATTAATGTAAAATGAATACAGATATAATATCTCAAAAAATTTTGCTTAGGAAAAAAAGCTTTCAGTCTTTCACCATTGAGTATTATGTTCACTGTGGACTTGTCATACATGGCCTTTATTATGTTGAGATACATTTCTTCTATACCCAATTTGTTAAGAGTTTTTATCGTAAAAGGATGTTGAATTTTGTCAAATGCTTTTTTGCATCTATTGAGATGATCATATGATTTTTATCTTTCATTGTATTATTGTGATGTATAACGTTGATTGATTTGCTTCTGTTGAACCATCCTTGCATCCCAGGGATAAATCCCACTTGCTCACACTGTGTGATTCTTTTAACATGTTACTGAATTCAGTTTGCTTGTATTTTGTTGAGAATTTTTGTATCTATGTTCATCAGGGAAATTGGCCTGTCTTCTTTTTTGTGTCCTTATCTGGCTTTGGTATCGAGTGATGCTGGTCTCATAAAATGAATTAGGAAGTGTTTCCTCTGCTTCAGTTTTTTTGGAAGAGGTTGAGAAGGATTGGCATTCTTTTCTTTAAATATTTCGTAAAATTTGCCAGTGAAATCATCTGGTCCTGGGCTTTTCTTTGTTGATGCTCAGTGGCCTGCCCTTAAGCCCAGATTTCAGGACCGGGATTCAGACTAAGACTTCTGAACCTGCCCAGGGCTGAGATGTCTGGACTGCTCTGTGGATCCCACTGTGGGGACGAGAAGAGCCACACGTGCTCCATAAACCCTTTCACACCTGCCTCCAAGATTGCTTGTCTACTCTTCTGCCTCTCCTAGAGCCCCTTGGGAGCCAGATAAAGAACTTGTGTGGAGTTTGTGAAATGAGAGAAACAAAGTGCTTCTTAGGACCTGGGCAAGAGCCATTCATCCTGCAGATTAGCTTGTACAGCTTCTAGTGCCTTCGCATTGCGACAGAGACGCGAGCTCCTCTCAGGACACAACCAATTCTGAATGCAAAATTTTTGCTCTTTATTTCCTCACATGTCCCGTCTTGCACCTAGATCCTGCTGAGTGTGTTCACTATGTGGCATGTGTTTGAAATCCAAGCCTTTCCAACAAAGCTCGCTGAACAATTCTTTATTGACCAGGAAGCTGACCCTACAAGTGACTCCTTTTCTAATAGCCCAAGGCAATTAGCATTTCTGCTTAAAAAAAAAAAAATTGAACTGCTGCGTGAACAAAAAATACCCATATGGTGGCCTTACTTTATGCACAATGTAGGTGTATCTGTATCTGTATTTTGTGTTTTCTAAGGAGCTTAGACTAATCTTGTTGACTAAACATCCAGCCAAGTAATGCAGGATTGACCACCCTCCCCATCCCCAGTGCTGATGAGCCCTTCGTTCATTGCTAGAAAGGGCAGGCTGAGGTGCTGAGGAGAGAAGTTCATCTGGTCATAAGTGACGGCATCTTGTGGCCAGTCAGTCAGTCAGTCAGTCGGGGCTTCACTCAGGAACTGTGCGTGGACTTCCTGCTGTGTGCAGGCTCCAGGTGGGACCCCAGCAGCCTACAGAAACAGGACACACCAGGGTCATGCCCGTGGACATGATGGTCCTGTCAGGGAGAAAGGAGACAAAGAAGACATGATGCTGAATGAGCTGAGTCTCGCAAGGAACTGGTGCAGGGGCCACAGCAGCGTGTCATGGGGCAGCCACCTGCCAGGTTGATTAGGGCTGCCCGGCAGAGGTGATATTTATGCAGAGATTTCCAGGTTGACTAGGCGTTGGCTCTGTAAAGGGAGGACGTGAGGGGAGAGCATTCCAGGCTAAGAGCACAGCATGTCCAAGGCTCTGAGATGATAGAGTAAAGTTCTCTTGGGGAACTAAGAGAAGTCCAGTTTGCTGGAGGGTGAACAGTGAGGGGAGAGTAGCCTTCGATGACAGACAGTGAGACATTACCCCTTTGGGAATACCGTGCCCTTTCTCTGTTCAGTCCTGAGCGGTGTTGGAAGGCTGGCATTGGTGTTAGCTGGGGCATCTCTGACCGAGAGAACGAGCGACACATGCCTGTTTGGTGGAACCTCACTGCCTGGGTGTGTCTGGCTCCTCCCAGCTCAGAGCTCCGTCCTCAGTTCCACTCTTACTTGTTTAGGTCCAGGGCTGGTCGCTGGCACGCGGTAGATGCTCAACTAATGTGTTTCTAGTTGACCTGAGTTCACTGACAAGACTGTTTTTTTGGTTTTGTTTTTCTCTCAGATTAGGTGAGGATGAGGATGACCTGGAGGAAGAACATATAACCAAGGTAAGATGCCATGTCCTGGGCTCCTGCTGTGATTGGTGCTGAGTCCAGGACTCTCCGCCCCCAGGGAGAAGGCGAGAGTCCCCCAGCTGCTGCTCACCCTCCTGTTGGTGAGGAGCCTCCAGCTGCCGACTCCGTGGCCCCCCAGACCCAGACTTTGGTCTCTAGATGCTCACCTGGCAGGCTGGGCTGAGCACCTGGGGAGACCTCCTGGGGGCGATGCCTGGGCTCATGTGCCCCAGGGCGTGGAGGAGCCGCCATTCTGGGCCAGGAGCAGGGTTTTCTCTGTCCATTGGGAGGTGGGGAAGGCAGGGGTAGAGTGCTCTGCCCTTTGGATCTCTGATGGCATGGTCCTCTCTTCTTTTGTTCATATTTTTATTTGCATGGCGTGCTATGAGGCATGTGTGGTGCCAGCACTTCTCAAATTCAAAATATTTGGTTTCATGCACATTAGAGTTGTTTTCTCTGTTGAAATTAGATTCCCCCCCCACCCCCCCCTTTTTTCTCTTTTCCTCTCGTCACTCTTCTAAATGTTATGTTAGAGGAGTACCGGGAGAGTGTTCAGCTCAGCCTCCTCCTGCTTTACTGCCAGCCCCATCTGCCAAGCCCTTTGGGAGGTGTGTGTGGAATAGGCCTCCCTCACACACTCCCCAGAATCTTAGGGACTGTTTCCGTGTCACGAGTCACCACTCAGAGAAATACCCTTTCCCAACATCATGCCCCCGCCCCCCCGCCAGAATGTTGGATTAGAGGCTGATGGGAGGAGTTCTGTCTTGACAGTCTCTTGAACTTCAGGAGCTAGGGTGACGTGGGTAAGCCCTGGGTCCCGCATTCGCTGAGCTCTGCATGGGACAGAGTCGCCTTACTGTAGGTTTGTGTATTTGTGGTCGCTCTTCCCGTTCCCTCAGCCTGTCAGGCCGGGGCATTCCTTGAAGTCCACAGAATATTGGGGGATGTTCTAATCTCTCCTCTTTGGAATCCCTTGCTTTTCTTTGGAGCAGATTTATTACTGCAGTCGGACGCACTCCCAGCTGGCCCAGTTTGTACACGAGGTCCAGAAGAGCCCCTTTGGCAAGGACACCCGGCTCGTCTCCCTCGGCTCTCGGCAGGTAGATGGAGACAGGGCAGCTTGTCCTAGGTGCCCTTCTGCTGCTTTCCCTGTGCCTTTGTCTCCCTCTTCCAGGCACAGAAGGATGATGGGTCCGAGGCAGGCTGAGCAGGGGCAGGATTGGCCCTGCTCTGGCCTTGCTGGCCCTTGGAAGGAAATAGGAGGGCTAGGCTGGGAGGCCCTGGTGGGCTGCTGTGTGTCATTGAGCCAGCACCGTTTCTTCAACTTTTTCTCTTCTGTCTTATAGAACCTTTGTGTAAATGAAGATGTGAAAAACCTGGGTTCTATGCAGCTTACCAACGACCGCTGCATGGAGATGCAGAGAAGCAAACACGGTAGCCACCAGCACCCTCGAGCTACAGAAAGAGCCTCAGGGCCATCACGTGGCCTTGGGCAGTACTGGGAAAGTGGGGGCAGGAGTGGAAGTGGGCCAACGCCACGGGAAGTACAGAGTGTCTTAAATGGAAATGGTTTTTTCCCAAAGATCCTCTCCTTGGGAAAAGCTGTTTTTGCTTTCTGGGTCAGTGTCTAGTCTGAAATCCTGGCTTTGAACACAAAGTAAATACCAGAATGTTATGATGAGACCAGCATAAGTAATGCATGGAAGGGTTTTGTAGACTTGACCTTGCAAGCCCACCCCTGGCCACAGGGACAGTTAACCGTGCTTTATGCTTTTGCCCCCATGCTGGTGCCACCCACAGAGAACAAGAGCAGAGCCGAGGAGGAGGAGAAGGAGCCCAAGAGGAGAAGGCGGGAGCCCCGGACTGCCTGCCCCTTCTACAACTACACGCGGCTGCAGCGCCTTCGGGACGAGGTCCTGGTGGAGGTGAAGGACATTGAGCAGTTGGTGACCCTGGGGAAGGAGGCTGGGGCCTGTCCCTATTACGCAAGCCGGTTTGCCATCCCAGCAGCTCAGGTGAAGACCCCGGAGAGTTGGGCAGTACCTCTTAGCTCTGACTGCGGCCTGGGCCACAAGGGAATTCCTCACTCCTCTTAATTCAGAAGGATGTCACTAGCTGTAGTTGGACTGATGACACACTGCACACTGCTGACACGTAAACCACTTTCCTAGTACGTAGGATCAAAGGAGGTTCTGGGTCCCTTGGTAACTCTGGGCTACAGGGACAGTTGGCATTATGGGGGGACAGCAGATAAGAGCTGGGAAGGAGTGTGCATTCCTAGGGAAACCATGGTGAGAGATGCCAGGGCAGAAACTGAGAAGAAAGCAATAAGGGAGCTACAGAACATAAGTCTGTTTCCTAATGGCCTTTCAGAGTGACTGTCCTAAGTGCGTACCTCCCTGCAGCATATCAGAGTCCTGTCTTCTAGACTGGCCATATTGAGTATTACACAGAAGCACTGCTCATTTGACAGGTTGGAAATGAGGTCATTGTTATTTGGTTGGTACGATTTAACTGTTTTCTTGCTACTACTTAATTTGAGTGACTTTTAGAAGTAGGATATTCGTGAAGGATTCCATGTAATCACGAAAAGGTTAAAGTCGATTTTAAAAGATGCAGGGAGCTAAGTAAAAATCGAGCACTAAGAGCTCATCAGCACGTGTGTTACCCTGAACCGTGTGTATGGTTCTCCCAGAGAAGTCCAGTGACTCTCCCAGCCTCAGCGTCTCTCCCAGCCTCAGCATCTCATGCCTTCCCGGGCTCTGGCAGCCAGACTGCAGGACTAGTGCTGTAGACACCGTGGCAAGTACAGGACGATGTCCTGAAATTTGAATGACTGAGGCTTTTTGAGGCACTTTTCACCTTTTTGCTTTTATGGTATCCCACTGAAATAACTAAGGCAGGAATTAACCATGTTCTACACATGAGGCACGGGGGTCCAGAAAGGTTAAGTGATTTACCTGTTTTCTCACAGCAAGTGAATAATGGAGCCAGTATGAAAACCTGGGCCACATTTTACAGAGTGCTTTTATTTCTGTTACTCAGCCCTACTCCTTTACCCTATTTTGAGATAGAGTTTATCAAGCCCATTTTGCAAATGAGGAAAACAAGACTCAGAGAGGTTAAGTGACTTTCCCAGAGTCACACAGCTGGGAAGTGGCAGCTCTAGGACCAGAACCCCAGGCTGCCCTCTCGTACTCCAGTAGTTTTCACAGTGTTTTGAGGAACCTTGGGTGCCAAAGGGGCTACCATAGGGACATGGACAGGGCTGGGCAGCAGGGGTTCCACTCCCCTTCCCCATCCCTGCCCATGGTTCGGTCAGAAGTCAGTTTCATGTTTCACATATTTGATATTCCACATAAAACTTTTGAGGAAAGAGTCTGTTTATTGCTAAAAGCTCAATACGAGGCTATAGCTTTCCGTGTACACCTACTCTGGGCAGGAACTAAAACTGGGGTGAGCCCGCTGGCGGAGGGAGTCCCGCCACCATTGAGGTGGACGCCGTCTCCTCCTAGCTGGTGGTGCTGCCCTACCAGATGCTGCTGCACGCGGCCACGCGGCAGGCCGCGGGGGTCCGGCTGCAGGGCCAGGTGGTGATCATCGACGAGGCGCACAATCTGATTGACACCATCACCAGCATCCACAGCACCGACGTCAGTGGCTCCCAGGTGGGTCAGCCTTCCCCAGCCTGGCGGGCCCGCCGCGGGGCAAAGGGATGGTTCTCTAACCACCTAGGCCTGGAATCCCGCCAGCGATGGGGCCTGGGAGAGTTGCACTGAGTGATGGTGGTGCCTTGTCAGAGGCCGACTCTGGCTTCCCACCAGATCTCAGGGCTGTGGGGATCCGGCTCAGGCAGGGTGGCACATTCCGTTGTTCCTCACTGGCCTGTGTCACACTGAGTCCCTCCAGCCCACGATGCTACTTACTAGCTCTCCATGATTCAGGATGATGGCACAAGAGAGGCAGGGTCCTCATGTAGTTGGATGTCATTGTTACTGACATTTCTTTGAGGGGATTTAATTGAGGAATGCTCAAGGTGTCTGGAAGCCACCGTTATTACCTGTTGTGTGCCATCCGCTGTAGGAGGCATGTCTGATCTTCACACTGACTGCATTGGGCTGGTGTTCCTATTTTACATTGAGGACTTGAAGTCGCTGAAAGGTATAAGCAGTGCCTAACATCACACAGCTAAGTGTGGCGCTGGGATGTGACCCTGGTTTCTGACCCTCAAGCCCACATGGCAGCACAGCACCTCTACTGACCAATGCCTGGGTTGACCTTTGGCCAGGATGTGATGGTTACTTAGAACCATCACTCTTAGCAGACGACACGTCTTTTCCCAACCCAGTAAAAATTAGCAGGGAGATCATTACCTGAGAGATTCCGCCTCTTGCTTTATTCCATGACACAAAGTGGACCCTGCAGCAGAATCTCCCTTCCCCTCTCTCAGGTCCCACCAGGCTCAGGACCGTAAACACCCATACCTTGTCTGTACCCAGCCCCACTCTCCACCTTGTTTGCCTCTGGTGTGTCCTGGGCGGATATAATGTAAGACTGCACTGGCACAGCCGTACGCTGCTTGCCCGGAGCCCAGTCTGCCCTCACACCATTCTCTCTTCTCTCCCCAGCTCTGTCAGGCACATTCCCAGTTGTTCCAGTACATGGAACGATACAGGTGAGACACTACCTCCTGAGGGGAAGGGAAAAACCCCGCTCAGCCTCAGCGCCCAAGTCGGCCTCTGAGAGGAAGCACATAGGTTGATGTCTGGCCGGGCTCAGCGCGGGGGGGACTGGCGTGCTGCTCGTCCCCTGGCTCACTGGTGTGTCCCCAGCACCGGCCAAGGATACTTGGGACACAGCAGCTGGCTCTGAAGGCAGCCCTTTTTCTGGGAGAGGATTTGTAGCTTGTGACCCAGTTTGAAATACACCAGGCAAAGGCCTCAGCTTGGGGACCTTAGAAGGGACGTGTCTGTTGGAGTAACATCAGCTGATGTCCATTGGTTTTTCCCCAGGAAGCGTTTGAAGGCCAAGAACCTGATGTACATCAAACAGATCCTGTATCTGCTGGAGAAGTTTGTGACTGTGCTGGGTGGTAAGGAGTGCTGTGCCCACCCCAGCTGCTGCTCGTGCTGGCTGCGGTCCCCTGGGCGCTTCAGGACACCTGGGTTTTCTGTATCCTAAGAATTGTCTCGGTCACCGATCTAGAAAATTCGTAAATTTTTATAGCTTGGTTGAATTGTCTGACCTTGGATTTTTTTTTTAGAATCTTAGTTTGCTTGCCACTGTTTTGAATCCTTTTTATTTTGCCAGACCCTACGCCACAGGTAGTATAATAATAGTAATGTAACATAATATAATACACTTTACGTAATAGTGATAGCAGTTCGGGTCACTGTGAGGAAAGCACCACAAGCCGCCGTCAGTGACAGATGAGCAAACGAAAGCTAAGACCAGATGAGGGACGTGAGCCAGTGAGAGGGACGAGTCTGCCGGCTCCAGGTCCCATGCGTCTTTCCAGCATTGGGTGCCCCAGCCCTTTTCTTTCTCGGCAGTCCCTTTGAAGGCTTTCATAGACGCAAAGTCCAGAAAGCAGCCGGGATTGTTCTGGAGGGGTTTTGTCTGGTGCCGGTGCCCTTGGCTTCCATTCGCCTGCCACTGTCCATTTAGCATGGGCCTGTCCTGCTGGCACCTGCATCAAACGGGGTGGTCACTCTGTCCCCGCCTCCTTGAAGAGGCGTGAAAAGAATGAAGTCACAAAGCTTTGGGCTTCACGTCACACGTATGGCTCAGACTCTTGTCCTCAGTGGGGTCTGTGGGTGCTAAAATGACAAAGAAAAAAGGAGAAAACTGTTCAGATGCAAATGTTCTTGTGTGACGAGTACAATGTCAAGCGTGAGAAGATGGGTGGGGGAGGGAGAGGACCCCCACCCTGACCTGTCTGAATTCTGTTTTCAGGGAACATTAAGCAAAATCCCCATACGCAGAGCCTCTCACAGACAGGTAAGGGGGTGGCCCTCAGGGGCCAGAGCTGGTCTGAGCCGGTTCCCGGCTTCCCTCTGAGACCTGAAAGCCTGGGTCTTCAGAGTGGGCGGGATGCCAAGGCCCGTTTGTATGCCCTTAGGGACAGAGCTGAAGACCATCAATGACTTCCTCTTTCAGAGCCAGATTGACAACATCAACCTGTTCAAGGTACAGGCTTTATCTTTTCACGCTAGCGCATCAAATCGTAGGCTTCCCACCACCTGTGGGCAGGACACTTAACCCTGGAAGGAAGAGTAAATTCCTTCTGTCCTCGGGCAGACCAAGAGGACTGAGGCTCCACAGCGCAGACCTGTCATTAACCCTTAGCAGTGCCACGTGCCAGCAACCTGGGGTCGAAGGGTCATAGGGACTGGGGAGGAAAGGTGCCGTCCTTTGTCCAGTAGACACAAGTAGAGAGCCGGGCCTCCGCCCGACTCCGTCCTGGGGCAGGGTCTCCCCCTGGGCTGCCGGGCAGAGCCGGAAGGGAGTTTCCTGAGTGTGATCCTGCTGTCAGGCTGAGGTGAGAACACAGCTGGCCACCCTGCTGTCGTCGCCACTGTAGCTGTGGGTTTGCCGCAGCCCCAGGTCTTTGCTCCGGCTGTGCATGTTCAGTGCTCTCCCAGGAGGGGTGCAGCCACTGTCACTTGGCTCACAACCGTGAGGACTCGTTTGCTTCCAGTGATGGAGCACTTACTGTGTTCAAAGTGGTGCCTGGTTCTGGGACCCCAGGTAGGGTGTGCCGTCACCATCCTACAGCAAAGGAGGCTGAGGCTCAGCCAGTCACCTCAGGAGGGCGCCACACAGCCAGCACCACACACAAGTGAGCAAATGGCATGCAAACCAGCTGCACACTCACGGCTCTGCTTTCTTTCTGTCCGTCCTGCCTTTTTCCTGCAGACCAGCTTGCCCCTGACATACCCCTTGCCCCTGCCCCTCCGGCAGGCTGGCAGTCCGAGTCATCTTGGCGTCCTCCCTTTCTGTCCCACAGCCAAACAGTTGCCAGGCACAGTAGCCTGGAGTAGCTTTTGAATTTATTCTGCCTTTTCATTTCCACAGCTACTCCCTGAGTGCACGCTGTTTTTCCTCCTCTTTCTGGCCTCCTTGATTTCATTCTACCTCCTAAGGGCTTTTACAAACTACAATCTAGTGAATCTTAATTGAAAGATACTGTTCTTTCCAGAAATATTTCAAGGCTTCAAACTCATTGTCTTGCATCCAAGCTACTCACCAACTAAACTGCACCCCAGGCGTCCCCTGAACAGGTCCCCTGAACAAGTTACTTCCTTTGTGCCGTTGCTCATAGGGTTTGTTTTTTTTAAAAGCTAAATTTTTCAGTGTCCAGCTTAGGTGCTGTCATGCTGAAGGACAGCGGAGGGGACATAGATGTCACTGAACACCTCTAGGAGGGTTGGAGCCGTGCAGGCTTGTTTGAGAGGAGGCCATGTCTGAGGCCTGGCAGAGGCCATGTGGAGGGAGAGCACTGGGGTAGGAGTGGGGGGCAGTGGGGATGGAGTGACCTCAGAGAGGAGGGTGACAAGGTCAGCCACAGTAGCTGGTGAATCCTGCCTGGGTTTTGGAAGGTGGTTATCTTTCTTTGTTGCCCTGGTTAGGTTTTCCATGCACCTATAGTGGATTTGGCTTTTGCAGGTGCAGCGCTACTGTGAAAAGAGCATGGTCAGCAGAAAGGTACAGCCTCCCTTCCTTGGGGCCTGGGCAGGGTCCAGCAGTGCCCTGCTTGCTGCCCTCACAGTGCCGCCTTCTCTCCTGCCCTTTGGAAACTCAGTCACCCTTCTCTCCATTTTCCTCACTGTGCAGCAGCCTTGCCAGGGTGGGGAGGGGCTGCCAAGATGCCTGGTGGGGGTGGGGGTGAGTTGCAGGTGAGAGATGGGAGCCTCTCTGCTGCCATCCTCATTGGTCTTTGTCGCTCTCATCCCTGCCCAGCTCTTTGGCTTCACAGAAAGGTATGGGGCAGTCCTCGCACTCCCCAGGGAGCAACCCAGACTGGCTGGGTTCCAGCACTTCCTACAGAGCCTACAGCCGGGGGTGACTGAGGGTGAGTCAGGAGGGTGGGGAACTGGGCTGCAGGCCCTGGGCAAGGACAGCCCTTTCTTACTCGTGGGCTCCTCTTCCCCAGAGAGCCCACCTGCAGGGAGGCCCTCCGCCCTGTCTGTAGTCCCAGACCCTCTTTCTACTTCTCTGTGCAGGTCCCGCAGCTCCGGTTGAGGAGGCGGACGCCAGAGCGCCTCGGCCAGCTTCCCCCCTGATGCGTGTAGAAAGCTTCCTTGCAGCTCTCACCACTGCCAACCAGGATGGCAGGGTCATCCTTAGCCGCCAAGGTAATCCAGGGAGGAGCCAGCCTGGAGCTAGGGGGCCAGCGTGGGAAAGGAGTCTCAGCACCCATCCTGGCAGCTCCGTGGGTCAGGATGAGGAACGGGGTGGTGATCCCTGGCCTCCTGGGACCTGTGCAGGTGGTGGGGTGGTGAGGAGGGCAGCAGAGGTGCTGGGAAGGTTGGTCGCCTCACATGGTATAAGAGAAGCTGTGCGGCTTTGTGGTTAAAGTTAGAGGAGCTTTGGATTGAGTCTTGGTTCCATCAGGCTGTGTGTCTTGGACCAGTTTGTCTCTGAACTCTGTTTCCTCCTGTGAAAAGGGAGAGGATAGTACAGTCTACCTCAGGGTTGTCCTGAAGATTAAATGGGATTTAATTTAAAGAGGAAGTGTTTGTTCTCTCTGTGCCTTCTCTGTAGACCCAGCTAGAGATTGCCTTTGCCCCCGCCTGCCCCCTTCCCCGTGTAGCTGTCTGTGATCTATCTTTTTCAGGCAGCCTCAGTCAGAGCAGCCTGAAATTCTTGCTCCTGAATCCGGCTGTGCCTTTTGCCCAGGTGGTGAAGGAATGCCGGGCAGTGGTCATTGCTGGGGGCACCATGCAGCCGGTAAGGCCGCCAGACCCAGCCTCCTGTGCCCTGGTGTGGGTGGGACCTGCAGGCCTTCTCACTGTCCCTTGGTCCCCACACCAGAAGGGGGTTGGCTTGAGCAGGCCAAGTAGTGTCCACCAGATGGCGCTGCTGTACCATCTCACTGCCAGGGCACTGCCACTGCGCCCGTGCACCTGGAGCAGTGGGATCACAGGTCTCCAGAGAGTCCTTCTGGAGTGTCTCCCCCTCGTGTAGGTGCCCCAGTGCTGTACCTCCCTGTACCCACCGTACCTATAACCTACCCTCTCTTCTGTAAATTTAAATATGTGTTTAGAAAAGTATTATGTTTTCATTGTAGAAAGCAAGGCAAGCAAAAACAGGAAAAAGGATCATAATTTCACCAGCAAGAGATTCATTTTGGTGCATATCATAATAGTCTTTGTATGCATCATTTTTACAAATACACGTACATGTTTTTAAAAACAAAACAAAATGGTATTGTCTGTATCTGCTGTTACGATTTGCTCTTTTCACTCAGCAACAAAATGTCAGACATTTTTCCTTGTCAGCAAACAAGCATTTATTCCACCGTACTCTGGCCACACTTTATCCTGTTACAACAATACATTATATCTTATGTAACCACTCTTCTTTTGTTAGATATTGTGGCGATTTTCAATTTTTCTGTTTTAAACAATAGAGTGGTGAACGTAAGCAATCTCTGCACAGTGGTGAATGTTTCCTTAGGAGACATCCTAGGATGGGACTTACGTGAAAAGCTACTCAGTGTCCTCAAGCAGTCAGTGGTTTGGCTGCCTATTAAATTGGTTGCCCCTTGGCTTTATTTTTTTTTTTTCTTTTCTATTTTTCTTGTGTATAGACTTGCAGATTTCTACTCATTCATGTATTAAGACCATTTAGGGTCATTGTTGCTTTTGATGCTTGAATTGTCTCAGATGTGGCCTGTGGGAACCCACTCATGCTGCCTGTGGCCCTTTCCATGTGGCCCCATTAGCCTTGGAACGCTTTCTTGCTTTCCGGCACGACAGAACATCCCAGGCCACCTGATACTTTCTTTGCCCCAGATTTGGAATCATTCATTTCTCCAAAGTGCCCTGGTTTCTTTTCCTGGGGATGGGAGCTTAGAAACCAAAATCTGGGTGCTGGGGTGTTTGTCGTGCTCCTGGATGACCACTGTGTATAGGCCTTTTCAGTACAGACCTACAAAATACGTTCTCAAACATCATGAGCCCATACTGATATTTCTAAAGCAAAATCAACTTACTTCACCTTACACTGTACCTCTTTTCTCTTGAGCTAAACTTTGGTTTCTTATAATAGCATAATTACTTATTTGCTATATCCCACATATACTTAAAATAGTTTAAAAATATTCCAATATTTTAACAGCAAACTCTTGATTAAGGTTTTATTTCTCTGCATTTATTTTTTGCCCTTAGAATATAGCCTACGAAGGATGTGTGGTCACTAAGGATATGAAGCCACTCGATACCAGGCTTTTCTTTGTGTATGTTGTGAATTTGACAGGTAGCTAGGCTTTGTTTCAGTTTGTTTTCACTTTTAGACTTTGCCTTGTTGTTTGTGACTTAATTCTATTTTTAAAACATGTAAACCATGAATATGGTTCAGATGTCAAAACTATATAACAAGATTCAGGAATTCTCACTTCTGTCCCTGTGCAGCCTGTTTCCATCCCCTTCGGTAAGCATGTTTTATTAGCTGCTGCTCTAGCCTTCTACTCTCTCATTCCTTTTTTTTTTTTTTTTTTTTTTTGGCAAAAATAAGCAAATATATGTACATACTCTTTTTTCCTTATGTCAAAGGTGGCATAATCAGTTTTTATTTATCAGTATGTTTTGGCGATCACTACATGTGTGGTCTGCATTGCTTTTGTTGGCTGCATACTTTTCTTTTGGGGACGGAGCACAGCTCATTCATCCAGTCCCTCTGGAAAGGCAGTTTTGCTCCCAAATAACTTCACAAGAAGTGTCCCTATGCCTGGGTTACTTGGCTTGTGGAGCTGCATCTCCAGGGAAGACTCCTAGATGGGGGATTTCCAGGCTACAAAGTAAAAATACATCTAACTTGTTAAATCCTGTGGCATTTCCCTCCACCTGGAGTAGTACTGCTCTGCATCCTGCCAGCGTGTGGAAGAACACCTGTTTCTCCACAGAGTGGTCAGACTTGGATTTTTGCCAATTTGATAGGTGAAAACTCTGGATGGAGCTCTTTAAAAATACAAAAGTCACATTCCTCCCCCTAGGGATTCTCACTCAATAGTTTGGGCGGGGACCTGTGTGCGTATGTGTGATTTTGTTTCATAGGCAGCATTGAGATCCACTGTGCCTAATTTGCTCCATCTCTTTTGCCACTCCCACCAGTAGTTTAAATGAGACCACCAACACTGGTGTCATTAAATTGTTTTATCCTTTGTGCTAATTTGTTATCAGCCTTTCTTTCCACTTCTGTTACATACTTGCTGCCTCCAAGCCCAGACTTCTGTCTTTCCAAGCGACTCTCTCCTCCCGTCCCTGCCAAGGCCCCGCCTGCTCAGACCTCGGTCCCTGGACCTGGACCTCTGGGAGGTCACAGCCTTGACGTTGTGCTCGGCAGGTGTCTGACTTCCGGGAGCAGCTGCTGGCATGTGCTGGGGTGGAAGCTGAGCGAGTGGTGGAGTTCTCCTGTGGTGAGAATGCATGTCCAGGGTGGAGTGGGCCCCCTGTTGTCACAGTGGAGCCATATGCCGTTACCAGGCCTGAGGGCCTGAGCAGGCCACGCGGGAGGCGCTGCAGCCTTTGCCAGCTCTCGTGAGCTCGGCACCTCCATGCTCTGTCTGCCTCCGTCGACATGGGAGAGGCCTGAGCATCCCCACTTGATTATGGAAGCGGGCTGGGTGGGTGGGTGGGTGTTACACCGCCCTCAGTCTGGAAGACAAGGGCTGGGCAGTGCTCTTTCTGGACTCTGCCCTGCAGGGCAGTCTGCATGTCCAGTTTCCAGCCCCTCCCCGGGTCTCCTCAGGTCACGTGATCCCTCCAGACAACATCCTGCCCCTCATTATCTGCAGCGGGCCCTCCAACCGGCAGCTGGAATTCACATACCTGAAAAGAGAGCTGCCGCAGATGGTTAGTACCAGCCAGCCTGCCTCCCCACGGCCTTGGCTAGGGTAGGAGAGGGATTTCTGGAGTGGGGGGCACTGGCCAGTCCTCAGGGTTCAGGCGTTGGGAAATTAGTACTGGGTCTTCCGTCACAGAGCTGGCACAGGGTGAATAGTACCTAGATGTTTATCAAGGGAGGTCTGAGCTTCCCTCACCCCTTACGCTGCTAAATGTTTTCTTGACACCTCCAGGCATGAGAAAGGGCTCGTTTCCTTTGGTTCTCTTGCCATTTGGCTATATCGGCCCCTGCCATGGCAGGGGTGTGAGTGTTGGGGGCACATCCCTAGTGGCACGGTTTGTCACAGTGGTGCTTACTCCCCAGGTGCCCCCAGGACATTGGGAGCTGGGAAGGTGTAGCTCTGGTGTGCTGGCACTGCTGGGGGTGTCACAGATGCCGCCAGGCCCAAGGACTGTCAGTTGGGTGTCCTTCGTAGGGAGGGTGGCACCATCCAATGATTCCCAGCCAGCGGGCACCATCTGGCCACAGCCCCCCTCCCTGGCCCCCCTCACCCTGGGTCTGTACTTGGTTCTGAGCCCTAAGGCTAGGAGCCTTTTTGGCTGTGGCCACATGGAGGGCCCCTCGTCTTCCTTCCTTAGATGGATGAGACCGGCCGCGTCCTCTGTAACCTGTGCAACGTGGTGCCTGGAGGGGTGGTGTGTTTCTTCCCCTCCTATGAGTACCAACGCCAGGTCCATGCCCACTGGGACAAGACTGGCTTACTGGCCCGCCTGGCCGTCAAGAAAACGGTGAGTGACCCCGCATCTGAACCTTCCACTTGTGGGGACAGTGGCTGCCAGAGTTCCTCCTGGGATTTCTCCTGCACATCAGACCAGATAGTTGAGCTTCTCCTGGTTCCTTTCCCTTCCACTTCTAATCCATGATTTCCACCCAGAGGATTTCCCAAAGCCCACGGGGTTCTCTAGTCCCCAGGCTGGAAAATACAAGGCCTGGAGCAGATGGTAACCCAGGTATCCTGAAACCCTGTTCTGGGAGACATTGTCTGTTACCCTCAGATATTTCAGGAACCCAAGAGAGCAAGCCAGGTGGAGCAGGTGCTGATGGACTATTCCAGGTGCATTAAGGTGAGCGGTGTGACTCTGAGGCTTGGGTCCAGAAAACATGGGGGGTGGCAGCTGAAAAGCATTCTGGACGGCGTCCCAGCTTTGGGTGTCCTGCAGTGTTGTGGCCAGGTGGGAGGCGTGGTGACGGGGGCCTTGCTGCTCTCTGTGGTCGGAGGGAAGATGAGTGAAGGCATCAACTTCTCCGACAACCTCGGCCGGTAAGTAGGGGGCTTCTCCTTTCCTGGGGTTCTGACACCCACCTACCCCTCACTGCAAGGAGCTGGGCCCCCACCTGCAATCTAAGGCCACCTGAGTCTGACCTGACTATAGGCCAGTCGGCTGCGAGGGGCAGTGATTCGGCAACTCTGGGTTTGGCCCTTTGAGACCCGGTGGACAATTAGGCAGACTGTAACATTCCCAGGACTCAAGTCTGTTGGCTCGATTGCACCTCTTGGCCGAAAAGCCCCTTTCCAGGTAGTAGGTGTAGGGTGGGGAGGGAGACGCAGGATCCCTGGGCACAGCCTGAGGGCTGCCGGGGTGGTAGACGGAGCAGTTGGTGACGTGCGGGGAGGACTGGGCCCTTCGCCCTGGGCTTTGAGGGCCCATGGTGCTATGGGCTCATGTGTGCCCCCACCCCAGGTGTGTGGTGGTGGTGGGGATGCCCTACCCCAACATCAAGTCTCCAGAGCTCCAGGAGAAGGTGGCCTACCTGGATCACACCCTTGTAAGTACCTCCAGGTCCTGGGGGGATGCGAGGGCAGGGCAGGGACAGCTGCGGCCTCCAGGGCTGAGAGCTGTGACTGCCCCAAGCCCTGATGTGTTTCCTCCAGAGGGACGGGAGCTCTCAGTGCCCTTGAGCTTCTCGTGACACTGGCATTGCGCCCACGAAGCCGGCTGGTCTTGCTGAAAGCCTGGCAGTGTCACGCTCTCAGAATACTAGGCAGGAGGCAAGAGTTCTGACAGTCCTCTCCTTCGCCCCTCACAGCCCCGAAGACCAGGTCAGCTCCCCCCAGGGAAGGCTTTGGTGGAGAATCTGTGTATGAAGGCTGTCAACCAATCAATAGGTAAGCCTGGGACTGCTCTTGGCTGTCAGGACGAATAGTTGGGGATGGATGGGTGAAGAGGGAGGTGACCGCAAGGGACTTTCCTTGCCTTCTCTCCAGGCAGGGCTGAGGAAGGGGAGGGGACACACTAGAAATGTTCTGTCAGAGAGGTAGGTTTAAGCCGAGCCCCAGCCTCTGTCTGCGTCCAGGCAGGGCCATCAGGCACCAGAAGGACTTTGCCAGCATAGTGCTGCTGGACCAGCGCTATGCGCGCCCATCGATCCTGGCAAAGCTGCCAGGCTGGATCCAAGACCGCGTGGAGGTCAAAGCCACCTTTGGCCCTGCATTTGCTGCTCTACGGAAGGTCAGCCTGCCTTTTCCTTTTCCCCTAAAGCCCCCCCACCCGCATCTAGCCTCTCACTGTCTTTCCTTGTCTCCCTAGTTTCATCATGAGAAGTCTGGCCTTTCCTGAGAACAGCCACACCCCTGCTTGGAGTCCAGACTAGCCCCCTGCTCCATCGCTGGGCTGCCAGGATCCAGGAATAGGTGGAAAAGCCAATAGGAGAAAATTTGGTTAATCCTGAATGAACAGTGGGTCCTGGCCAGGACAGTTCCCCTCCCTCTTCACATGGCCCCGTTGAGCTCCCTGCCCTGTTTCCTGGCCATCCTTTCCGGGCGGCTAGAGGCTACAGCCTTCCACTGCCCCATCTGTCTTTGCTTGGTTCTCAGCTTCCACTTAGACATGAGATGGAGCAGGCCCATCCTTCCTCTCCCCTTTCTCACTAAAATCAGCTGTTACAAATATTTACCCTTTCCTCAGAATTACGGTTCCCCATTTCCGGTCCTCTGGTGTCCAGGGCTCTTCTGCCCTGGGGCTTCTGGTCACCTCAGCTGCCTCCCTGGGTAAGAGCGGGGAGAAGAGCCCCGTGCCCTGCTTCAGGGCAGCCCCTCACCTGTTCCCCCAGCCCTTTGCAGCGTCCTTCCCTCCCTGGCTTGCCTCCAGCTCCTCCCCATCGGCATCTCTGTCCCTCTCAGCCACTTGAGCAAACTGCAAGACACCTCTTCCCCTGACATTAGCAATTACGCCAAGGGCCATTAGGCTCTCAGCACGACTATTTTTAGACAGCCTGTGTCTGTCACTGAGACACTTTCCTGTGTGAAAATATCCCTCCCTCTGTCTGTAACAGCTGCCCGTTGACTGCCTCTCCTCTCCCTGACCCCAGAGAAAGGGGCTCGGTCTACTCAGCACTCTGCCCCATCGCCTGAAACCAGGCCTGCACAGCGGTAGTTCCTTAATTAAAAGTGCACGGTTGCTTTATGCTCAGTTCAGCGTTATACTTTATTGATGTGTGTGCTATTGGATGTCAGTCTTTTGGAAGAGGAGCGCTCGCTGGTGAAGGGATTGAGGTGCAGGCAGAGCCAAGGCCCCTCCACCCTCAGAAGCCAGCCTCCCCGCTCCTTGAAGATGGTCCAGGCCCAGACGTGGGCCGTGCTCCACGGTGCTCCTCCTGCGCTGGGGTTTGGGGGATGAAGGAGTGTCTGAGCCCCTAGGATTCCCACTCGTCCTCGTCCTCGTCCCCTGCTGGCTGCTGTGGGGGAGGCAGAGGTGGGATGGAGTCCGACATTCGGGCGAAGGCCCCTCCAGGCCCCTCACCGGGCCCACTCCCAGGTCCTTTCCCGGAGATGCCTGGGAGGGAACAGGCAGAGGGTGAGGATGGAGGTTTGGGGTACTAGCACCCAGCCCCTCCAGACTTGGAAACAGGAAGAGAAAGTGCAAGATGCAAACGCCCCAGGTCCCCGGCCCTGCCTCCTACCTTTGCGCCTCATGACCAGCTTGTTAAAGAGATCCGACATCAGGTCGCCAGCTTGGCCTGTGGCTCTCACTGCAACAGGAAAACCACAGGTGAGGGAGGAGGAGGGGACGTTCTCAGTTTCAGTCACACGTGTCCTCTTTTCGTTCACTGTTGACACCCCAGCCCTCCACAGCCACCACGCTACCACCAGCTCTTGGAGGTCAGCCTGTCTGATACCAGCTCTGGGGTGCTGATAAGAAAATGGTTAACATTTGAGTAACACTGTCACGGCCACCCAGTGAGACAGAGGGGCACTTATGAGCAGCCCCACTGTATGGATGAGGAAACCAGCCCAGAGAGGCTAGGCGATTTGCCTGGGGTTACAGTGCAACCTCTTTGAGCTGGGACTCCCACTCGGGACTGTTGACCTCCAGGGCACGGCTGCTGCGTTATGCCCAGGTCTATGCCAGTGTTTGGGAGTCACAGCAGACGTAATCTAGCACCAGAGGCTTAGAGAAGCAGGACCGGGCTACCCCTCCAGGCTCTGTCTCTAAAATATCTCAGGTCCAGACCATTTCCTCAGACACCTGGCAGATAGGAGAAGATTCTCTCCCATAGTTTGAGCCATGAGGCCGGCCCCTACCAACGAACAGAGTTCCACCAAGCAGGCTCCAAAACCGGGCAGGAACCCAGTGCCCAGGCAGCAGAGAAGTCAGGGAGGCCACCCAGGGCTGCCAGCAAACGCCCTGAGGGACACAGGGGGCTGGCCTTCTGACACTTGGGTGGCAAGGAGCACCTGTTGGAGCCTGATGGTCAGAAGAGGTGGCCCTTAGCGCCTCTCCTGGAGTGGGGCGGCGTCTCCTTACCTTGCTCCTGCTCCTTCTGTTTCTTCTTCTCCAGCTTACGCTCCTTGACGCTGCGGAGCTTGGCCTTGCCGATGCCCCCAGCCTGGCGGATGGACTCCAGCAGAGTGGCCCGGCCACTGGAGGGGTCAGCCACTTCCTTGGGAGCTCCGTGTACTGGAGCTGGGGTGAGGAGGGGCACGAGGAAGGAAGGCTGCTCAGGCAGGGCTCGGCTGTGGGACAGGCCTGCCCAACCTAAGGTTCTGGGGGGGCCACGAGCCCTCAGCAGCCTAGCTGTGAGGAGGGGTTCCTCCTGAAGAGGAAGCCGGCTGGTGAAGTTGGACTTCCGGAGACTACGAGCCGGGAAGCTGACCTGTCTGCCTGCGCTGGGGGCTCGGGGAATCTGCGTCCAGGCTCTCCTGCTCCCTCTCCAGCCCCTACCCAGGTCAGGTGTGACCCTGCAGGTGTGGCCCCTGGGAATTACTGCTGTGCTGAGTGTCTAAACGTGACAGATGAGCCAACAAGGAGTTCTGTGCCACTTCTGCATGCTGAGCAGGACTGGGAGGTAAAATATTAAAACTGAAATTGCAATTAAAGGACACGTGGATATTTTGTTGCTGCAGTTTTCAATTACGTTAGTAGCCCCCTTTTTCCATTGGTTTAAGTGGGAATGGGGGACCCAAAGCCCCACCTGGCCAGGCTTCCTCTACCCTGGAGGATAGAATTCCTGGGCCATTACAGACATAGCCTAAAGACCACTATTTTATGAACCTAATGGAACAAGATACAAAATTAGAACTATCCTGAAAATCTAGAATTGATGACCACTTAGCAAGCCTACAGAAGTCCGTCCGGCACCCCACGGAGAGGACCCCCCCTCCCCACACATGCGCCCCCTGCGCGGTGCTGCCCCTACCTGAAGGTGATGTGCTACGCTCATCCTCGGTGCCTTGACCTGGAGAGGCCACGGTCTGCGGTGGGGGTGGGGGTGGGGGGGCACTGACCAGCACTGCTGGGGCTGGGGGAGGCGGCGGTGGGGGGGGTGGCGGTGGGGGTGCTGTTAGCACCCCATTTTCTAGGTCTGAAACAAGTGTGAGAAAGTGAGATGTCTGGGGAAGAAAGTGGCCCAACTCCCATTCCTGGCTCTCGCTCACTTGGCTTGAAAGGCTCGGCCACCTCTGTGTGGAAGGTGGGCAGCTCTGGAATGGTGCCAGGGGCAGAGGGGGCGATGCCAGGGCCCAGATCGGCACTGTACATGAGGTCATCAGCGATGCCTGGCAGGTCGGGCAGGTAGGACGGCACGTCGATCTCAGGCACTTGGCCCAGGTCAGGGACGTAGAAGTAGTTCTCCAGAACCTGCAGGGTTAGTGGGTGTACGTGAGGGGGGCCTGCAGGGGTCACGGGCAGTCAGTGGGACCTGGATGGGGTCCCCTTGCCGAGAGCCCTAGCGGGGCTGGCAGGCCCCCTCCTCACCCGCCTGTCACCCCGCCCACTAAGCATCAGGTATACCTGCTGCTCCAGCTGCTCGCTCTTGCTGATAGACAGGGGGGCATCGAATAACTTCTCCTCTGTCTCTGTGCCCAGCATCACATGGGTCTTTGTTACAGCACCAGCCAGAGGGTCCAGGAAGACGTACTTTTTGTACCTGTAGAGGTGGGGTGCAGCTCAGGCAATCTATCATCTGTTCTAGGCACAGGGCCCTCACCCACCTTTCCCACTTCATTAGGGGCAACGATCATTTGTACTGTGGATCCCAAGCCGTACAAGGCCAACCGAAGGGGTTATGGCTCCCCAGCTGCAGACTGCTGTTGCACATGAGTCTCATGCCCCCCGTCCGCCCGCTAAGCCAGCCAGCCCCCCTTCTGGTCATACAGGTTCTCGGTGGTGTTGAAGAGCAGCAAGGAGCTGACGGAGCTGATGTTGCTGGGAAGACCCCCGAGTCCCTCCTCAGCCTCATCCTCAGGCTCCGGCTTGGTGCTCACACACACAGGGAAGTATTTCAGCTTCTCCTGGGGGGTGGGATGTGACAGGGATGGTGGGTGTCAGGGCCGGACCAGTGACCTCCACCCCATCCCAGGCAGAACCCGATGCTGGGCCCGTAGTTCCTCCCCCACATCCAGGACCACCGCTGGGCACCCTCTGCAAGCGTGGGAGCTGTGTGCCCATCAGACCTGCAGGGCCCGCTCATCCAGGGGGCGGTGTTTGCTCTGGATCCTGTGCCGGGGGCGTCTCTGCAGTCCAGAGTCCTGGGCACCCATGAAGATGGAGCTGTACTCCTGCAGGCGCTCTGGAGCTGGGTACTTGGCACTAGAGAACACCTGGGGGAAGGGGGAGTCTGAGGTCACTTCTTCAGGGCCCCTGAGAAGCTCTAGAGAGCCTAGAGTTGAGGTGGGGGGATTCTGAGAAAGAGGAAAGCTAGAGGTGTGACTGGACGGTGCAGGCAGGGACCTGGCAACCTCAAAAGCACAGCGATATGGTAGGAAAGGGGGTTTCTGCGACTGCCTGCCGGCCACAGGACACACAGGCTACCTTAATGGCCTTCTTGCTGCCCTTGATCTTCTCAATCTTGGCCTGGGCCAAGGAGACCCTCTCCCCAATGGCCTGCAGCTGGCTCCGGCTCAGCTCTACTCGCTGGGAGATCCTGCCACGGAAAAAATGACAGGGCTGGGGGCTGCTCCTCAAGCCCCCGCAGCGTCCTGCACACCTGTTTGGACAGCAGACCTGTGAAGCCAGGGGCTTGGGCAAGGGCTCTTTAAAAAGTGTTACTTGCTTGTCAGGGCCAGTCTTGGAAGTGCTCAGGTGGCGTCTGCAAGGATTATCCAAACTGAAGCATCTGGGAACGCACCGTATGGAGTTCCTTGGAGGTCTGGGTAGGGGTGGGCAATCACCTTGCCCAGAGTTGGCGCCTGGACATGCCATCTAAAGGGACATGGTTCCTGCCTCCTGGACTTTACAGCCTCAAGCAGGGGCAGGCTGAGACAATCATCATGACTGACGGGACACATTGACCTATTTCCCGATGACGGAACCAGAGTTGAGAGGGCTGACTGACAGGCAAGGCGGGACCTAAATTCAGTCCCTGTTCAGGAGGAACTGCCCCTGACATGGTAACGGCTCAGGTAAGTATGTCCCAAGTCCTGACCATGGTTCTCGTGGTTGTGGGTGTCCACCCCCTTCCCCCACCTGATCAGTCAGCTCTAGTGTCACCTGCTGCCCTGCTATTCCCTGGACATGCCAAACTCACTGTTGTCAAGCGGCCTTGGCATCAAATGGAATGCCCCCCCCCCCCCATATCCAGACATCCGCTGCTTCACTGCATAGCCCCCCCTTGCTATAGTCTTCCCTACCACGGAATCTGAAAATGCACCTGTCACTTTCCAAACCCCCCGGCCACTTTATTTTACACAGCGCCACTTGACCTGTGTCTCTTGCCTACACGTGCTCCAAGGGACTGAGGACTGTTTTGTTCCCTGTGTATTCCCAGTGCCTGGCACCTGTACGGGCCCCTCTGGTTAATGAATGACTAACACCCGTGTGCCCTAAATGAAAATGCACACGAGCCTCACGCACGCTGTTCCTACATTATTCAGCAACAGCAAGGGGCTTCTCACTGCACGGTTACCTCTGCTCACACGTGCCAGTCCATCCTCCCCACGTCCAAGAACACCAGCCCCTGCCCATGACAGCCACATTCCACATGCAGAGCGGTCACATGTCCGCATTCACCTGGCAGGAGCGAGCACAGAAGGGACACACGAGAAACGGGGCGGAGCTGCAAGCTGAGTACCCAGGGAAAGGTGGGAGGACACGGTGAACAACAGAAGGTTCCCCCCCCACCCCCCGCTGTCTGAGGGGTCAGAGACTGCAGGGCCAGGGGGCTCGGAGAGTCCTCTAAAGGTTGAAATGAACAGTTAAGACTCTGGCCCAGCCTTCCTAAACCACCCCTACCAACTCTAGAAGGCTTTGGCCCCCTGAGAACCCACCACATCAGCCAATTTCGCAAACCCACAGGTCTCCATCCCGATAAAGTCTCCCTGATTACTCCCGGTCCAGAGGTGGGGGCAGGGGCACAAGCAGGCACACAAAGCAGCTGAGTTCTCCTTGACACAATGGTCTGAGTGGGGTTACAATGCAGAGAGAGAACAAGAAGGCATAGTTTCCTTCCAATGAGAGAATGCAGAACCACCCATCTTTTCCAGCATGAGCCCCATCTTTTCTGGCAGGGGGAAAGGTCTTCATCCACTGGGAAGGGGACTCGAGCACAGCTGCTTCCTCCAATCCCCCACTCTGCCACCCTGGCCCTGGGTCCCAAGCCTTAGTGGTTACGTAACCACTCCACTCGAAGCCGAGGTGGAGAGGGAGGGAATGAGAGCCGGAGCTGGACAGAGGCTGCTCTGTTTGGTTCTTTCATTAAGGAGAAAAGGGCTGCTTTCTCAAAACTGTGAACATCAAGCCGAACAATGAGCCCTGGCAAATTTCCAGAATGGATTATTAAATAGAGGGTCTGTAAGCACTTAGGAAAGGAAGAGGCGGGTCCCAAGGGCCAGCACTGCTTTAAATCTGCAGCATTTCTTTTTCTGACAGGGTGCTTAGACCGGTGTGTCAGGGGAAAGCCTTAAATACAGTGCATCTTGAGTCAGCAAGGATTTTGACGGTTTCTCACAAAATCCTGCGGACAAGATGGAGCTGTGGGGGTTGGCGGAGAGTACATTTAAGGAAAATCAAAGCAGACGAACCCCAGCACCCCAAGGGCACTGCCGAAGAATGGATTGATTTCAGTCTTGCACGAAGGTCTCTGGCAGGGCCCCACCCAGCTCACTCAACACTTGATCAGTAAATGGCTACGCAACGGGGAAGGGTCAGAAATGGGCTGCATGATGCAATCAAGACTCAAAGAATCCTGAGAGGCCAGAAGGATGGACTCTAAGCACCAAGATAAAATTGACGAGGAATGAATGTGAAGCCCAGTATTTAGGTTAAAAAGTCAAGTGCGTAAATACAGAAGATAGAGGTTTAGCTGTAGTTCAGGTGAAGAAAGACCTGAGGTTTTGGTTGACTGTAAGCTCAGTTTCAGCTAAAAGTATGTTAAGCAGCTTAAAAAGGGAATGCAATCTTAAGGCACACAGCTCCTGAGCCCTCTCCTACCTTCTTTCAATAAACAGGGAACATCCACTCTCTAAGAGGCACTAGAGAGAAAACAGAGCCCCGAATTAATGAGCTAATCTATGCCAGGCACCAGTTTCATCCACAGCTGTGTCCCCGTTAAACTGAATCCACATTTTAAGAGGACTCTGAATTCCCTTCTAGACTATTCCCTCACTCACTGCTATATCTCTAGCACCTGAGACAGTGCCTGACATGTAACAAATACTGGCTGAATAAAAAGTGACAAGTTAATGAACGTCCAAAGGAGGATAATGAGGATGGTGACGAGTGAGAAACTCATGTCACACAAAGGTAAGTGAAAGATGTCTGGCTATAGATGAGATGATGTAGAGAACGTGATCACTCCTTTCACATATCAAAAATATCCTAAGTCCTGTCACGTGGAAAAGCGATGAGACTTACGCTGTCACCCCAGAGGGCTGCATTAGGACCAGCGGGTGGAGTTACAAGGAAGTAGCTCTCAGTTCTACATAAGAACTTTCTAGTAAATAGCTGCCTAGCTCTCCAAAGCAGTCAGATTCCAGCTGGATGACCACCTGTCAGGAATGCTCCAAGGGAGATTCCTGTGTGTGGCAGCGGAATGGAAGACATAATGTCCAGGGTTCTTTTCTTACCCTAGAACCTGTAAGTCTAATGGCTTGCTTGCTGACAGAGTTCCCAAACACTCTAATCTCATAGTCACGTGCCACGATGCTGAGCGTACACACCACAGATGAGAAAGAGCTTTCAGTTCGTACGCCGTCTTCTGCTGACTGGCAGCGACGTCTGGAAGGCTGTGTTAGGAAGGACCATCAGGCCACAGGGGCTGGGACTGAGTGCGATGAATAATGAGCAGTGGCCACCACAAGGCCAGCGTGATGGTGGCCAAAGGGCAATTTGTTTGCCATTCCCGATTTACAAGCCCCTGGCCTGGCGGTCAGTTTCCAAGCTCATCACTGAAGCCATGTCCCTGTGACATGTTTGCTAGACACTCGCAGAGGAAGGGCTGCATCCGTCAGCACCAGGGAAGAACTGGCTCACTCAGAGCCTGGGACAGAGATGAATCATATAACACACGCCTGTTCTCACGGAGATTCCAGTTTACTGGGGAGACAAGTAATTACAATATCCCACAGATCTGGGTTAACATCTATTTAGTAACAGGGTGACCTTGGGCAAGTCACTTAATTGGCCTATGACTCAGCTTCCTCAGTTGAAAGTAGGAGTAGTAACTTCTGTATCGTGGAATTATTGGAAAGGCTAAACACGGATGTATGTCTAGCATTCCTGCACTAGCTGACATAGCCTAAGTACTCGGTTAACATTTGCTGTCACTACCCATAGTGGACAGAGGGATGAGGGAAAGCCAGAGGAGGAAGTGCTGGGCAGACAGAAGGAAGCTCCAGGCTGGGGTGGGAGGCACTCGAGGAGACACCCAGGGACCACTCCACTCCTGGTGTGGCAGAGGGAGGGGCCTGGGAGGCCAGGGCAGTGCTGGCTCCCATCCCACCACCTCCAAAGCTGCCCTTTATTCCCTCCAATGAGGCAGACAGGCCCAGGGCCCCGGCGGCACTGCCACAGCCCCTCGCGATCAGCATGCCGTCTACAGGGGCGGCGAGGGAGGAGGGAGCACCAGCTCCTGTCCCATAATGGCTGCTTGTCCTCCCCTCCCATGTCCTATCCCTGGGCACAGCAGTGAACCTGGGCTCTTGCCTTCAGCGTTATCTGCTCAGCTCTGGGATAATCAGGAACGATCGCTAATTATGCAGGCAGCTGACTGAATGCTTCCGGACCTTGGGAGTCAGGTGCCAATCAGTAGAGAGAAAGGGGGGAGAATGGGAAGGAGAGAGGAAGAAGGGAGTAGGAAAAGAGGAAAGTGTGGGGAAGGTGAAAAGAAAGGAGGAAGGGGAAGAGAGGAGAGGAAAGGAAGAGGCAGGGAATGCAAGGACAAAAGAGAGAAAAGGAAAAAGCTTGCAGGGAAGATGGACTCTCCCCTGAGGAAGGAGTGAGACCAGGCTGTGGCTTCCCCTGTGGGGCTGACGGAAGTGGCGAGGACAGCACCCCACTGTCGCAGGCAGTCTGTCCAGCTCCTCTTCGCTATGCCACTGCAACACCTTCTGCCTCGTCATCTAAGTCTTGTGAAGCAGGGAGGTCTCGGGGCAGATATTTGGGGGCCTGGCTTCTCCCAGGTGAAGATGGGGGCAGGTGAGGGCCAGAGAGATCGCTAAGCAGGAAGAGAAGCAGGGACGGGGCTGGAAGGAGGGGTTCCAGGAGAGCCTGAGAGGTACTTGTCATTCGCTCCAGTCTCTGCACAGCACCCACTGCGGCAGTGCGGGAGGAAGGAAGGCCCGCTTGGAATGCTAATTTTCCATGAGCTCACCTACCTGCAGAACTGGGCACAGGCTCCAGTGGGCTGAGGGGCCCAGGCCTGGGCCTGAAACGGGAGGAGAGAGAGAAATTGTCTCTTCTCTATAAGGTTTCCATGCAGGAGGAGCACGTATAAAGGGGGGGCTTTGCAAGCTGGGTCACATCCCCACCACAAAAGGCCACGAGAAATCAAAAGCGCCCGTGCTTGTTGCCGGTTGCAGGATGGGGATGGGGGCAGGCGAAAGGAGCTTGGCCTAGGCACTGCCCCCCACTGCCAATCATCTCTGACTCCTCCCTTCCCTTCATCCACATCCCATTCTGTCATCATGTTGTCATTGTTCCCGTGGAAATGTCACTTATCCAGCCCTCCCTGCCTGCAAGTCCCCTGGACTGCAGCCTCTCCCTTCCATGGCCTGCCACAGTAACAGCTCCCAGGGTGTCCCTGGAATCCACTATCTCCCCTTCTTGTCCACTCTGTGACGGCTGCCTGACGAACCTTCGCCAAACTCTTCTGTCCCATCACCTCCCTGCTCAAGAACCTACCCAGGCTCTAAAACTCCTGGTTCAAGCTCAAAGTCCACTCCTATTTGCAGAAGCCCTCATGGGCCCTAACTTATCCCAACTTTTCCCTCAACCCCGTCTCCTCCCACTCCTCTGCCATGGAGCACCCCACAGCACTGCGGAGAACATAAAGGAGCGGGAAGCAAGCTCCCAAGGGCGCAGGATCAGGGTAAGTGAGGCCCACAGATGCCGGCAAGTTCACTTTTCACACCCTCTTCTGTTCTGCAGTGGAGGAGCTCAAAGTATGGGACAGGCAGCAAGGTCTGTGCTTCAGGAGCCAGCGCACACGGCACTCGGGGAGCCGGGACTCACCGCACCCGGGGAGCCAGCGCACACCGCACTCCACATTCTGCTTCTAAGCCTCTGGCACCCATTTCCAGACCCCCGAGAGGGCCTGCAGGCCCACATTCCCATTCTGCCTGTCCACAGCCTGTCCCTCCCGTGGCCAGGTCCATGCCCCTCTCCCTCAGGAGGCCTTCCCTTACCACGTGCGCGGGGCACGTGGGCTTCACTAGCACCGACTTCCTCCTTATCCAAGCATAATCCATCACTCCCTCAGGCTCAGTCCCTGCACTTCCGGTGAGGCTAAACCCAGAGCTCAGGTAATGCATGTGACCAAGGTGTGTCACATGGGACCAGTGTGTCACACCCCTGTCGCCCCAGCAGCTGGCTCTGGGATCGACTGAGAACTAAACCAGGCCAATGAGAAAGTGGGGCTTCCAAGGAAATGCTGGACCTGAGCCTGAACGTAGGAGCTCCGGCCACCACGAGCAAGGCCTGTCCGAGAATGGGGCCAACCAGAGGCAGAGCGCCAGCATGCAACGGACGCAAAACCAGGTCTTAATGACGTCATTTACGTCATTTACGCCCTTCAGCTCCAAAGCCTGCTCCACTTTTTGCTTAAACTAGTTTGGGGTGTTTGGATTAACAAACATGCCATTAATTCGTACTTATTTCTCTCCTCTCCGGAGCCTGAGAGGCTATGCAGTTAAGAATCAGCCGAGACCTACTGCTCTCCCATTCCGGACGGTACGTCCTGAGGAGAGGAACCACGGCGCACACAACTTCAGCACCCTCAGGATCCGGCAAGTGGGCACGTAGTGGGACCAATGGCGGCACCTGGAAGCTGGCTGAGGGCCCCTGGGACTCATCCTCCCCCTGGGCCACATGGAGGGCCCATACCCAGCTCTCCATCCCTTCCCAGGAGGTGGCCTACCTGCCCTCTCACCCAGGAAACTGTCTACGGGTGTCACATACCAGGAGGAGAAAGGAAAGCATGCTAAAAACACCAGCGCTCTCCTTACAGAAAGGCAAGCAGCAGTCACAGTCCTTGAGGAAACAAATATTTTCAGTGGGTTGTTTTGGCATCCATTTCAATCACTGGGCATGGGGTAGCCATAATCTAGGACTGACAGCTCTTAAAGGCCTGTGTCCTCTAACTTATGTGTTCCTTGATCATATTTAGCACAAAAATAAGCACAAAGGGGGCACCTACCACTTTCTATACTGATAGCTGGTTAATGAAGGACCACCATCGGCAGCAAACGAGCAGAGATGATATAAAGAGCAAATATTTACTGAATGCCTGCTATATGCCAGGCACTAATTCCTCTGCAAGTTTTAATTCATTTAATCTTCACGACAATCCTGTGAGGAAGCTACCATATTACAGATAAGAACACTGAGGCTCACAGAGGTTAAGTTACTTGCCCAAGGTTCCAGAGCAAGCAATGGGGAGGCCAGAGGCAGCCCAGGCTGTCTGCTCCACAGTCAAGCCCCTGAACCACTTGGGGCTCCGCCCCCTGGTTCCATTTATATTCTGGATAGGCTTGGGGCAGGCAGGTATGTCAGTGGGTAGGTAACAGGCAGAAGAGTGCAGAGTATCTGGTGTTTATACTAAGTCCAACTGAAGACAGTGGCCTCGTTTTCTGCTCCCACTGGGGAAGGCTTCAGGAAGAGGTGGACTCCCAACTGACGAAGGAGGCAGACGTGGCCTGGTGATGCAGCAGGGGATTCCTGGGCTGGGTTACAAGCAGGGGAGGGTGGGGGGTGACCTGGACCACAAGAGTAACCTAAGTCAGGCAGGTAAATACTTCACACTGGGTGGGATAAAGGGCCCCTATGTGAGGCATGGTGTGGGCACCCAGGAAGGAGATGACCTAAGCCCACCTCAGGTTGCTTATGGCCAGAGAAAGACAGGCCCTGTATCCAGGACAAAACCTGGGACCTTTGCAAGGAAACAGCAAACACCATTCATTCATGTTAAATAAACACCGAGCAAAGAATCATTATAGCCCAAGGACTATGCTAGATAAGCACTGGAGATACAAAAGCTGCCACTCACCACCTCAAAATCATCAGTGACCTCTGAGGCCTCACCCACTTCACCCGCCGCCTTACCCCTTCACTCTTCTGCTCCGGCCACACTGGCTTCAATTCAGGTCCTTCCCACCTCAGAGTTTTGGCTCGTGCACTTCTTTCTTTCTGAAGCATTCTTGTCCCCAGCCGTCCCCCACACACAATAACTCCCACTCACTCTTCAGATTTTACCCTAAATGTTTCCCCTACGTGTGCCTTCTCCGATTCCTCCCAGACCAAGTCGGGCCTCCCATTAACAGCTCTCATAGCAACTTATCTTCACAGAGAGACAGTAGGGACTCCAGAGTCTGGAGCCACCATACCTGCTGTGACCCCGGGCTCTGCACTTGGGCAAGTCTCTTAGCCACTCTGTGCCTCGGTTTCCTCATCTATAAAAAGGAGATTTCAACAGAACCTCCTCATAACGTTGTTGTGAGGGTTAACGTGCTTCAGCTCAAAGGAAGTACATGGTTAATGCTATATAAATAGCAGCTTTTACAAAATTATTAAAAATAGGTCTTATCGCAATTAGAATTAAATAGCATGCAATTGATTAATTACAGTCTACCTCTCCTGCCGGAGTCTATCATCTAGTTGGACAGGGATCTCCCGTATTCACCGCTGTAACTAAGGAGAGGAGCACAATGCCTGAACACAGGATTTGCTGACTGCGGGAATAGTGCACGTGGGCCCCAGAGGGAGGAAGAGCAGGAGCTGGGAGAGCGGTACCACCACTGGGCCTGTGGGAGCCACAGGGAGTTCCGCAGGGGGCTAAGTGGGACAGTAGGTAGCTCTTAGGAACATGTGAGAGAAAAAGCTTCTAAGCTGGGGTCCCCCAGGACCAAACACCACCAGAAGGGTCACTCCTAGAGGGGCCTCCCTGGGAAAGGAGAGACGACTGCCCAGGCGGGCAGCACCCACCTGCTAAAGATGTCTCCAGAGACCTTCTGCAGGTACTGCAGGGCGTCCGCCACTTGCTGGATAGCCTCCTCTCGCCGCAGGTTCGGCTGGATGAGGGGCACTGTGTACGTCTGACCTGCCAACGAGTGCTGGGTCCTCATGGGAGTCATGCTGCCTGCGGGGGAAACCGGAGCATGAGGGCCACCCCACATGCCCCCACCCCCACCCACCACACAGCAAGGCACCGGGAGGAGGGCGCACAGCCCCTCACCCCACCGATTCAGCACGTACAGGTGGGGAGTTGGGGACAGAGCATTTGGTGGGAGGCCAGGAGCCCACAGGTCTGCTGCTTATTGAGTGAATGCGGGAGGGAAATTGGTAGGAACGAGGCTGATGAGAAGGGTTCAGAGAAGGTACAGCACTGACTGACCCCATAAGGGGTCACATATTACCGTACATCTTTCAACCTCCCAAACCTGGATGAACAAGAAAGCAGCCCTGGCTACAAAGTGAAAAAGTCTGGAAGCAGAGGGATAGCTGTGTGGGGAAAATCTGCCTCAGTCAACTGCCAAATGGTACCAGGGTTATGGAAAAGCACAGAGAATGTGGACTCCTGGGTTCTTCTCACTTTGGTCCCTGAGGAACTCAGGGCTTAGTCCTCAGATAGGATAGGCTGTGGTTAGTGACTCTAGGTTGAAGTGTCCAGAATCTGCTCACCCAGGCTATAGCTAAGGGGGGCCGGGAGAAAGGAGGGGCATGTGGAGCCAGGAAACAGGAAGGAAAAGCACTCTTTCGAATTGCAAGGCAGGGCAGAGTCTATTTATACTGGGCTTAATTAACCCCACTCCCTGGTGCCACTAAAGCAGCAATCACACTGCAGACGGTACTGATTTGATTGGCAAGAGATGCACCAAGCAGAATATTAAGGCCCCAGGCCCCTATAAATAGGTCTAATCACAGCCCCTTGGCAGAAGATGGGGAGGAAGACGCTCATCAGGCCTGGCACTGTGCTCCAGACCTGTTTTCCTAGGCACCATGTTAAGGGCCCCTGGTTGCAACAGCGGTGTGGGTGGGGCTCGGTTAAGTATGGTAGGGAGGGCTTAGGGGGCTTCAGTTGGGCTTAAAGTGTTATGTGACCTCGGGTAAGTCGCTTGCCTTCTCTGAATATCTGATGCTACTTCCCATTCTACAGAGAATGGCACTGTTCTCTAAGGGGTTTTTCCCAATATATCACACCACATCTTCACCAAGTAGGTGCTTACTTCTCTGCTCCCTCTGCTGCTTTCCTTAGCCCTTCCTTCCGCCCTACTTGTTCTCTCCTACCCTTCCCAGGCCAGCACTTTTCATTAGCTGAGATGACTATTCTGCTCTCCAACTTGTTTCCCAACAGTCACATCCTCAGTTTCTCGGACCTGAACCTACCTTGAATCCCCAACAGGGCCCAGCATTACTCCTCACTCCTCTTGCCTCCTGTCAAACTACCAAAAGTGGTGCTAGCTGATCCCTAACTATCTGAGGAATCTAATCCTGAGACACCCCCCAACTCCTTTCAAGGAGAATCCCCCCACTTCTTTGTATTTATATTGATGCAAATTTGCTGGCCACCCTAATTTAGTTCTGTACTTCAGCCTTCCCATCTGTAAGATGGGGAGGGGACAAAAGGTAGAAGACACTTTTCTGTGCACATCTTGAAATGCATGCGTCACGGCTATTTACCATATCTGTGTGTGTGTACACGCACCAGGGAGTGATTCAGGCACAAATCTCCTGAACAAGGAAGTCGTGGGTCCATTCAGGAATTAAGAGACTGCGTATAGCTGGTTGGTGGTTTACTCATTCTGTCTGCAAACATCTACTTATCAACTATTAGGTGCCCGCCATGATCACAACGGAGATGAACAGGGCACTCTACTAGCCATGGAAATAGCCTCAAGAACAATTAAACAGCATGGGATGTGTTCTAATCCAGCCGTGAATACAGTGCTAGGGGAACACTGAGGAAGGAGTGATGAACCTTTTCTGGGGTTAAGGGAGTCAGGAAAAGCCTCTCAGCAGAAGTTGTACCTCCCTAATAGGCTCAGGGAAAGCATTCCAGGTAGAAGGAACAGCTTGAACAAAGGTGTATAGGGGAATGGCAAGTGGTCCTGAGAGGTGAGGGTGTAACCATCCTTGGGCAAGTAGCAGGAAAAAGAAAGATAAAGAGAGGCCAGATTGTAAAAAGCACTGAATACCACAGCAAAGAGTTTGGACTGAAATCCTTAGGCCTGCATTGTCCAATGTGGTGGCTACTAGCTACACGCGACTATTGAGCACTTGAACTGTGGCCAGTCTGAATTGAGATGTGGCATAAGTGTAAAATATACACCGAATTTCAAAGACTTAGTAGGAAAAAATAATTTAAGATAACTTATTAAAAATTTTTAGTCCTGGGTGGCCATTTAGCTCAGTTGGTTAGAGTGTGGCGCTGATAACACCAAGGTTGCTGATTCGATCCCCACATGGGCCACCGTGAGCTGCGCCCTCCTTACAAAAAAAAAATTTTACAGTCCTCCCTTATATGCCAGGGATATGTTCCAGAACCCCCAGTGGATGCCTGAAACTGCAGATAGTACTGAACCCTATATATACTATGTAAAATTTTTCCTATACACACATACCTATGAGAAAGTTTACTTTATAAATTAGGCACAGTAAGAGATTAACAACAATTATAAAATAGAGCAATTATAACAAGATACTGTAATAACAGTTATGTGAATGGCTTTGGCAAAATAAGGGTTATCTGAACACAAGCACAGCAATACCTCGAAAGTTGATCTGATAACCTAGTCAGGTCTACAGAACGGATACACTGGACAAAGGGATGATTCACAACCCAGGGAGGGCAGAACAGGACTGAGTGGGACACCTGCAAGATTTCATCACACATTCAGAAGGCGTGCAACTTACAACTTATGAAATGTTTATTTCTGGAATTTTCCATTTTCAAACTGTGGTTGACCCCTGGTAAATCGCGGAGGGGGGGGATGGGGAGGACTACTGTATATTGATTACATGCTAAAGTCATCATACTTTGGCTATCCTGAGTTAAATAAAAAATATCACTAAACTAATTCCATTTGTTTATTTTTTTTTAAATCACGTGTGTGCCTCACATATTTCTAATGAACACCGCTACCTTTGAGAATCTGGTAAAAACTATGGACGCTTTCAAAAAACTGAACCCACACCATACCTATCTCTCACAATGCTGTTTATAATTTCGGAAGTGCATGAAATCCTTCCTGCAAACCCTCCCCGAACACCCAGCTCCCAGGTCCAAAACGTCTGCTGTAGGTACTCAGGGTGGGGTCACATAAGAGGGGCGAAGGAGGTAGAGGCATTAATCGGCCTCAGTGAGGGATGGGAGCTGCAAAAGGCCTGCGGATTCCGTCCGGATCCTAGAGCCCGGCCCCGAGGGTGGAGAGACACGTGAGGGTCACGGGGACCGGCTGAGAGAGGAAGTGGAGGGCTGCGGCCTTAAGCGCGGAGCCGGTTTGCAGCAGGGCCCCCCTACGGCCAGGCCTCGGCCTCACTCCCGGGAAGAGGGCCAGGGGAAGGCTCAGGCGCACGGCGAGGAGGGCCCGGGACCAACAGGGGTGGGAATCCGGCTTACTGGTGGGCAGAGGCCCGCGCCGCTTCCCGGCTGGCAAGTCAAGCGGCAGAGTCGGAAGTCAACCCGGGCACAGGGTCTGCAGTCCCATCTGCCTCTCGCCGATGCTCGCCCACGCTCGGCCCCGCGCGAGCCCGCGTCTGCGCCCAGCCCGCCCCGGAGCCCCTCCCGCCACTCCCCGCGGCGTCGGTCGGGGAGGCCTGCACCCTCCCGCGGCCTGCCCAGCCCCTCCTCACCTGCGCCCCGCGCCGCGCCGCTCCGCCCGTTCCGCCCGCTCCGCCCGCCGCGCTTCCGCTCCGCCGGCGCTGTCGGGTCCTGGCGCCGCCGCCGCTCTGTACTCTGCTTCTGGTTCGCTCGCTGGGTCCCCAAGTTCGGGCCCCGATCGTGGTCAGTCTCGGACCCCTGCGTGGAGTCGCACTCGGAGCCGCCCTCGAACCGCTGGGCACTTGCCTCTTGTAGTCCCAACACCTAACCGCCCGGCCCGCGCCCCCGTCTCTGCCCCTCGCTGCCTTCCCCTCTGGCCCCGCCTGGTTCTCTGCCGCCCGATGCTCAGAGACGCCCTTGCCTTTCCCTGTGTGTACCCCCTGCACGACCCCCAGCACAGGCCTGGAAACAGCCCGTGCCCTCCAGCCGTACGTACTTAACATTTAATGCGTCTTTCAGCGCGCCTTTATTTCTTGTCTTGACTAATGTGGGCCGTTTTCCCCATAGAATTCAGTTTCCACCCCCACCCCCACCACCACCCCTTTAAAAATTAAATACATAAGCCAGACACAAAAGGAAAAATACTGTATTATGATTCCACTTATATAAGATAGCTAGAGTAGTCAAATTCATTGAGGCAGAAAGTAGAATGGTGGTTGCCAGGGATGGGGGAGTTATTGTTTAAAGGGTACAGTTTCTGACAAAGCCTCTGACCAAACTGTAGTCAGGCTTCTCTGAATCCTCTTCCCAACTAGGCCTCTACTTACGTTTCCGAATTTTAGTGAGAATCCTGTTAAGTGGGTTTAGACAGAATCCCCCACTCCTGTATTAAGCAGATCACCCTCCATACTGATCAAACATCTGACCAAATTCCTCATCCTCCAACATACCCCAGGTGATAGCTAGTCGCCCTGGCCTGCTTTCAGCAAGAATCCTGTCAGGTGAGTTTAGCAAAAAATTAGTAATTTTCCATCCAGGACCACTACTCCCAGCTTCTTGGCTATAAATCCCCACTTGTCCATGCTATATTCGGAATTGACCCCAGTTCTATACTGAGGTCTCTTTTCCCCTGTTGCAAAGTCCTAGATAAAATCTGCTTTCACTGCTTTAACTACTGTCCAGATCTGGTTTTCTTTGACATGTCTGTTTGGGATGATGAAAAAGTTCTAGAGGTTGGTAGTGGTGATGGTTGCACAACAATGTGAATGTATTTAACACCACAGAACTGTACACTTAAAAATGGTTAAAATGGCAAATTTTATATTATCACACAAAAAACAAACTATTAGATTGGTGCAAAAGTTATTGCAGTTTTTGCAATTATTTTTAACCTTTTAAACTGCAATTACTTTTGCACCAACCTAACAGTTTTTTTAAAAAAAGATTTTTGGGGCTGGCCAGGTGGCTCCGGAGGTTAGAGCTCCATGCTCCTAACTCCGAAGGCTGCCGGTTCGATTCCCACATGGGCCAGTGGGCTCTCAACCACAAGGTTGCCAGTTCGATTCCTCGAGTCCCACAAGGGATGGTGGGCTCCGCCCCCTGCAACTAAGATTGAATAAGGCACCTTGACCTGAGCTGCAGCTGAGCTCCTGGATGGCTCAGTTGGTTGGAGTGCGTCCTCTCAACCACAAGGTTGCCGGTTTGACTCCCACAAGGGATGGTGGGCTGTGCCCCCTGCAACTAGAAACCGCGACTGGATCTGGAGCTGAGCTGTGCCCTCCACAACTAAGACTGAAAGGACAACAACTTAACTTGGAAAAAAGGTCTGGAAGTACACACTGTTCCCCAATAAAAGTCCTGTTCCCCTTCGCCAATAAAATCTTAAAAAAAAAAAAAAAAGATTTTTAAAAAGGTTAAATATATAATGGAAGCGTTAGTCCAGAGATCCTACAATTGTCCCTCCTGGAGTCCATTGGGGCTTGTCTTAGAGTTCTTGGTCTGTCTCTTTTAGAGTTGCCTGAGGAAAATATAGGGCACCAAGTTAATTTGAATTTCAGATAAAAAAAAAAAAAAAAAAAAATATATATATATATATATATATATATATATATATATATATATATTTAGTGTAATTATATCCCAAACTAAGCATGAGACATACTAAAAAATTATTTATTGCTTACTTGAAATTCAAAATCAAATAAGTATTTGATATTTTTATTTCCTAAATTTGGCAATCCTACTTTCTTCCTAACACTCTCCAAGTTTTGTCCTCCTTCCCTGCCCCTGCTTCCAAGGGCGTTAGGTTGAATTGTCTTTTTTGACAAGAACATTCCACCTTTTCACCAGCTGTAGTACATGGTCCCCACCAGCTGTGGAGTCCACCTATATTATGGACTGAATACTTGTGTCCCCCCAAATTCATATGTTGAAGCCCTACCCCCCAATGTGGTGGTATTTGGAGCCTTTGGGGAGGTAATTAGGGTTAGATGAGGTCATGAAGGTGGGACCCTCATGATGGAATTAGTGCCCTTATAAGAAGAGACACAGGAGAGTTTGCTCTTTTCTTTCTCTTCACCATGTGAGGACACAGAGAGAAAGTGGCCATCTGCAAGCCAGGAAGAGAGTTCTCCTCAGGAACCAAATTAGCTGGCACCTTGATCTTGGACTTCCCAGCCTTCAGAACGATGAGAAATAATTATTCAAGTTGCTTAAGCCATTCAGGCTATGGTATTTTGTTTTTAACGAATACAACCTGCTAACACATTTCCCCCTCACTCCTCCTGAGCAATGACTGAGTAACTTAAGTATCCAGGTTACATCGAAGAAGGGGAAATGTGCTGTGCACAGAGGAGAGCACGCAGGATCGAGGCCTCGCCACTCATTCCTTGTATGACCTTGGGCCTTGATTGCCCCGTTTATAAATTGGGGTTAAAAGTGCTTGCCCTGCCTCCTTTTGAGAGCTGTCATTAGATGTCAGCAGTTCTTCGTGATCTGTAAAGTTTATTCAAGGACAAAAGGAAATTTGGATGTGCTCTGGGATGTCTGTCTATACATAGACACACAAACACACACCACATGACATGAAACCTAGCTGTGTTTTCTCACAAAAGTGCAGCTAGACAGTGCCCCATGGCCCAGGCCAGCCAGTTCACCGCCATACAGTTCACCTTTCACTACATAAAAGTTCTCTGCCAAATCTACTATTTGTAGACTCATCCCAGACCTAATTTTAAAAACTTCCAAGGAGCTAGATTGCAAAGACATTTGACCTCAGCCACTCAAGCTGCAATGGGAATCCTTGACCTCACTCTGGAAAAGAAAACCTGAATATCATTCTACTGTGTGGACCCTATGGCCCTACCTGCCTTTGTTGGCTCATTGTGTTATTCTATTTATATGAAATATCCAGAATATGTAAATCCTGGGAGACAGAACATAGATTGGTGGTTTCCAGGATCTGAGGGAAGGGGAGAATGGGAAATGGCTACTTAATGGCAAGTTTTTATTTTGGGGTGATACAAATGTTTGGAACTACATAGAAGTGGTGGTTGCACAACATTGTGAATGTGCTAAATGCCACTGAACTGTGCACTCTCAAACTTTCATGACAGTCATATAAGTTCACTTTATATGACTTTCACCTCACTTCAAACAAACAAACAACAATAACACAAAGATGCTGGGAGTAGGAAATGCTGTATCCATATGAGGCCAAGCCTGTGTCTTACCCTTTCTACCCTCCTTGGTGTGGAGCGTGTACTGGATGTGAGCTACATCAGAGAACGCAAGAGTCTGAAGAGACCTCAGAGGTCGTAGAGTGACGCTCCACTCACGGACAGAGGAGCATGGTGGCAGCACCGATAGACTGAGGGCCTTTTCTCTGTATCCTCCGAGGATACCTTTTTCTTTCCCCAGAATGAAGATGAGGAAGACACAACAGTCTCCCTTGTCACCATTCTTTCAGCCCACATTGGTGGAGTGCTTGCTCTGTGCCTTCAAACAAGTCAGGGAGACGGACACTTAAGCCGATGCTTGCCTGGTGTGATTGCATTTTGATGGAAGCAGTGGAGGGCTTGCTCCGAAGCACGGAGCAAGGCGTGCATTCAGTTCAGACTGTTCTCGGTCATGCAAATAAAAACCTCATGACAGGGCTTACGCACTAGGAGTTGCTGTTCTCCACATTGCAGGAGAACCAGCGGTAGACGGAACGGGGCAGATTTCATGGCTCCATGGTGCCTTGCGGGACCTGGAATCTTCTTTCTACTCTGCTTTAGTACATGCAGTCACCCTTATGGTTGTAATACGTGTGCTCCATTCTGGGGCATTGCGGCTGACTTCCAGGTGGGAAGGAAGGAAGCACAAAGAAAAAAGGCAAAAGGCATGTAGGAGGCCAATCTTTTCCTTTTTTAAAAAGCTTCTCTAAGACTCTGCATCCAGCAACTTCCTCTTACAATTTATTGGCGGGGACTGGATCACATGACTGCTCCTAGCTGCAAGGGAGTCTTGTGAAATGGGTATTGAAATCCCCTGAACAAAACTGGAATTTCATTAGGAAGAAGGGGAGAATGGACAGAGGGTAGTCAGCTGTGCAGTGTCTGCTAGATACACCTAATCCTTCCTTGTGGCTTCGGGGGTTGCTCGGTGAAGGTTTTCTGGAGAACGTGATGCCAGACATGAAGCTTAAAGACTAAGTAGGAGTTACCTTGGTGAAGCAGGGGGTAGTTATAGGCATTCCAGGGACGTCAGACAGCAGGAGTGTATTAATTAAGGTAAGGTTAGCTGCTGCAACAAACTGAACACTTTAAATAAAAACTTTATAATGGCTTAAATGTAGTGGAAGCTAAGTTCTCACTAATGGAACATCTGAAACAGTGGACGGTTCTCCTTCACATTTTAATCCGGGGACCCAGGTACTTTCCATCTAAGACTACCATCTTCAACACGGAGCTTCCAAGATTGGAAGGGGAAAGAGCATGAAGAGCCTTGTGGGAGGTTTGATGGAACAGGCCTGGAAGCAGCATACAACTCTTGTTTACATTCCATTGGCTAGAGCTGGTTCAAATGGCCACATCCAACTGCAGGGGAGACTGGGAAATATAGTCTATTTATATTCCCAGGAGGAAGAGCTAGCCAGTTTCTGATATAATGATCAGGAGGTGAGAAAATGTACAGTTGGGTGTGGAGTAGGAAATGAGACAAAACCATAAACAGTTTGGTGTTGCTGAAGTTCAAAGGCAGAGAGGGGTGGGGATGAGATTAGAGAAGTCAGTAGGCACCAGACCACAACACTAGGTATGGTTTTTGGAGTTTCCTAGTCTATGCCAGGTAACGAGCTCGGTACTTTACATATATAATCTCAATTATGACAAAATATCTGACCTGCGGAGAAGAGGTAGGAGACCTTCTATGTGTATTTGTTTTGCATAACAATCCTATTTCCTAACAGGTATATAGATCTTCATTGAATGCAAAATACATGTACGTATACAATGTTTATTGCTTATAAGCATTTGATGAGGAAAATATTCCCATCATTCTTATGTAAAATTGGGGGGAAAATTAGGTTTTAAGATATTTAAGAACTTGCACTCTTATCCACTATATTATCCACTATATTATCTCTCAAAGAGGGTCTCATGTGTCGTATAGTAAGGAGTCTACACTTGAGCCAGCTCTTTCTGTGGCCAAACTTGGGCTCCTTCAGATTTGTTTAGACTTACCTCTAATCAGTGGCATCAGGGGGACAGGAAGGACTCCATGCAACCATGAATGCATCCTTCTTGGAGCAGTACCTGGATCTCCCAGTGAGGAAGGGCTCCATTTTCAGAGGGAAAGCTCAGCGAGCTTCAGTGCCCTTCTCTGAGCCCAAAATGACCACCTGAGAACCTTACAGCTCTCCCACCACCCCCAATTCTGGCCTTCTCTACAGCCGTGGAGGCCTACGGCTGGGTAAACAGAGACGGGGAGCATAAGCAAGGGCGAGCAGAAGCGGGGCACTGGCAGGGCTGATATTCATTAGTCATAGTAGACACAATACTTGTAGAGACCCACAAAAATATTTTAATTAAAGTCAGAAGACAAAAATGAATTTCAGATTGAAAGACATATTTTAATATAAAATATTAATATATTCATCTATGTGCCAACATAGGCATAAAATATAACTTTTAATATTTGTTTATAGAATAAGGTCCTCATGAAGGCAAAAGTGCTTAGCCTATGAAAGTCATAATGAGGTTGGTGCGTGAGTGTGTGTGTGTGTGTGTGTGTGTGTGTGCATCCAGCATCCATCTCATTGAACCCCATGCACCATAACATGCTCTAAGGAACCTGGAACCTAGAGCCCACTCCCCTGCCTGGATGTATGTGCATTACAGGAGCTGTGCCCCTCCCTTCCTGGTACAGTGTCCACAACTCTGAATTTCCACTAGTGTGGGAGCTGGCACAGGGCAGTAGGTCTAATCCTTGAAAGAGCTCCTGCAGGATTATCCCAGCCTCCCCGCAGCACCGCAGCGGGCTCATTTCCAGGGAGGAGGAGACCAGAGCAGGGTGGCTTCCCAAAGTGGGAATACCAGGGATGGCAAATGCCCAGCAGAGGCTTCTGGAACATGGCAAGGGACCCTAATGGGAGGGGCTAAATCTCAGAGGTAGGATTATGCAAATCAAGCCAATTCCAGCCAGAAATCTGAAGCTTGAAAAAAACCCAGCCAGTGGGAAAGAACTTAAATTATAAAAATTTAAAAGTATGAAATGTGAAATAATCCCTTAAGGTGCTATTTAATAACTAAATCGTTCTGACACAATGAACCACATGTGTAACGTCCTCCCCACCACACACACACACACACACACACACACACACACACACCCCACCCACCCCCACCCCCCCACCCCCCCACACCCCCACACCCCTCCACCCCCCCCACACCCCCACCCCCCCACCCCCCCACCCCCCCACCCCCCCACCCCCACCACCACCACCACCACCACCCCCCCACCCCCCCCACCCACAGTACCTTTTCTCCAACCCACACTACCACCCATGCATGGGTATCTTCTCTGTCCCTCCTTCCCATCTCATAAACCAAGCAAGTACTGAAATCCCACTTCGATCAGTGAGGGGAATATGCTCTTGATCCTGAAAGTGTGTGAATTTGACTAGAGCAGAAGTAATCAGTATGTAAATTGGTTTTCCGGTATGCTAATGTTTATGCATAGAGATGATAATTTAGATAGGAGGAGGACCAGGTGAAAAGTGGGCGAAGAGAGCCAGGGGTGGATATGAGTCATCGGTGGCTCCTGCTGGCTGGAGACAGGGGTGCAGGGAGGAAAGGGAAGTGGTAGGGTCCTGTAGATGTCTGGATGGAGATGCTGAGCACAGCAGGATCTGGGTGAGCGGGGTGACTGGAGAAAGAGAAAGCTGAGTGGCGGCCCCAGGGCCCACACAGGAGAGGGCTGGTAGCCACTGGTCACGTGTGGGTATTAAGCACTTGAAATGTGGCTTGTGTGTATCACTGAGGAACTGAACTGTCAAGGTGCTTAATTTTAACTAACTTAAAAATAGACTCCATTCAATCATTGGAAAGCTTAAGTATGTGTCAGACAACTTGGGTGTCTGAATTGACTTTTTCAATGTAATTTTGTGAAATTTAAATATAGACCATGTATTTCCAATAAAAATTTAGCATCCAAATTGAAGTATGCTATAAGTGTAAAATATACAATAAACTTCTAGGACTTCATATGAAAAAAATTTGTTCAAGTACCTCATTAATAATTTTTTATAAAATTACATGTGAAATGATAATATTTTGGATATATGGGTTAAATAAATATACTATTAAAATCAATTCAACTTTTTAAAAACTTTTAAAAATGTGGCTACTGGAAATTTAAAAATCACACATGCTGCTCACATTATATTTCTAGTGGCCAGCTCTTCCCTAGTTACAAAGGTTGCTACGAGGGACCTACCCCTGGCTTCAAGTGAAAGAGAAGAATTAGAAAGCTGGGAGCAGAAGGCTCTCTAGGCTAGGACCAAAGGTAGCTTGGGGGTGGGGATAAGAGGGGAGTGGGGGCTGGGGGGGTTAGAGACAACTGGACCTGGCAATGTAAAAATGTGTTTCATGTGGCAGGCCATGTTCATTAGTTTATATCACGAGGCTTAGGTATCTCTTGGCTCCCTCCAAATCTGCATCCCTGAATACCCCTGCACCCTCCTCCCCCCATCTTTGTTCATGTGTTGGCAGAGTGTGTCTCATCTATAGTGGCATAACCATCACTGGGCCATAAGCTTCTCCAGCACACATCATGTCCTATTTCTCTTTGTATTCTGAGTATTAGCATCATGCTATAGTTACAAGACACTTGATAAATATTTTGCGGACAGACGAAACAGCAATCAAGTTGCTGTTTGCTTTAGTGGGTTGGCAAGTGTGTGTTTTGGGCTGAAGAGACCTTAAGGAAAGAGGAGGGCAGGCCCTGAGAAAAGACTAAAGGCTGCTGAGGGAGGAGAGTCTTCATTCCCGGGGGAAGTTCTGGGGAGCCTGAGGAGTGGAAGGAAACTGTGTCAACCCAGTAGTAGCTCCACACCCCACCTTCTATCTGGATATTTTTTGCAATAGCTTCCGAACTGGCCTCCTGCTTCCACTCTTGACACCTTCAGTGTATTCTCAACATGGCAGCCAGAGGTGTCCTTTTAAAACATGGCAGATCATGTGACTCTTCCGCTCAAAACCCTCATCTCAGAGTAAAGCCCTAGTCCCTTAAATTGGCCTATGTGACAATAGACTCTCAGGTGACTCCCATGACCCCCATTGCCTGATGTTCACACTTTTGCACACCCCTCCCCTGGAGTGTGGTCAGAACCTGTGACTTGCTTCTAACCAAGAGAATACAGCAAAGGTGACCGGACGGATGCGATTACATGTACGTGACGATGTTACATAAGATTGTAAAACTGTAGCACCATCTTGCCAGGGCAAGCCCTTGCTGCCTTGAAAAAGCAGGCTGCCATGTTATGAGCTGCCATATGGGGAGGACCGTGTAGCAAGGAGCTAAGGAGGCCTACAGTCAGCATTCAGCGAGCACTGAGGCCTTCAGTCCAGCAGCCTGCAAGGAACTGGACGCTGCCATGTGTGCTCAGAAGCAAATCCTTCCCCAGTCAAGCCCCAGATGAGAACCCAGCCCCGACCAACACCTTTTTGTTTGTAATTGAAAAGTAATTCACATACCCTAAATTCTGTCCTTTTTAAAGTATACAGTTCAATGGTCTTTAATATATTCACAAAGTTAGGCAGCCATCACCACCATCAAATTCCAAAATATTTTCATCACACCAAAAAGAAACCCCAGGCCCATTAGCAATCATTCCCCATTCTCCCCTCCCGCAGCCCCTGGAAACTACAGATCTACTCTGTCACCATGGACATGGTTATTGCAGCCTCACAGAGGACCCAGGTAAGCCATACCCAGACTGCTGACCTACAGAAACTGTGAGCATCTAAACATGTGGGGTTTGAAGCCCCTAAGTTTGTGGTACAATTATTACATGGGAACACATAATTAATGCAGATTTTGGTTCCTGAAATGGGTTGCTGCTGTAACAGATATCTAAAAAGGTGGGGGTGGCTTTGGAACTGTGGTGTAGGCAGAGACTGGCAGAATTTTGAGGAGCGTGAAGAGAAAGCCTAGATTGCTTTAATTAGACTGTTAGTAGAAATGTGGACTTGGAGGACTTGCCAGCAAGAATTCAAAGGAAGTGGGGATTTCATTAATAGCAACTGGAGAAAGGGAATCCTTGTTAGGTAGTGGCAGAAAGCTTGGACGAATGGTTCCCTGCCGTTTCGTGGAAACAGAATGTGTAAGTCATGAACTGGTTAATATACTGAGGAGCAAAACGTGGAGGTGCTGCCAGGTTTCTTCTTGCTGCTTATAGTAGACTGTGAGAGGAGAGAGACAAATTGAGGGAAAAACTGGTTTAAAGAACAGCTGAAAAGGAATCAAGACTAGATGATTCTCAAAATTCTCAGCCTCCCTACATGACAGAAGGTGCTGAAATTAAGAAATGGCCTCCAAGCACATGGAATAGAGATAAACCTGGGCTGGAGACAAAGCAGGAAGTGTGACTATACAATCTTTTGTTAAAACATCGTGAAGATCAAAGGATCAGAATAGAATTGAGTCACACAGACGGCTGTTCAAGAGATTAAGGCTATGCTTCACAGAACTCCTTAATCCAACCATGGGGCCTCCAGGAGGCGGCTTAGGTGAGTATCCCTCAGCCAGGTCATCAGGACCTTCTTGCAAACATTGGGTGTGACTTTTGCCTAATAGAGTGAACCCCACTGAAATCACAGAAGACACACAAAGTTTTTGACAAAGCTGTTTCAGCAAGGGCACTGCCAGCTTGAACTGTGAGGGACAGAGAGAGTACAAAATGAAAGGGGGCTTTAGGACCCCCAAAATTCTTATTGTAAGAAGAAAGCTGATTACACTACTCAGCTGCAAATACATGCTACCTTTCATGAAAAAGGAAGGATGACTCCAGGGGCGGAGCCCAAAAGGCAGAGCTGAGGGACGTGGAATTATTCTCAGGTGTTACAACCTAATCAGGGAGCACCCAATATTTGCCCCGCTGGATTTCAGAACTGCTGTGGGCCAGCGATTACTTTGTAGCTCCCATGTTACCCCTTTTTGAGTAGGAATGCCTGTAACTGTTATCTCACCATTGTATGTTGTGTGTGAGGAGGCAGATACCTTCTATCTTTAGTTTTATAGATCGAGTAAGAACACCTAAAGGAAACTCATCTATATGTAAACATGATTTAGGTGAGATTCTGGAACTGGACCTTGGCGGATGGGCAGGGTGAATGTATTTGGCAAGTGCAATGGACATGAGTCACTGGGGGACAGAGGGTGGAGGGAACAGATTCTAAGGTGACCCAGTGACCCCACCTTCTGGTATTCACACCCTTGCATAATCCCCTTCCCTTGGGCATGGGCAGGACCTGTGTCCTGCTTCTAATCGATAGAGAACGTCATGGGTTATAGTATATATGTGATTATACATCCATGATCATGTTATTCATAACACCTGTCTTGCCAGGGCACTGTCTCCCTTGCTGGCATTGGAAAGGCAGGATGCCATGTGGCAAGCTGCCATGTGGGGAGGACATATGTGCAGCAAGGAGCTGAGAGACATCAGCAGCCTGCAAGGAACGGAGTGCTGCTGTGTGAGCTTGGGAGCAGGTTGGTCCCCGGTCAGGTGCCAGGTGAGAACCCAGCTCTGGCCAACACCTTCATTGCAACCTTACAGGGGGCCCAGGTAACCCCAAGTACATTATGAGGTCGCGTGTGTTGTTCAAAGTTGCTCAGTGTGTGGTAATTTGTCACACAGCGATGGAGAGCTGATACAACCTGTCAGCCCCTCCTCACTCTGAGCCTCACCTGACTTCTCCGACCTCACCTGCTGCTACTCTGTCCCTGGCTCACTGCACTGTCACTGCAAGCATTTGCCTCCTGCCTTTGCACTTGCTGTCCCCTCTTCCCAGAATGCTCTTCCTGCACATAAATGCGTGACTCATTCCCTTACCTCCTTCCGATTACATTTTGCCATCACAGTCAGGCTTTCCTTTAAAAAATTGCAACCCATGTGTGGGGACAAAGTCCCCGAGAGCAGTTTCCAGGCTTTCGGCCTCAGGTGGAAAGGCGCTGGTGCGGGTAGTAGATGGCCGTCGGCTGTGGGTAGTTTGCCGTCAGTTGTAACCAGTTAGCCATTAGCCACTAATATAACTGCCGTGGCTGCGCTGGTCAGAGAGTCGAGAGGGAGTCAGTCGGTTGGCAGAAAAGCGGACAGCAGGTCGCACGTCGTGTGAATCCAGCCTCCAGTGAGACTATACTGGTATGACTCCCCTACCTATGGCTCCGTGGGTGTTCCTTTTTGGCCTCACCATATCCTGCGTTCTTATATGGGGAGCGGGAGCAGAGACCCCGCAGGCCGCCCCGCATGACACCATGTCTACCCCCATTCCAAACTCTCCCTGTCCCCCTTTCTTCTTTATTTTTCTCCAATGCTTTTGCCATTACATTTGCGTGGTTTTTTTTTAACCGTTGTATTCTCAGATCATGGGAGATGCTCATTAAGTACTATGTAGGAGAGAAAATAAATGAACCATGGAGATTCCAGATGTCGGGGATGCTTAGGAAAATGAGGAGAAAGGACTGTACATCTGGAGGACACTTTCTGTCTAGCAGATTTCTGTAGAACCCACCTTGTAACATACTTTTCCTGGACAAACTCCTTGTTATAGCAAACATGACCCTGCAGGTTGAGGGTGAGCTGTGGGTCTCTTCCTATGTTCTACAAAATAGCAAAGACTATGTATGTCTAATTACTTGAGATATGTAGAGGGAGTAACACAATGTTACATTGGTAAGTGGTCAGCCGTGAGGGATGCAGCTGTCATCTGATTATGTACATGAGGACCTGCAGATCCAGAGAAGTCAGTAAACCTCGCCAAGGTCACTCAGTTACTTTGTTCCAGGTCTAGGAACCAGAAAGGAGTCTTGAGACTCACAGCCTGCACCTGGAGAGAGTGGCTCCCTGGTCAAACTTCCCTAGGAGCCGTCGGCCCCTGAAGTGTGGGGTAGGAGCTGTCGGTTCCAATCCAGCTCTGCCACGAAAGCGCCACATATCCTGAGCAAGGTTTCTCCACCTGGGACAGGAGCTGACATTGCACCTGAGCTAAATGCAGGTCATTTTCTGACCAGACAAAAGATGAGGGGCAGCGATTTGCCAGACACTAGAGGACCCTACTCAACACAAGAAGCCTGGAGCCCCAGAGGAGCAGGGAAAGAAGAGACTGGGGAACACGTGGCCTCGGCAGGCCTCTCCCTGGTCTCCTGTACATGTCCGTCTCCGCCTTCCTTCCGTCTTCTGCCTTCCTTCCGCCCTGTTTTCTGTCCTTTCCTCTCTCTTCCCTCTTCCTCGCCTTCATCTCTCTGGGTTTCTCAGCCCCTTTCAGTGTTCATCTCTGCCGCAGTTTCTGTATTTCCCACCTCCCGCTTGCCTGCTTGCTTGCTCCCTCTGCTGCTTCCTTCCTCCCGTCTTTCTCAGCCTCTCCTCCAAGCCCAGACCCAGTCTCTTCTCCACCCCCACCCCACGCTCCAGAGCTGGAAGGGGTGTGTGGGGAGCTTTGACCAGCTCTGTGGAGAATGTGTGCACAGCTTGGGGTCATTCCTGTGCATGAGGGGCTCCTTGCTCAGGCCTCTCTCTGGCGAAGCCAGTGCCTGAGGAGTCTTCACTGGGGCCCACACACCAGAGACCAGGCACAGCCAGGATCAGGACTGTGGGAAAACCAACTGACCTGTTCTCGTCCACTGTTCCACTCCTAAATAAGCTTTGTGACCTTGGGAAAGTCACCTAACTTCTCTGAGCTCTACTTTCCTTATGTGCAAAATCAAAATAGTAATACCCACCTCATAGCGTTGTTTGAGGATTCAGTTCAGTCGAATAAGCACGTCCCTAGTGATTGCAATATAGCAGGCACTGTGTTAGTTGCAGAGGAAAACAAAGATGGATTAAATATGTGCTCAAAACTCAAGGCAACTGGGAGAAACTGACATTTGAATGACCTTTATTCAAGCAGAACAAAAAATGCTAAAGAGAGGTATATGAAAATGTACTGTGGGAGCAAAGAGGAATATGTGATGAGTTCTGATTGGGAAGAAGGTCGAGACTTCTCAGAAGTGTGTTGTAAAATAGAATTGCAATAGGTGAAGGCGAATGGAAAGACAATGATGGAAGCAGTGACGTTAACAAGCTATGTAAGCACGAGACGGGACGGTGTTTGGAGGATGTTCTAGTGGCTGGAAGGTAGGATGTGGGTGCATATATAGTGAGAGGCAAGAAAGGAACTCAATGTTCCATCATAGCAGGATTATTTATGCTTTCAAACCTTTTTTTTTTTTTTTACTGTGATCAACAGCAAGAAATATATGTTACATCTCTAGTCAGTACATAAATAAACACGCACGCACACATATGTAGATCTAATTGAATCACATATTCAAGAGATAATATTTAAACTTATCACATATGATGCACTCCATTTTCTGTTCTATTTTATTTTACATTTTAAAATAACTCATTACATTAATTTTATGATCCACTACTGCCTGCATTTTGCAAAGCACTGCTTAGGCAATGGGGAACTATTGAAGATTTTTTTTTTTAAACGCTCCTATTTTTAAAAAACTTTTATGTATTTTAAGTGTGTTTTTCCAGGACCCATCAGCTCCAAGTCAAGCAGTTGTTTCAATCCAGTTGTGGAGGGCGCAGCTCACAGTGGCCCATGTGGGGATCGAAACAGCAACTTTGTTGTTAAGAGCACCGCACTCTAACCAACTGAGGTAACTGGCTGCCCCCCATTGAAGATTTTTTGAAGAAGATAGTGACCCAAGATTAGAAGTGGGGTGGGATGTCTGGGAGGCAGAGTGAGCCATCATGAGGCTTTGGTAACAGTGCCAGGGAGCGACCAGACCACGAGGGCTGGGATTGATCAAATGAGCCCAGGACCAGGACAAGGCTTCGAATGTAGTTGTCCTCAGTAAATATTATACTTCTGGAGTTGGAAAGTATAAAGAACTGTGGCAATGTTGAGATTCCTGGCGGAGTGGGGCAGGGTATGATTTTCCTTTGGAGCAGATCTCACCGTGGCTTGCTGGGTGTCTGGCAGACCCAGGCAGAACCCCTAACCCTGGCCTGTCATCTTGCTAGGGCTTCTGTTAGGTAACATGAGGACTGGTGCAGAGATATGGATGGCTCAGGATAAAGCCGTCATCGCAGTGATCCACGTACCCGCCATCCTAAGCACCTGTGCAGGTGGTGATGGGGGAGGAGCATCATCTCATATGCAAAGAACAGCACATGGTTTTTCAGATCCAGGCCCAACCCTCAAGGCCACTGCCTTTCTTCCTCAAAGAGTAGGAGTTGGGGTCCTACTCCCTGCTTGGCCATTAGGCTCAGCTATGGGCCCAGGCCTGGCTGATGGGAGGCCCTGAAAAGAACATGCATCTTAACACCAGATGTCTCTGGCCCCTGCTTTACTAGTTAGTAGCGTGTGATCTTGGGGAAGTTACTTCACGACTCTGAGCTTCATTTTTCTCATGTGTAAAATGGGAATAACAATACCTTTTACCTGTTGGTAAGATTAGCAGCCACTGGTTCTCTTCTCTTCTCACTCTAGTGAATCTTGTCTATACTCATGGCTTCAATTAAAAAAATTTTTTTATTAAGATATAATTTTCATATAAAGTTCACACATTTTAGTGCACAGTTCTGTGAGTTTTGACACATGTACATAGTTGTGTAACCCCCACCACAATCAAGATTAGAACAGTTCCATCACCCCCAAAAATCTGTGCCCTCACCCCAACAACCCACCCCAACAACCACTGATCTGATTTCTATCACTAAAGATTATTTTTGCCTGTTCTATTATAGAATGTTGTATAAATTGAATTATATATATGTACGCTTTTTTTATCTGACTTCTTTCACTCAGCAAAATATTTTCAAGATTCATCCATGTTGTTACATGTACCTGTACTTTGTTTCTTTTTGTGAACAAACAGTATTCCATTGTATGGATATCCCACAATTTATTCATCCATTCATGACTGATGCACATTTGAGTTGTTTCCATTTTGGGGTTTTTTATGGAAAAGCTGTGATAAACATTATTTTGCAGGTCTTTTGTGTAGACAAATGTTTTATTTCTCTCAGGTGAATGTCAAGGAATGCAGTTGCTGGGTTGTATGGTAAGTATGTGTTTAACCTTTGCAGAAACTGCCTGTTTTCCAAAGTTGTCATACAATCTTACATGTCCACCATTAGTATATGAGAGCTCTGGTTGTTCCACATCCTGGCTTTGTCATTCTTTGAAAATTTTAGCCATTTTAGTGAAATCCTATCTCATATCTCATTGTGGTTTTAATTTTGCATTTCTTTAATGACTAATGATGTTGAACACTTTTTATGTACTTATTGTTAATTTTCATAGTCTGATTTATAAAGTGCCTATTTAAGCCTTTTCCAGCGCGGCAATTTTTATTAGCCAGTTTACTTCTGTCCAAATCTCACTCACATCTGGGCTCTGGATGACTGTGTCAATGTCATTCTTGAGAATTCTGTTTGGATGTCTCAAAGGGACCTCAACTGAACATAAAGGTAAACTCAAACCTTCTCCCTCCCTCTTCCTCCTTCCTCAGACCTTAGCCTCCACTACTGATACTTGTTTTAGTAAATGAGCTCACTAGCCACACAGTGGCACAGACCGGAGACTCAGAAGTCATCCCTGACTCCTCTTCTTCTGTAGTCTCCTCACTCCCATCCACTCCGTCACTTTTCCTCCTACCTACCTCTTGAGCCCATTTGCTTCTCCCCATCCTCATCATAGCCTAAATTACTATTACTTCTCACCTGGATTACTGCAATAGCCTCCTTTCTAACTAGTCGTGCTTCTTTCAGGCTGTTCTAACAGGGAATCTTTATAAAACACGGATTTGATCACATTACTCTCTTGTTTACATTCTTAGTGGCTTCCCATAACTTTTCAGTTGAAGATCAATTCCTTAATGTGAATTCTAAGACTGGGCCGTGACTCCCTCCGCCACCTGGTTTTCTTTTAGCTGTAACGCCAGGCTTTCTCCTGTCTTGGGGCCTTTGCACATGCCGTGCCCGGTCTGGAACACGCATTCCCTTTTCTTTACCTCACTAACATGCTTATTCTTCTCATCTCAGTTCAAACATCACTTTCTCAGAAAAGTCTCCCTTGACCCCAAGGCTAGAGTAGGTCCTACTACTATATGCCCTCAGAGAACCCTGTAATTTTCTTACTTGGCACTTATCAACTTATAATGATATATTTCTGGGATTATTCAATTAACATTTCTCTCACTAGACTAGTAGGCTCTCTGAGGACGGGGACTGTATTTTGTTCATCACGCGTCCCTGGTATGTCACCCCAGGGCCAGCTAGGTAATGTGTAGGGCCCAGTACAAAATGGAAATGCAGTGCCCCTGTTCAAAAAGCAGGAAAAATGTCATTAAAGGTGTCAATATATATAGCTTTTTATTTTCTTCCATGTTCTCCCTCTCAACTTGTCGTGGTATTTTTATTTACTATTTGTAAGTTAAAAAATAAATTTAAATTATTATCGTGAATTTTACCATTCATCTTTATATGATACAAGTTTTAAATGGAAATATGAGCATTTAACTCAGATGTGAAATCACCAAAATGACACAATTCACATTTCATAGCTTGTCCATTTTATTCTTACCAGAACAGTGAAAATGCTGTTACAAGTTAACTCAGATGTTTCTATTTCATTTCTTGACTTGCACACATTCTACCCGCACACTCTACCTTTGGGTTATTGATGAGTGAGGAAGCACCGAAGGGAAAGGAGCTATAAGCTATTGTAGCTCTTCCTTCATTTCAGCATACATGTTGGTTAGCACAGGGATTGATAGTAGGAAAGGATATGATAGAGTTCCTTGGTCATTTGCGTTTCTTCAAATGTCACTGCCTTCTTCCTGTGTGCAGAGTAAGTTCTGGTTTGAATGGGAGGCATGGCTTCTTGGGCCTTTGAGCATCTGCTCACTCACTCATAGAGCCAACACCCTTCCCTTGTGCTCGATTTGACTGTCCCTGTGCGCCCCCTGGGGTGTGGGCCCATCAGAACTCTGCTTGTGGGATACTGAGGCTTATGTGGATGGGTGACATGACGCGACGCTCCTCTGTGCACATGCAGCTCTACTGTCTCACTGGACTTCACTTACAAAACACAAATGTAAATATATAATTATTAATAACCTCAAGATGGTGAGGGCAGAGCATTTAAACCAAGTGCAGGGACTTTTTGAGCACAGGACCCCTCGTGACTGCACATGTCATACGTTGATGAAGGTGGTCTGTAACATACACAATAGACGCTTAATAAGTATCTGTGAAATAAACGAATGAAGGGTTGTCACTTGATAGAAGAGAAATAGTTCATTTTGTTTTAGTAAAAACTGAAGACCTCCCTCTTTTATCACCTTGGAGACTCGGCATAAACTTCAAAGGGGCGCCATTACTTAGGATTGTCTGTCTTGGGGAGACACACTTCCTCCTACATTTCAGAGCAAGAGTGAAAGAGAAAGACATGAGGGGGCTGGGAAAGCCTGCCCGGTCCCGCCTGTCAATTAATCACTGCAGTCTGCATATATGGCATCTGGCGCCTTGTAGCCTGAGCTCCTAAGACGTGGCCTTAACTGAGAAAGTGTGACTTAAACTTGCAGCTCACTGCCTTCACCCACCTTGTCCACGCCCCCCCCCCCCCATCCTGTTCCCTTCAGCCTCCACCCCTGCTCAGCGAGAGAGCTGAGGTTGCTACTTCATTAGCAGGGGGCCTCTGGAACCCATTCTGGAGGGGCTGAGACAAGCAGCGTAGCTCGGCCCAGGGCAAACGCACTGGCTGGGGGGATGATCAATTCCGTGTCTCTGGCCTTGACTTCCGGGCCACAGTTCGGCATCTGCAGAAAAGAGCTCTGAGAATTGCAACGGCCAAGAGTTCAGAGATCTGGCTTTACCATACACAGTCCATTGTGTGACCTTAGGCAAATGATATTCCCTCACTGGGGCTCATTTTCTCCTTTGTCAGATGAGAAAATGAACCACATAAGCAGTGTTGCCAGAGCTTCCAGTGTCTCAGGAATTACACTGGTTGGAGGAAGGAGGAGTCTCCCCAAATCCAGTCAGCGGTGGTAACAACAACAATAAGAGCAGACACTAGCGGAGCGCTCACTGCTCCAGGTGTTAGCTAAGTGCTTTAGATGCACCAAGGCATTCAGTAGTCACAATGTTCCTATAAGATGGGTCCATTTTCAGATGAGGAAACTGAAGAGCTAAATAGTTAAGTAACTTGCTCAGGGTAACACAGCTAGTGAACAACAGAGCAGGAATTTGAACTTTGTAGTTTAACTCTGGAGTACATCTACTTAACTACATGATTCCCATTTTATCTACCCATTTTATCTATCCATCCATCCATCCATCCATTTATCCATTTATCCAAGTTCCATGTAAGAGCTTATTTGATTAAAAAAATTATTTTTCTGAAAATGTTAGAAAAAATAACAAACATTTGGAAACTACTGCATATTGCCATTCAAACTGGAGATGCCCCAGGGGGTGTGGTGCTGACTGCTTCCCATTTCTTGGGTCATTCTTAGAGCAATTTCTGTGGGTGGGGGTGAGGAAAAGTTGTCAGCAATCAGAAAAAGAAAATATTTTAAAACAATTTGTCAAACATGACACCCACAGCTTTTGTGTAAACAGATGCTATATGGAAAGCTCAGGCAGCTTGGGTCTGGCTTCCTCCCTCCTTCCCGCTTTCTTATCTCTCCATCTCTTCCTGGAAGGCAGAGCTGGAAGGGATGTAGGAGTTGACTTACATAATGAGACTTCAGAGGGCTGACCTCAGACCATGGGAGAAAGGTAAAGGAAGGCAGATCATAGCTCAATATAAGAAAAAACTTCCTAGCCATTTGTCTTCCTAAAATTAGATAACAACCTTGTGACGCAGGGGACCTGTTTGTCCTGGAAAATTTGGGGCAGAGTCTGGTGACCAGCGGTGTGGCGGGGATGCTTGCGCTTGGGTAGAAGGGTGTCCTGGAGTAGGTGAGCTCCAGGTCTTCCCTTCTCCTGGACCCAGAGATTCCACTGCCAACTGCACTATGGGACTGACTCCTGAGTCCAGAGAACGGCAGACCTGGGTCCCAGCTCACGCAGCTTGTTAGGGGCCAGAGGACAGATTAGAACCAATTACCAGGGTGCTCAGCCTGGAACTTTCTCAAATATTCTCAATGACACTCACAGCAGCCCGCCTCAGAGGAGGAGGAAGTTTGTCTTCATGCCCTCCTCACTACAGGGATTTCTGGATTGTCTCAATGTGCCTGGCATGGAGGCCTATGACCTTCTCCAAATTCGAGGCGGGCCATTGATGGGGACTGCAGATGGGGAAATAATGAGGAAGGTGTGTTCCCACCTTCACCTGGGCTCACAGGTTCTGTTTGGATCTGGGCTTACGCCCCAAACACTTTCCTGTTCATATACAACATTCACAGGTGAGGATGGGGAAACTCAGAACGAGTAAGTGACTCACCCACGTACCATGACCAGAGGGGTGAAACCAGTCTCTGACTGCAGGGAAATCCCACTGCTCCCACTAAATACTAAAAACGAATAAGCATTTATCTATACCAGGTGCACTGCTAGCACAGCAACCTCATGATACCCACTGCATAGGTGAGGAAAGTAAGATTCAGACACGTTAAATAACTTCCCCAAGATCACATAGTGGGGAGGGGTAGAGTGAGGTTTCAAACCCATGTCTGCCTTTTCTAGAACCCGTGTTCTTTCTCCATGATTCTATTCCATTCCTGAATTGAGAGAAGACCCAAGGAAATAGTGTCTTGGGAGAAGGGATGTGAGAGCTCTTTCCAAGCCAGGAAGCTTGGGGTGCCTTCAGAATGTCTCAGAGCCTGGCAGGACTGACTTGATCCATCAGGGGCGAATAGGGCTTTCCCAGCCCAAAACCCAACTGCAAGACAGCCTCAGAGCCTCCTTCTGAGGCCCATGCAACGAACAGCATCCCTTCAACTGACCTTTGCTACGTGCACCTCCAGGGCTGCATTTAAGAGAAGCCCTGGCTGAGAAAGCCTGGAACAGGCTGGTCTGAGTGGGCTTTCTGCTCTGCTACTGTGTTTCCCCGAAAATAAGACCTAGCCGGACCATCAGCTCTAATGCGTCTTTTGGAGCAAAAATTAATATAAGACCCAGTATTACATTATATTAATTATATTGTATTATATTATATTATATTATATTATATTATATTATATTATATTATATTATATTATATTACATTATGTTATAAACCTGGTCTTATATTAAAATAAGACTGGGTCTTATATTAATTTTTGCTCTAAAAGACACATTAGAGTTGATGGTCCGGCTAGGTCTTATTTTCGGGACAAAATGGTATATTTTTATCCTTACAATAGCCTATGATGTGGATTCAGTTATTATTCTCATTTTACACTTGACAAAACCAAGGCCCAAAGATATTTAAAACCATAAAGTGGAATACAAATGCTGGCTAGGATTATCATCACTATTATTATATAATAATAAGACAAATGTCCATGAAAACAGATCCGAGAGGTCATATTTGCTTTACTTCCCTATCGGCTGATAACCTGATTTATTTCCAGTCCTGGCAACAGAATACATAAAAAGCATGTGTGAGCCAGGACAAGTTCTGGCTGTGTGTAGGGGCTTCGCTATTCTGCCCAGAGGCCGAGGGCTGGATGAAAAGATCCTGAATGCCCTCTCTAGTTGTCTAGAATCCATTGAATCTTCTGGGCAGGAGCAGAAGCAGCCACTGTTTCTTCCCGAGGCCCACTGGCCCTTCTGGAAAAGTGTCCAATCAGAGACAAGTGTGAAATCTGTGAGCTTTCTGTGCTGAAGTGAGAGGATTTCCCCTCAGGGCGACGCAGCTTGTGGGCAGAAGTGGCAATACCTTCTGTTCTTGTCAGGTAGTTGGGGGAGAAACGAGGCCCTGAATTAATACCCCACCAGAAAAATCAATGCCTTGCTGTTCCTGCAGGTGGTTGTTGGGCATCAGACCGCATAGTATCCTTTCTGCACCCATCAAATTACCCTAAAGTTATGATTTTTCAATTGTATGTGTCATCGCTAAGAGAAATCTAGAAATGACCTTGTTCTACAATCACAATTTTGAAACATTTTATTGATTATATACACACTTGTAGAAAAGCGCAGAGACACACACACACACACACAAATTTAACCAAGTGTTGCACCATGTCATTTTATTTTATTTTCCTATACATCTTCCCTTAGCGTGGATTTTGCTGATTACCTTCTGTGTTTTTGACATGTTTCTGTCTCTTCTAGAATTTCTGTAAATTAATAGTTGAATCTAGAAGCTTGATCAGATTTAAATTTGATTCATTTTTTACTATGTCGTTTTTCAAAAAACACATCTGAGGCCCAAAGGGATAAAGTACTATTGTCTATGGCTGAATTCTTCCCTACAACTAAGCACAATTGCTCATTGTCCTCTTTCTTCCCACATCTAACCATTACTTTATTCTTTCATTGAACACATATTTGAACAAAGCCCTGGGATTGGTGCAGGTTGGGGTGTGGGGTGGTGCCCAGGTTTATAAGGCACTAATTCTTTTTGTATAATTAAAGTTTATTGGGGTGACAATTGTTAGTAAAATTACATAGATTTCAGGTGTACAATTCTGTATTACATCATCTATAAATCCCATTGTGTGTTCACCACCCAGAGTCAGTTCTCCTTCCATCACCATATGTGGGGACAGAGCCCCAGAAAGCAGTTTCCAGGCTCTAGGCCTCACGTAGAAAGGTGCTGGCTCGGGTAGTAGATGGCCGTCGGCTGTGGCTAGTTGGACGTCAGCTGTAGCCGGTTAGCCAATTGGCCACTGATATAACTGCCGTGGCTGCACTGGTCGGGGAGTCGAGAGGGAGTCAGTCGGTTGGCAGAAAAGCGGACAGCAGGTCGCACGTCGTGTGAATCCAGCCTCCAGTGAGACTATAGTGATATGACTCCCCTACCTATGGCTCCGTGGGTGTTCCTTTTTGGCCTAGCCACATCCTGCATTCTTATGTGGGGAGCGGGAGCAGAGACCCTGAAGGCCGCCCTGCACAACACCATATATTTGATCCCCTTTACCCTCATCTACCACCCCCCTCCCGCCTTACCCTCTGGTAACCACTAAACTATTGTCTGTGTCTATGAGTTTTGTTTCTCATTTATTTGTCTTGTTCTTTTGTTGTTTTTGGTTTATATACCACATATCAGTGAAATCATATGGTTCTCTGCTTTTTCTGTCTGACTTATTTCGCTTAGCATTATATTCTCAAGATCTATCCATGTTGTCACAAATGATCCCGTTTCATCTTTTCTTATCCCCGAATAGTATTCCATTGTGTATATATACCCCAACTTCTTTATCCATTCATCTATCGAAGGACATTTTGGTTGTTTCCACGTCTTGGCCACCGTAAATAAAGCTACAATGAACATTGGAGCACACGTGTCTATAAGGCATTAATTCTTGACCACAAGGAGTTTCCAGTTCAGGAGGAAAAGACAACTACAAAGATATATACAACAGAGGGGTGAACACCAGAGACACACACAGATAAGGTGCTATGAGAATCTAAAAAAAGAAGAGAAAATGAAAGATACTCATGGTATAAGTGGCATTGATACTGAGACTTGATGGGACAGAGTTTGAACATGCAAGGACTCAGGGTAAGAAAGAACACTTAATACAAAAAAATACTAGAAAGACAGAGCATGTGGTTTACTCTGGGAGGAACAAATGGTCCCTTTTGGTGGGAGCCTCATGTTCAGTAAGAGAGGGTGGGGGCACAGTGCTGGAGGAGAGGCTGGAAGCGGTAGGAAAGGCAGAAACAGCCTGAGTCCTGGAAAGCAAATACACGGCATAGCTCAGGGAAGGGGGATTCCAAGCTCACTGTTAGGCCTGTTTTCTTCAAGGGCTCCTCACTTCTTATAACGTGCGGGAGATGAGTCTGTGCATTAGGGACTGAAGACTGGAGTCCCAGCTCCAGCAACCCACCTAGCAACAATCCTGCTTCAGGAAAGTCATGACTTCCTTGGTGTGGGGACAGAGCCAGGAGTGCAGTTTCCAGGCTCTCGGCCTCACGTGGAAAGGTGCTGGCTCAGGTAGTAAATGGCCATCTGTGGGGACAGAGCCCCAGAAAGTAGTTTACAGGCTCTCGGCCTCACGTGGAGGAGTGCTGGCTCGGGTAATGGATGGCCGTTGGCTGTGGCTGATTGGCCATTGGCTGTGGCCGGTTAGCCGATTGGCCGCTGGTATAACTGCTGCGGCTACGGAGGAGAGCCGAGGATTGCCGAGGAGTCGAGGAGAGCGGAGGAGAGTCGTCGGTCAGTCGGTTGGTGGAAAGGCTGACGGCAGGTCGCGCGTCCGGTGGGCCCAGCCTCCAGTGAGACCATAGTGGTGTGACTCCCCTACCTATGGCTCCGTGGGTGTTCCTTTTTGGCCTCACCATATCCTGCGTTCTTGTGTGGGGAGCGGGACCAGAGAACCCGCAGGCCGCCCCGCCCGACAAATGGCACAGCGAGCAGGGTCTCCCGCACAACACCATCAACTGTGAATGGGTGGCCATGAGCTGTCACTAGTTGGCTGTCAGCTGTAACCAGTGAGCCATTGGCCACTAATATAACTGCTGTGGCTACACTAGCAGCAAAAATGGGGGTAGCAAGAAAATGGTGGCTGAGCTAACAAGAGCGGATTGCAGTTAGCATGGTGGATGGCAGCTAGCAAGTGGGGTTGGTTGGTTGGCAGAGAGAAGTGAACGGCAGGTTGTGGATAGTGAGGCTCCTGCTTCCTGTGTCTCCAACCCAGCCACCAGAGAGACTATAGTGGTATGACTCCCCTATCTATGGCTCCGTGGGTGTTCCTTTTTGGCCTCCCCATATCCTGCATTCTTATGTGGGGAGCGAGAGCTGAAACCCCGCCAGATGCCCAGCATGACACTTGGGTCTCAAATTTTGTGTCTTAACAGGGGAGTAATAATCTCTTCCTTCCACAGAGGGTGGATATGAGGATTCAATGATAATAAGTATAAAGATAAGTTGCAAACTGCAAAGTGCCACACAGATGTAAGGCATTACTTTTATTGCCCTCTACCTAGCCCAGGAATTCACCACATTTAGGATTCATCAGAATCACCTGGGATATTTGTTAAAAAATATAGCTGTTGGCTTCTGGCTATACAAAATTGGCCAAAAACCAAAAATTGGGACTGTACTTGTCGTCCTACTATCAACAAGAAAACTGTTATATCCCAATATATTCATATATTTAAAAACCAATTTTCCAACATTGGAAAACTCGGATCACAGGACTCTGATTGCTGAGAAAAGGAAAATTAGGAGAGCCCTGGAATCACCTTGGCTTACTGATTGAGGAAATTTCAAGATTGCAGTGCAAGGAGCGGGGGACCTAAAACAGCATAGTAGTCTCTCCTAGTTGAGGACACAGAAACTGGAGTTGGGGAGGCTGAGGTGGCTGGAATTTATAGGACAGAGTACCAGAGAAGAGGTATATTAAAGAAAGAGCCCCAGGAATCTGCAGAGAGCCTTCCTTGAATTTGTTGCTGAACATTAAGCTGCACATGTATTGAATGAATTTCTGCAAGACTGAGAAAATAATGACTGAGGGGTTTTAAACTGAAAAACTCTTGGGGCTCACCCAAGGCTGGAAGAGATCAGAGTTCTGACCAGTCCGACTAAAGAGACCTTGATGGCACTTAGTCAGATGACAGAATGATCACACCATAACAGTAGGGATAAATTAGTCCCGGAATACTGATTACTCTAGACTTCCCCTAAAAAAGCTTTTTAAAAAAAGTCTTGAAAAGATCAAGTGGATCCACAACTAACTCAACTACTTGCAAAAACAAAGTCCAAGTCCAACGTTCTTTAAGGAAAAACAACAGAATTCAGCACTCAATAAAGTCATATTCAAAATGTTCAGCAGAGAATAAAAAAATTACTAGATGTGAAAAAGCAGGAAAATGAGACCCCAAGCTGGGAGAAACATAAACATAATGAGGTAAGAAATGGAAGATATAAAAAAGAACTAAATGGTAATTCTACAGGTGAAATTATCCAAACTGAAGCACAGAAAGACAAAAGACGGAGAGAAAATGAATAGAAACTCAGTGATCTATAGAGCAATATTAATCAGTTTAGACAGTTTCTGCGACTATATCTTGAAGTTTACTGATTTTTTAAATTCTGCAGTAGTATTTACTATTAACCTCATCCAGTAAAGTTTTCATTTCAGATATTGTATTTTCACTTCTAGAAGTTCCATTTAGTTCTTTTTTATATCTTCCATTTCTCTCCTCCTTGTGTTCATGTATTCCTTTAAATAATTAAACATATTTATGATAGCTGTTTTAAAATCTTTTTCTGCTAATTCCACCTCTCTGTCATTTCACATTTTGTTTCTATTTTATTCCTCATTTTGGATCACAACAATGATAAGAATGATCACAGACTTCTTGCCAGAAAATGCAAGTCATAAGACATTGGAACAATATCTTTAAGTGCTGAAAGAAAAAGTCAACCTAGAATTCTATACCCCAGAAAAGAAATTTCAACAATTAAGAAGAAATGCTTTTTTTCAGCATAGAAAACAGAATTTGTCACCAACAGCCCTGACTATAAGAAATGTTAAAGAAAATTCTTCAGGTGGACGGATAATTACACTAAATGGAAACTTGGATCTACAAAGACATGAAAGTGGTAAAAATGGTATATATATATATATATATATATATATATATATATATATATATATATGAGTAAATATAAAATATTTTTTTCAATTTCTTGAAAAGATAATTGATTCTTTACGGCAAAAAATGATAACAATGCATTGTGGGACTCAATATACAAGGTGTGATCAAACAATATGGTGAATGTTTAAATAAAATAATTTATTACAGTAAAAGACACATTGCCATTAATCCCCCTCAAAATACTCCCTCTCGATTTGAACACACTTATCCCATCATTCTTGCCACTGTCGGAATCAGTTCTGGAAGTCCTCTTTTGTGAATATCTTTAGTTGTGCTGTCATGGCTGCCTCGATGTTCTGAATCAATTTGACTTTGGGGAAGAGCCAGAGGTCACACAATGCCAGATCCAGTGAATAAGGTGGATGAGGATACACCGTAATGTTTTCATTTGGCAGAAATTGCCATATACCATAAGCAATGTGTGACATGGAGTGTTGTCATGATGGAGGATGATTTACAACACACTTTAAAACACACCTTCTCTCAACTATAGCTCACACCGGACTGACTGCACTGAGCAAATTGAAACTTGTCACACACTGTTACTAAGGTTCCACACGTGCTTCCCATATTGAACATCCCTGCCTTTCCTTTGGATGGCACTCGCCAGCAGCATTCACCGTATTTTGTGATCACAACGGAAAGGCTCCAGTCACACATCGCTTCTGATACAGCAATTTCTGTCTTTAGTTGTGCTGTCATGTCCTGAGACATCGAGGCAGCCATGACAGCACAACTAAAGACACTCACAAAAGAGGACTTCCAGAACTGCTTCCAAAAGTGGCAAGAATGAGCAGATAAGTGTGTTTGAAGTGAGGGGGAGTATTTTAAGGGGAATTAATGGCAATGTGTCTTTTACTGTAATAAATTTTTAAAATTTAAACATTCACTATTTTTTTATCACACCTTGTACAGAGATGTAAATCTATAACAATAATAGCATAGAGAATAGGGGGGATGTAAAGAAACTGTTGTAAGATTGTTATATGTATGGGAAATATTATATTTGAAAGTAGACAACGAAAACTTAACAACAATCTATTGTAAACCCTGGAGCAACTGCTAAATAAATAAATGAACAGGTAGTGTCAATAAGCCAATAGTGGAGATGAAATGGAGTACCAGAAAATACTCAATTTAAAACAAGGCAGGAAAAGGTGGGGGAAAAAAAAAGAACAAATGAGACAAATAATAACATTAGCAAGATGGTAAATTTAAATCTAACCATATTGATAAATTAAATTAAATGTAAATGATCTAAGTAGTCCCATTAAAAGACAGATTGTCAGGCTGGACTTAAAAAACAAACAACAACAACAAAAAAAACAACAACAAGCCAGATCCCACAAAATGTTATCTGTAAGAAAAAACACTTTAAAGACACAGGTTTAAAAAAAAAAGATGGGGGGAAATGTAAAGTGCTGTATTGGTGTACTATGGCTGCCATAACAAATTATCACAAATGTAGTGATTTAAGCTATTCAAATTAATTATCTCACTGTTCTGTAAGTTAGAAATCCAACATGGGTCTGACTAAGCTAAAATCAAGGCGCTGGCAATGCTGCATTCCTTCCTGAAAGCTCTAAGGGAGAATCAGTTACCTTGCCTTTACATCTTCTAGAGGCCACCCACATTCCTAATGGCTTTTTCCTCTATCTTCAAAGGAAATGAAAAGGGTCTAGTCCTTCTTATATCACACTTCTCTGACCATTCTTTTGTAGTCAGTCTTACTGTGACCACAACCAGAAAAGTTTCTTCATTTTTAAGAAGTCATGCAGTTAGATTGGGCACACCTGGATAGTCCAGGACAATCTCCCCATCTCAAGGTCTTTAATTTTAATGGCACTTGCAAAGTCTCTTCTGTGATGTTCCCAAAATAGGACAGGGACATTTTGGGGAGCCATTATTCTGCCTAGCACACATTCAAACATTAATAATGAGCAAGCTGGAGTGGCTATCGGACAATTGCACATGGAGCATTCATCAAAATAGATTATAAATTGAACCGTATAAAAGTTCCAAAAGTTTGAATACATTTAAAAAGATTGAACTCATATAGAGTATGTTCTCTGACCACAAAGAAATTAAATTAGAAATTAATAATAGAAAGATTTGAAGGTAACAGGGAAATTATAAAATATTTTGCACTGAATGAAAGTGAAAACAAAATTTGCAGGATGCATCTAAAACAGTGCTTAGTGGGAACACCAAAACACTCAGTGCTTTGTGCTTATATTAAACAAGAACAAAGGTCTAAAGTCAATAATGTAAGTTTCCATCTTAAGAAGCTAGTAAAAGAAGAAAAAATGGAAACAAAAGTAGGTAGAAAAGGAAAACAATAAAGGTAAGAGGAAATCAATGAAATAGAAAATTATTAAATAATAGAAAAAAATCAATGACACCAAAAACTGGTTGTTTGAAAATATCATAAAGATAGATAAATCTCTAGCCAGACTGATTTTTAAAAATAAACAAATTACCAATATAAGGAATGAAAGAGGAGACACCACTACACAGCCTACAGACATTAAAAGGCTAATAGAAAAATATCATGAACAACTTCATGCCAACAAGTTTAACAACTCAGATGAAGCAGATACATTTATGGAAGACTTGTATCAATTTCCTATTGCTGCTATTAAACTACCACAAACTTAGTGACTTAAAAACAACACAAATGTATTATCTTTTAGTTCCAGAAATCAGAAATCCAAAATGGATTTCACCTGGCAAAAATCAAGGTATTGACAGGATTATATTGGTTTCTCTGCATTTCTGGAGGCTCTGTCGGAGGATCTATTTCCCTCCGTTTTCTAGCTTCTGTAGGCTACCTACATTCCTGGCTTCTGTTTCCCAGATGGCAATTACTTCACTCTGACCTCTGTTCTGTTGTCACATCTCCTCTCTGACACTCTCGCTTCACTCATAGACTCTTGTGATTACATTAGAACCAACCAGATAATTCAGGATAATCTTCCCATTTTAAGACCCTTAATTTAATCACACATTTAAAGTTGCTTTTGCCATGTATGGTAATACACTCACAGGTTTTGGAGATTAGGACATAGACATCTTTGGGAAGTCATTCTGCCTACCAGAGACACAAATTACCAAAATGGATACACAAAGAAATACAATATGTAAATAGCCCCGTATTTGTGGGGTTTTAAAAAATTTTTATTGAGGAATATTGGGGAACAGTGTGTCTTTCCAGGACCTATCAGCTCCAAGTCAAGTCATTGTTTTCAATCTAGTTGTGGAGGGCGCAGCTCACTGGCCCATGGGGGAATCGAACTGGCAACCTTGGAGTTATGAGCACTGCACTCTAACCCCCTGAGCCAACTGGCCGGCCCTAGCCCTGCATTTGTTAAAGAATTTGTAGTTAAAAATCTTCCCACAAAGAAAACTCCAGGCTGATGTGGCTTCAATGATGAATTTTGTCAAAGATTTAGGAAAGAAATGAACTTTTTATACCAAACACAAAAATTAACCCCAAATGAATCATAGACCTAAACATAAAAACAAAAACTATAAAACTTCTAGAAGAAAAGATAGGAGAATATGTTTTTAGCTTTGGAAAAGGCAAATAATTTTTAGATAGGACACAAAAAGCATAAAATATAAAAAGAAAAAATTGGTAAGTTTTTCTTTATCAGAATAAAAACCTTTACTCTTCAAAAGACAATGTTAAGAAAATGAAAAAGCAAGCCACTGACTGGAGAAAATATTTGCAATATATACACCTGACCAAAACTGCTTTCTAGAATATATAAAGAACTCTTACAACTCAATAAGAAGAAAACAAGCAGTTCAATAGAAACAGTGAGCAAAGAAGATATACAAATGGCCAATAAGCACATGAGAAGATGTTCAACAGCATTAGTCACCAGGGAAACACTTATTAAACCATATTAATATACTACCACTTATTCATTTGAGTTAATAAAATAAAAGAAGGTTAAAAATACCAAGTGTTTGCACGGATATGAAACACGTGAACCTCTCATACATTGATGATGATAATAAAAAATAGTACAACCACTTTAGAAAACAATTTGGCAGTTTGTTATTAAGTTAAATATTTACTTCGTATATGACTCAGCAATTCCAATTCTAGATTTTTCCTCCAGGTAAAACATATGGAAATATATGCCCATATAAAACATATGAAACAACATATTACAACATATGTTCACACAAAAATCTTCTCCATTAATGATCATAGCAGCTTTATTCAAAATAACCAAAATGTGGAAACAATCAAAATGTCCATCAATTGGTGAAGAGATAAATTATGGTATATCCATCCATACCATAGAATACTACTCAGAAATAAAAAGGAACACACTATTTACACCTATACCAGAATAGATGAACCTCAAAAGCATTATGCTGAGTGAAAAAGAAAGACACAAAAGAGTATATACTGTATGGTTGCTGTTTATATAAAATTCTAAAATGGGCAGAACTAATTTATCTTGACAAAAAGTAGATCAGCAGTTGACTGAGGCTGAGGATGAGAGTAATGGACTGCAAAATGGCATGAGGTTACCTTTTTTTAAACTTTTTTATTTATTTAAATGTGTTTTTCCAGGGCCTATCAGCTCCAAGTAATTGTTTCAATCTAGTTGTGGAGGGCGCAGCTCACAGTGGCCCATGCGGGGATTGAACCGGCAACCTTGTTAAGAGCACCTCTCTCTAAGCAACTGAGCTAACCAGCCTCTCCATGAAGTTTCTTTTTGTAGTAATGATAATTTTGACTACATGGGTGTATATATTTGTCAAAATTCACTGAACTGTGCTCACAAAGTGGGTGCATTTTATGACATGTACATTGTAATTCAGTAAAGTTGATGTTTTTTAAATAAAAGAAAAAACAGTTAAAAACGAAAACATTTGGGCCCCATTCCTAGTGATTCTATCACAGTAGGACTAATATGGGGCCCAAATATCTGCAATGTAAAGAAGCCCCATGGATAATTATGCTGCAGGTTGTTTCACTTACAGGAATATTATTGGTCTCTATGAGCATCCAACTCTTGGACAACAACTCAACTAAGCAAGCGAAGAACATTCAGAAGAAAAGTTTGATTTTTTTGTGTGCCCGCATTCCATCCCTCCAACCTCCACTCTTCAGCTGGAATACTGATTGTTACAAAGTATCCTCCTGGGTGCTCTGTTCTCCTTACTGGTGGCTCAGCTGTGGATAAGCTTTCTTCACTCATTCTTTACAAAAGGAAGTCTGCTAGGAAAATAAATGGGAGAAAGTAAAATAAAAACACATAACAAGTGCAGAAAAACCAATATATTTGCAGAGCACAGATCTCTTTCCCATAAGGTCATTCAAGTCTGGCACCAAATGGGTTTGGCTGGCCTGCTCACTGGGCACACGGTATCCACAGATATGCCTGCCATGGGGGAACAGCAGGTAGCCAGGGAGCCTAAAGGACCACCTGTGTGGCGAATGGAACAGTACAATAGATATGCTAAAAGCAGTCATAGCCCAGAGGAAAGGGTCATTTCCCTGTCAAATTAGATTAAACTAAGATGCTCTATTTCCATTCCTTAATCTTCTCCTGGTGTCTGACATATCTTCACGATCTTCTGGCCCCTTTCTACTTGTTGAAATCCTTCCTATCCTTCATGGCCCAGCTTGAATAACACCTCCTCCCTATCAGATCCCCATAGTCAAACACAACTTCTACCTTCCACCCCGGAACTTCTATAGCACTTGGCTTGAAGAGCTCTTACAGAAATTTTGATTTGTATTTTAGTTATTTTTGTGCACACAATATCTACTCTACTGAATTGTAATCTTGTTGATTATAGAAACTATAATTTATTATCTATACTAGATGTAGCCTGCATAGTTCCTAGTACATAGCACTTAGTGGGTATTTTACATACATTTATTGTAGAAATTATTGAGTGCTTCAGTCCATGCTAATTCATATCTCTGAGCTTTTGCTTATACTGCTCCCCTTTTCTGGAAAACCCTTCCCACTTCAAGTGTCATTTCCTCCAATAAGCCTCCCCAGATCCCCACGCTGTTGGGCTCCTACAGCACTCTGGGCATATCCCTATCTTACCACTTACAACCACCACTGTATATTGAAATTAAATATTTATTACCTGTTTCACATACTTAATCATAAGCTTCAAGAAGCCAAAGATTCGGGCCAGCCCGGTGGCTCAGGCGGTTAGAGCTCCATGCTCCTAACTCCGAAGGCTGCCAGTTTGATTCCCACATGGGCCAGTGGGCTCTCAACCACAAGGTTGCCGGTTCAACTCCTCGACTCCTGCAAGGGATGGTGGGCTCCATCCCCTGCAACTAAGATTGAACAGGCACCTTGAGCTGAGCTGCCGCTGAGCTCCTGGATGGCTCAGTTGGTTGGAGTGCGACCTTCAACCACAAACAAGGTTGCCGGTTCAAGTACCGCAAGGGATGGTGGGCTGTGCCCCCTGCAACTAGCAACGGCAACTGGACCTGGAGCTGAGCTGCGCCCTCCACAACTAAGACTGAAAGAACAACAACTTGAAGCTGAACGGCACCCTCCACAACAAAGATTGAAATGACAACAACTTGACTTGGAAAAAAGGCCTGGAAGTACACACTGTTCCCCAATAAAGTCCTGTTCCCCTCCCCCAATAAAATCTTAAAAAAAAAAAAAAAAAAAAAAGAAGCCAAAGATTCTATCCTCGTCATCCTTATCTTGCCACTACCTAGTCTGGTGTTTGGCAGTAGTATGAATTTTATAAATTTTTTTTCAAACAGAATGATCCCTTCAGAAGTTTCTGGAAGCATTAGCCTCTGACACAGAAGGCCTGGTTTATCTACTTCGTGTTCCTATCAGAGTGGCCAAAACTGTCTTGAGCTCTAATTTCCAGAGAACACCCGGCATAAACGACGTTCCAATTCTAAGTTTCCTCTTCGCTGAGCGAAGAAGTAGGACTAGGTGGTCTCTAAGGTCCCTTATAGTCTTATGATCCTGTGTTCCAGAGAATTCCCCAGCAGAATACGTTGTTGCGTACAAAAGAGGCAAGGGCAGCCTCTCCTCAGAAGATCTTTAAGATGAGCCCCCCAGCCCCTGGGATGGTTGGACGTAGGGAAAATAATTCGTGACCCTTTCAGAGCCCGTGACTTCCTCCTTTTAAATCTCTCTCTCTCTTCTTTTGCCACCTTCCTTTTTTCTGCTTCCTCGTTCTCCCAGCCTCTCCCTCTTCTTTCCCTCTTTCCTTATCTGCTTCTCCCCGTCCCACAGCACTTCCCCAGTACCTCTACTTCCGCCTCGCCCGCTTTCCTTTTCTCTCTGGATTTATCTTATCCACCCCAGCTCTTCTTCGTGTATCCTGCTCCCCTGCCCACACTCTCACTCGCCCCCCTCCTCTTCTGTCAGCCCTGCAGGAAGCCGAGACTCCTCACGAAGCCGGGAAGTGGGAGGACGAAGCCTGGAGTTGGGAGGGTGGGTAGGTGGGCCGTGGCGCCGCGGTCCCGCCCCTCAGTGCGTGTGTGAATGTGTGGCGGTGACGCGGCGCCGGCGGCGGGGAGGGCGGCTGGGCCCGCAGGAGAGGGAAGCGAGCGGATCGCTGGGGCTGCTCGGCTCCTGCGCGCCCTCGCGCTCCCCGCCGCCCGCCGAGGCGCAGGCAGGGCGCAGGAGGCGGCGGGCGGCATGGAGAGCCTGCTAGAGAATCCGGTGCGTGCCGTGCTCTACCTCAAGGAGCTCACGGCCATCGTGCAGAACCAGCAGAGCCTCATCCACACCCAGCGCCAGCGCATCGACGAGCTGGAGCGGCGGCTGGACGAGCTAAGCGCCGAGAACCGAAGCCTGTGGGAGCACCAGCAGCTGCTGCAAGCCCAGCCTCCGCCCGGGCTCGTCCCCCCGTCGCCAGCCCCGCTGCCGGCTATCCCAGTCACTGCTGCCACCGCCGCCGCTGGGGCCCAGGAACCGCTCCAGAACCACGGACAGCTCCTACCCGCTTCGCCACAGCCTGCGCCGGAGCAGCCACAGCTTCAGCACCACGGACAGATCCTGGTGCAACCCCCGCCGGGCCCCAGCAGCAGGGCTCACGCACCCCAGTCGCCCCACCAGCACCCGGTGGCGCCTGGGGCGGTCGCAGACAAGGAGAAGGAGCGTCCCCCGAGTTGTTGCGCTGCCGCTGGAACCCTCCTTCAGCACAAATCCCCCGCTGCCCTCAGCAAGGGCGTCCTGAGCAGGAGACCCGAGTGAGTGGGGAAGAAGGGATGGGGACTGTTGTGGTAGGAGAAAGGGAAGCAGATGGGTATGACGAGGCAAGGGGGAAATCGGGTGAACCTGAGTCTGAAGGACTAGGGTGATGTGGAGATGTCTGGGGTAGAAGTGTGTCAAGGAGATCTGGGGGCACGAAGGAAATGATATCCGTGTTTCAGGGTTTAGGAGGTGCTGGGGCAAAGTATCCAGACCATCTTTGGGGACAAAGGAGGAAATACATGGGGTTTAAGTGATTGGGGGTATTGGAAACTGGCAGTTTTTAAAGGAGATGAGATTGGGAGGAAGTTGGGGTGAAGATTAAACTGAAGAAAAGAGAACTGCTGAAGAATGCTTTTAAGTTAGGAAAATTTTGGAAGGGAGTTTGGGTAGTAAAATTATTTGAATGAAAAGTGAGATATGAAAAAGATGAATGCTTGGCAAAGAGGTATGCTAAGAGCTTTAAAAGGGCTATGGCCCAGGAAGAGTAGAATTGGGTTCTGAGGGAATTGAGGAGGCAGAGGAAGAGTCTGAAAAGCAGGAATGATGTGAGATGACAGGGGGGCCTGGATGTAGAGAAAGATGAAGGGTGGGAGAAAGCTTTTTCCAGAGGAACAAGCTGGCGCTTTAGTTGATGCAGTGGGAGTCAAAGGGGGGGCTCATTTAGGGATGCTTACTCTGCTCTGACCTGAGTGGTGCCTTTCTCATGAATCCACATAGAACCAAAGGGTGCAAGGTAACAACCCACCAAGACAATGGGAGACTCAGTTATCGTGTGAGGACTCAGTCTGGTCGGAGCTTTTTCCTCTGACTCAAGGAGGGTTTCTGTCCAGGGTGTTTGGCAGTCGTGGAAAGGGAACAATGATGACAGAGATAGTTGGCAAATGGAGTTGGTAATTGAATGTAATTCCTGTTTAAGTCCCTCTGTTAAGGCTGGTAATTGCAAACCTTGTTTCCTTTTGGTTCTTTGGCGATAACTGGAGTCTCATGTTGAGTCCTGAGAGAAATATGCTAATTAACCTCCCATGAGGGACTCTAGGACTGGAAGCTTTCTTTATTCCCAACATCCATGAACTAAGAATAAGGGAAGAAGAGATGAAAGGGGACTAGAATATTCTCTCCTCTGTATTGGGAAGGCGGTGACATGTCAGCTTCCTTTCTTTGGTTGGACAGGGGATGGGAGAACTGCATGGAAGAACAGCTCAGGGGAAATCAGTACCTGGTCAGAATCTGACGCTGCTGCTGCTGCTGAAGGCTTTGGGTTAGAGGGGAGGAGGAGCAAGGAGAGTCAAGGATCTCAATTTCACCCAGTCTTGGCGTGCTTTAGGTCTGGGGATACTTGTGAAGATTTGATGTACTTCTTAAAAACTCATTTTCTCCTCACATCTACTGTAGAGTTAGAGAAGTTGGGTCAGGACATGTTAGCTTCCATGTTACCATGGGATCCTAGGGGGAAAGATCTAGGATGATCTGACTTAGCAGACCTAAAACATTTAATTGAAACCCCCAAAAGATGCACTTTTCTCCCTCAGCTCCCTCAATGGCTCATTTACTCTTCCTTGAATTTCACCATTTTCTTTCCTTATCTAGCATAAAAAGCAGAAAGACAGTTTTCCCTCGTGCCCATAGCTCATCAAAAGGTCCAAGATACCATGTGGCTTTTTCCCCAGATAAGGGGAAAGAATTATGCCATTCCATTTCCCTGGGGGCAGCCACAGCTTCCTGGTAATGATGGTTCTTCACTCGATTCCTCTCTTCATGGCCTTTGGTGTCTCCTTTTCTTCCACTGCATCCCACTTTGTTTGGATCCCTTCAGAGGACTGTGCAGGCAAGAAGGGTTGAAGAAAGATTTTTTTCTTGGATGAGGACTTTGCTGTGACCCCCCCCACACACACACACACACACACTCCCAGTGGCTTAGAGAGTCCCAACTCTCTTGCCCAAGTGCTCTTGCTAGGAATTCAGGGATTTAGGAATTACCTGGATTCCTATCCAGCCTCACATGGCAAAACCAGAAAGGAACCACCATCTTTCCTTCTCCCTTGTCCTGCTTCTGCTTCCCAGGAGAGAACAAAAATAAGAAAGAATTAGAATGGTGGAGGAGAGTGGAAGTTGTTGGAAATCTCTCACTTAGGAAGTTGTACCAGGAACTAAGCAGTTAATACCACCAGTAGCTCCTTCATTTCTCCAGATTCTCCAGCTTTTTCTCCTGCGTCCCAAGTCTGGACACCCAGAGATTTAGAGCTTAGGCCTGGACATGCATGCCTCATATCCTCCCTGCAGCTCTCTCTCCTCTTGGATGTGAAATCATGGGCGTCTTGGCTTGCCCAATGCCTTTTGTGCCTTTTGGACCACCCATTTCTCCCCACTGTTTTGCCTAACTTCAACCCAAGTTTCCCCCACAGAACCTCAGGATGGAATCATCTTTGCTGACTACGTTTGGCCCCACCCTGCTCTCTACTGATGACCCCCATTTTGTATGTCAGTCCTTCTCTGCCCATGCCTTTCAATGGTGCAGAGCTAGATGCAGCCAGCAGGCAGGGAGAGATCTCCATCGACAGGGTGAGGTGAGGAGAAGAGCAGAGCCAGCAGCCCTCTCCCTGGTATTTCTCCTGGGGAGCTCCGTGCTGAATCAGTTCTCTACTGGGGGGGCCGAAGTCGAAGGAAGAGATGGCAGAGGGGGTCTTCGGGTTATAATTTCACTGAAATCTTTTCTCATTCCTTATTTTCCCTTCTCCAGCCTCATTATAGTGAGAATGCTACCCCGGTGAGGTTGCTGAGGGGTGGGTGAGAGTTACCAGGGGCCAGGCATGGTGTTAAATGTCTTATCTCATCACATGGTTTGTCTCTTAGCCCCAGAACTCTTCTTCCTGCCCAAATCCAGGAAAGGCAGGAACCCTGGGGAACCTGGGACTGGGAAATAAAGGATTGTTTAATTGTCATCAGATCTGCATTACTATGCAGGCTGGCCTCTCTCCCCCCTTCAGCTGAGGGAGACAGAAAGGCCTTGGAGGTCAAGCCAAGGAAGCAACGATGTGGGGATGGATGAGTGCAGAGATACTACAGAAGAAAGACGCTCGAGGGGTTAAAATTCTCTTTCTACATGCTTCGTGGCTCTTGCTAAGCTCCAGCCCCCACTGCTTTTCCCTCGTAATGAAAGCAGCGATCTTAGCTTCCTCCTCTTTAGTTTTTCAATCAAGGCTCACAGCATCTACAGAATTGATGATCCCTTTCCTGGCTGGAGCCAGAGCCTCAGCTCGACCTGGCAAAGTCGCCTCCTTACCACGGAAGCACATGACCCTACCTGAAGCTACTGGCTTCAGTATGACCACAGCTTCTCTGTTTGAGCCCACCCACCCAGCCACACATTTAGAACCTGTGGATACCAGGGCTTGCCTGTGTCCCCGAGCCCATGGGCAGAGCATTAATGGAGGCTGGGCAACATTCTTGCATCATAATTCAAAGTTAGTTCCTACCTCAGACTCCTCACCTCCAAGTGGCCATGAAGTCTGAACGGCTCAGTAACTCCTGTGCTCTTTTGCTTCCTCTCTTGTTTCCTTCTATACACTTCCTCTTCCTCACTGGTTCCCCCTTTCCCTTTTTCCTTCCATTTCCCTTCCCTCCCCCCACACAATTTCTTGCTCCCATATTTTCTTCTTTCTGTCCTTTGCTTCTACATAAGCTGCATAAGGAAGTCTCCTCCTCTTTACTCCCATCCTTTCAGCATAAAATAAATCTTGGGTCATCTTTTGAGCTTCATGGTCTCATAGTGACTGAGGGCTGGAAGATCATTGCATGTGCTTCGTACCCTGTTATCTAAGATGCTAACTGGAGTAGGTGTCTTAGCTTGGAAATGCAGCTCATGCCTGGGCCGTCCTGGGAGCTGCAGACAGAGTATGAAGGGTCTGTCAGTCAGTCAAGTCTATTGTAGCAAGTGTCCAGCCCATTCAAATCCCTGCACTCTGTGCTGTGGAAGGACAGGAAAGAAGCAAACAGTCCCGGTTTAACATATGGGAAACACATATCTGGAAACATCTAAACAGGTATAAGCAGATTGCAGTTGCCTAGAGCTACCCTCTATCAGAAAAGAACAGGGTGACAAGGGTGAGCATACAAATCACGTTCAGAGCACACAAAGAAGGTTTTCTTGGTTGGAGTCAAGGGTTTCTATCAGGAACAGAAAGAGCCCAGGAGAGCTGGACAGGGGACAGAGCCCGGAAGGTCCAATGCACAGAGCTATCTGGACTGCATGTGCATTTCATCCCATCTTCTGACTGTATAGCCCCCCACTACCCTAACCCCATCCCACCAGGCAAAACCCTCTCAACAGGGTAAGGAGAGCCTCACTCCTTAGGATCCTTTTCTATCTCGTGCCTGGAAAGCCTGGCTGCTGAAGAAACAGCATTATGGCCAATGCTCACCAACCTGCCTTTCCTTGCCTTCCCCTGTCCCCAGCAAAGAGAGGACTTTTAGCTGGGAAGCTGGAAAATGGGGCCAGAATGAAGGCTCACTGAGAGAAGGGGGTGTGTGTCTTTTTGCTCACCTGGAAGCTCGCATGGAGTAGGCACTTATAAAGATTTGCTGTCCCCTGCCTTTCCAAGGGCCCAGACTGCTGCTCTCCCCTGCCTTTCACCCAAAAAGAACACAATTCAAGAGAAACAAGTCACTCTTGGCTTTGGGGAAACTCTGGTCTTCCTCCACCAGCCCCTTGGCCGTGCTCCACCCCGGCTCCCCTTCCTTACTCCGGAGCCCTTCCTAGACCCACGGGGCCTCACAAAGTCATCCTCGAACATTCCCCCTTGGCCTGAAACCAAGCAAGAGGAACAGCAGTTGGTCCTGCTGATTCAGCAAATCTCTGTGCAGCCTGAGTTTCAAAGGTCACTCATGAAAAAAAGGCAGCTGGGGTCAGGTCTGGGTGGAGAGCCAATGAAAGATAGAGCGACATGAAAACGGAGGGGAGAGCTGGGCTACACAGCTCCACCCATGGTCTGGAAAGACACTTGGATCCTGAATTTAGGTCCCGTGTAAAGATTTTTAGACAGATTGGTTTTGTTGGGGAGCCTGAACATTTCTTCACTGGGGCTCAAACATGCTCTCAGTGACCCCGGACAGAGGGCAGCAGCAGCTTAGTAAGAGGTTTCTTAGTAAGAGGTCCTGGGGACACCCTCATCGCAACTGGCAGATCCCCAAATGCAAAGCCATCTGGCAGGATTTTTGAGGCTTGGGCCACTGCAGCTCCTTCCTCTGCTTCTGGAAAAGCACAAAGTGCAGGTTCCCACACAGGCTGCAAAGGGTTCCTTGTTTCCACGGAGGAAAAGGGTAGTCGCCTCCATTTCAAGCAATGAGGGAATTAACACACAAACATAAACAAAAAAGGATCAGGAGCACAGTGAGGGAGACATTAGGTTTTTCAGGCTGAGAGGAACTTCAGGAAACCATAGAATCACAGAATTTTCCTGATCTGGGTGGTTAAGAACATGGGCTGGGTATGAGTCCTGTTCTACCAGCGACCCGCATGAGGTCTCACAGTCATTATTTATCTCCTTTGAGCCTCTGTTTATTCATTTATAAAATGAGAGGTAATATATACTTTAAAGGGTCGTTGTCAAGTTTAAAAGTTAGACAGTATCATTTGCTTAGTACCGTTCCAGGCATAAAGTACGTGCTCAGTAGACTGCAGTATTTCTACAGGTAGCAAACCCAGGGCCCAGGGCTCCAACAGTCAGACCACAGCAATAGACTGGGATCCAGGTTCAGGATTCCTTCCCTGCTTCCAGACCAGCTTTGTACCTGTGCTCTTTCCACATCTGCCCCCTTCCTCAGGACAATGCGCATCTAGGCTATTCCACATACCTGCATGTGGAGCTCACACTGAAATGCAGCCAGGCAGGACGAATCCACCGTCCACTGGAGATCTGTGATGAGGGCTCACAACTTGATAGCTTGGGAGTTTCCCCTAAGCCCAACTTCAATCTCATCTGTTGCATTTTAAGATGACTTGTACTCTTCTTAAGGACATTAAAAGGATCTGAGTTCCCAGGACTCCAGTGCCCCACAGTGATAAGCATGATCTTCCCCATTTTCTAAATGGTGAAACTACAGTCTCATCTAGTAAATGGACTTGTCAAGGACAAAAGGGGAGGATGGGAGAGATGGAGCCTGAACCAGGAGAATGCCTCCCACTTGAAAAGAATGAAAGCTAAATCCATTTCCCCAAATTCTTCCATCCTAAGGATGGAAGGGTAGGCCTGCTGTTTGCAGGACTCTGAGGTCAGAAAGCTAGGAAGGACAGCAGAGAGGGACCAAGAAAAGGAGAGGCCTGATGCATTGTTGTGGGGGTTTTGGTGTTGCTCGTGGGGGGCGGGTTAGGGGAAGACTCTGCTTTCTGTGGTCAAGCCTAGAGAACATAAGGACTTTCTCAGATGAAATACCTTGTAGGGAAAACATAACACTTGGAAAAGAAAAGATGGGGGGCTTCTAAACTTCTCTCCCAGGGTGTCTGTGGCTGTGAGGCCACCGTAGGGAGACTGCTGTGCGTGCACTGTTGGGGCACCGGGCGTGTGGGATGAGGCAGGCTGTTTTGCTGTTGCTCTTTGGAATATCCCATCCGGAGGGTTATGTAACTGCATGGCCGGTGCATGCGCAGGGCCTCTTGTCCCTGGCAGGCGGGCGGCCCGTCCCAGTCCCTGTCATTTTCTGTGCTGCCATCAGGCCATTTCCTCCAGGCAACAGCTGCAGGGGCTGCAGGGCTTTAGGAGGTGGACTGTGGTCCTGCAGCCCCTCTGGGGAGTCAGGCAAATGTCAAGACTGGAAAGGTCCTGTAGAAGGTCATTTGGTCCAAACTTCTCCTTTAGCAAATGAGAAAACTATGGCCTGAGACAGAAGTGACTGGTACTTCCAAACTAGTTAATGGCAGAACTAGAACTAGAATTCTTCACCCAGGGCTCTTAACAATCTATAGTGACGGACCAAGAGAACCAGTCAGGATGGCTCCGTGGACGTGCAGGGCCAAATGCACAGCTAGCTATGGGGGCTCAGGGGACCCAGTCTCTCTGCCTTCCTTCTAGAATATCTTGCCTATACCAGATTTTCCACCATTAGGGATTCCTTTGGGTACTTCAAGGTTATCCCCTTGTTAAAATGCAAATTACCCCAGGACAGGAGGAAAACAACACATTTAGCTATATCATCCTCATATTTCAGCATGAAAGAGTTTATCTGAGCCATGTCTAACAGCGGATTTGCTAAGTGGGGGAAGGGTGCCATGGAGACACCAGTTGACTAAGGGCAGAGCCCCCCAGGAAGACTGTCAAGAGCCTAAATGATCGTTATCGCTGCTATATTTACAGGGACTTGGAACTGCCTTGCCTGGATCTGGCAAGCACAGCGGGGGGACCCAGGACACTCTCATATTGGCTTCTTTTGGAAAAGTAATTATCTGGACTGTAGAAGGGACACTTTCCCAATGAGCTTCCTGTGTAAAAGGAATTTAGGGAGCATTCTGGTGCTTGGTAAGCTCTTTTGATCCTTTCTAGGATCTTAAAGTAATTTTCGGGGTGGAAAATTTCACACAACTCTCTTGGGGTTTGCTATGGGGCCGGAAGTTGTGGGCAGGAAGGGCTAGCAGGCAGCAGAGGATGGTGTTGCATGGGCCTAAAGATGGGCGATGAGACGCTAACTCAACATCTAGGAGGTATTTGATAAATACTGCTTGTATGAATAAACTCTTAGGACATAGGGCCCAGGCCAGCTTATCCGGGTGGAGGGAGAGGAGAGTGTCAGGACTGAAGAAGATCTCAGCTGACAGGGGGCCCCACTGGGCAGGCAGGGTGTGCTTAGGCCCCTCAGCACAGTTTCTGCAGCAGAGCCTGTGTGAAACCTGGATCAGAAGCTCAGCTCTAAGTCTGCTTGGGCAGTGAGGGTGCTTCTCCCCGCTAACAGATCTGACCTCAACTCTATCTGTGAGCACGGACAGCCCTCCTCTCCCTCTGTGCTTGCCTCTGACCAGTCCAGTCTTCCGCCTGGGAAGCTATATTATTAAGCATGAAAAAGTACTCTGAGTGTTTCATCCCAGTCTCTCCACACACCCCCCCCCTACACACACACACAGCCTTGTCAGCGAGTTGAACTAGAAATGGGCAATGGGTCTACGACGATGGGAGGGAAAGGGAACCTAAATTATGGCCATGTCTCCAGGTGGAAAGACACTGAGGAGAGAGAGCTGGATCCTGGGGTCACCATCTGGCCTGGATACTCTCCAGGAACCAACACCCAGGCTTCAGGTCTTTTCTTCCTATTTCTCTCCTAGGCAGTGTCAGCTCTGTTCACGGAAATGTTAGGACACTGACAGGAGGGTGAGTGGGGGTGTGTATGGTTTGGATGTGTGGGGGGGACCGAGTGGGGACGGCTGCGTATGGGTGAGTGCGTTACTGACAGGTTGGGGGAGATGGATGACAACCCACACCACACAAAAGATGCGTGGGCCTCACAGAAAATCTCAGCATAGGCCTCCCCATGACACCCCAGTCTGTCACCCTGTCAGGACTCGGGATTCCCTTTTTCTGCATGGCTTGTTTCATCTTTCTTGGCTGGCCAGTTTCTCCCGAGTCTTCCCCTCTGTAAAATGGGGTGAGTCTACAATGTCTATACTCCAGGCTTTCTATCCCTCACTCTGTCTCAAGCAAGAAGGAGATGGATCTCTGAAGGCTGTGAGCTCCTGGGAAGAAGGCTGCCTGGAGACTGGGTGGGTGCAGGGGTGGGGCATCTGGGATTCTCTATTGAGCGATGGCCTTTGGAAGCTCGGCTACCTAACAGCAGGGAGATGCATTAGATGTACCGCACACTGCAGTGTGGTGTCCCTGCACCTGACCTGGCCTAACTGTGGCCAGAGCCTGGCGCCACATGACCTCTCAGGACTCTGGACGATTCAGGTTAAACCAGCTGTCTCCCTGCCTCCAATCAGAAATGCACCTCTACCCCAGGCAGAGGCAAGGAAATTCCATAATTTCTTCCTTGATAAATGAGACTATCAACCACAATTTTCATTACGTTAAAACAGCAACAGCAACAAAAAGTCTACAAAGCAGTTGGGACTCTCTTGCCTATGTCTAGTTTCAGTGCTTCCTGTGTACAGCCTGGTCTTTACAGACAGATCCTGGAAGCTTCCAAAGGGGCTCATCTGCATCTTTGACAGTCTTGGAGCTACTTAACTCATAAAAGCCCATCAAGGAAGGCCAGAGGGAATTCCACAGGCAGGGAAGGCACTCGTTGGGGATACTATCATTCCAAGCAGCTGGACGCCACCAAGAAGCCAGTTCTCCCAAATCCCGTGCCACCCTCACAGACCCCAAAGTGTAAGCTTGGAGCAAACCCCTTCCCTTCTCTGGCCCAACGGGAAGAAGCACTTTTTGCCTCTCTCTTCCCTCAGCTCACCAAGTCTGTGGCAAAGCAGAGCTGTGAAGAGGTTGCTGCAGAACGAAGGACCAAGATTAGATGTGAAAAGTGACTTCCAAATGATGTCTTAGAAAGGAAGCTCAGGATGGGGGACCGAGGGAGATTTAATTTACTCTTTCTTTCAAGAAAAAATAGAAAAAGACAGATCCCTGTGGGTCCGGTGCTGGGTGGCGCTGCCCTGCAGGTCCAGGAAGGATGAGGTGAATTCTGCAGGGTCTTCCAACTCTAAATACTCTAGAGATTTCCACTGGGCTCCCTCGGGCCATTAATGAGTAAAATCCAGGAGCAGCAGGAAGGCAGAGCTCAGGATCCAGCCCCCTCCCGCCTCGAGTCTCCTCCCCCGCCTTTTGCCCCCCAAACTCGCTCAGAGAGCCTGGGGAAAGTCCTTCCTCCTCTGGCCGCGTCCCCGGGGGCTTCTCGGTGGGGAGGGATCGCGGAGTCAGGCTCGCGGCTGTGTGGGCGGGCTGGCGAGCTGCTGACAACCAGGATGGAATCTCCCGGCCCACGCGCCCCTCCGCACATCCCCGCGGGGCGGGCCCCCAGCGCGGGGAAGCCTCACGCCACGGCCGCCCGCCGCCCGGCGCTCGCGCTCCCGCTCCCGCACCCCCGCCGAGCGTGGCGGTGCTGAGTCACACGCTCTCAAAGCGCAGTCTTGGCGCGGTCCCCGCCTCGCGCCACACCTGGCCCTTCAGGCTCTGGTGGGGCTCCCGCGGCGCCTGTCGAGAGGGGAGCGGGGGCGGGAGGGAGAGGAGGGGCTGCGGCGCCCCTGCCGGCTTTGCGGGGCCTCGGCGCCCGGCGCTCTCTCTCCTCCCGCCGTTCCCCTGTGTCCCCCGCCCCCTCTCCCACCCGCGCTGCCGCGGACCCCGCACCCAGCCGGTCTCCGGAGTGTGGCTGTTCCCCCGGTCTTTTCCCGCCCCCGCGCCCTTGCAGGTTCAGCCTGGCGCGCACCCGCATGCCCGCCCACGGCGTCTGGGAGTACCCCGGCGCCGCCGCCCGCCCTCGCCCAGGAACGAGGGGAGGGGAGGGGAGGAGGCTTCGGGGCTGTGTCACCACCCGGTCCTGTTGCTCCTGCCGCCGCTTGGCACCCTGGCGTCCTCCCGGGCCCCAAACCAAGACCCTGTCACCCTCCTTTCAGGGTGCGCGCCCTCGGGGCTGATGTGCGCTTCTTTCCCAGGCCTTGCTCGGTCCCGGCCCTGGCTGCTTTTGAGTGGATTCCCTTTGAGGAAGAAAGGGAGAAGAAGGGGTCTAGGGGGGTCGTGACTAAGGATAAGGGATCAGGACGGTGTCACCGAGGTCCAGTTTTTACTCAGCATCCACCTCCCCTAGACTGCCTTGTCCCAGGACACCTCAGCAAGAGGTGCCTTCCCGTATTTATGTTCGTGTTTTAGAGGATCACATGATCTTAGAATTCTGGGCCAACCTATGATGAAGCATAAGAGTTCAGAATGTGGCCCTGGGTTTGAATCCTGACTCGGTCATGCATTTGCTGTGTGGTCTTGAGCAGTGACAGTGCCAACCTTGGTTTTCTCATCTGTAAAATGGGGGTACAATTAGTACTAATTTCATAGGACTGCTGTGTAAACTAAGAGGTAATGCCAAAAAAATCACCAAGCCAGCAAAGTGCCTGGTGCACAGTGAGGTCTGGAGTAGTTGCTGGTATTTTCGGAACCCTCTGGCAAAAACTGGGCCCGACAGTGCTTTTTGAAGGCAGAGAGCATCCTTACCTTCCTCTGTCTTCCAGAGGACTCAGAACAGGACTTCTCCTTCCTTCTTTGGCAGCCCCTCAAGTATCTGAAGACAGTCATACTTCCTTCCCTGGCCTTTCTGTCCATTAGCTCCCCCTCTTCCAGTCTTCTTTTCTTTCAGGGGAACACACCTACGCCTTCCTGCTCCACATGGCTTTGTGGGTCTCTGATCTCATCTCATCACAGCTCTTTTAGGATCCAGGAGTGAGCTATGGGGTCCAGGGGGGTATGGCCAGATCCCTGCCCCCAAACTCCCTGCCTGCCCCAACCATGCAAATTCTGACCCTGCCTGGCTCTGGATAGCAACTGGGAACCCAATGGTTTTCTTAGCTCCGGGGCCACAGACAGGACAGATAGCTAATGCCCCTGGACTCTTTCTACTTGAAGGATTCTGTCCTCTGACTTCAGGCCACATGTACTTGGGCAGGTGGCTTTTTTTTTTTTTTTTTTTTTTTTTTTTTTTAAGATTTTATTGGGGAAGGGGAACAGGACTTTATTGGGGAACAATGGTCAAATTGTTGTCCTTTCAATCTTAGTTGTGGAGGGTTTTGTTCAGCTTCAAGTTGTTGTTCTTTCAGTCTTAGTTGTGGAGGGCGCAGCTCAGCTCCAGGTCCAGTTGCCGTTGCTAGTTGCAGGGGGCACAGCCCACCATCCCTTGCGGGAGTCGAACCGGCAACCTTGTGGTTGAGAGGACGCACTCCAACCAACTGAGCCATCCGGGAGCTCAGCGGCAGCTCAGCTCAAGGTGCCGTGTTCAATTTTAGTTGCAGGGGGCGCTGCCCACCATCCCTTGCGGGACTCGAGGAATTGAACTGGCAACCTTGTGGTTGAGAGCCCATGCTCCAACCAACAACTGAGCCATCCGGGAGGCAGCTCAGCTCAAGGTGCTGTGTTCAATCTTAGTTGCAGGGGGCAGAGCCCACCATCCCTTGCGGGACTCGAGGAATTGAACTGGCAACCTTGTGGTTGAGAGCCCACTGGCCCATGTGGGAATCGAACCGGCAGCCTTCGGAGTTAGGAGCACGGAGCTCTAACCGCCTGAGCCACCGGGCCGGCCCCCAGGTGGCTTTTGTTTAAACACCAAAAATGCCGAACTGTTCCCATGACCCTATTGGTTTTAGTTTTGTCAGCCTGGTTGTGTTCTTTTTTTTTTTCTTTTTTTTTCTTTTTAACTCAATGTACTCTTTTCAAATAGGTAGTACATTGATTGACATATTACAACATTTAAAAGATACAAGAGTTTACAGTGAAAAGTGTCTTCCCACCCATTTCCAACCCTCTCACCCCCACTGCCACCCCACCAGCAACGGCTGTTCGCAATTTCTCATGTATCCTTCCAGGGAATTCTATGTACATTCAAGTGTATGTGTGTGTGTGGGGGGTGTATGTGTGTGTATATATAACACATATTATATATATATATTTTTTCTTTTTTCATTTTACACAACTGGTAGCATACTATATGCTGTTCTGCACCTTGCTTTTTCCCCCTAATAATCTATCTTGGTGCTCTTTCCATCTTTAGTAGGAAAAATTGTCTCATTCTTTTTAATAGCTGCAAAATATTCCATTGTATGACTGTGAATCTAGGTCCTTTCTTCTTATCTGCTGAGAGTTTGGAAGGCAAGCTCTGGACAGCCTGCCTCTGTATGACCAGGGGTAGGAGTGGGCAGACATTATTGAGAGGCTCTATTTGAACGTGGCCCTGCAGGTGCTGACTTGCTGCTGTAGTACCCTACAGACGTGTAAATTACAGTAGAAATAAGCTTCATCCACTGTGCTTCCCAGCCTAAAAACCTTGCACCAATCTTCTAGCGTGGCTTACTTTTGTTCCCTTCCTTAGGGGAGCTGTCAGGGTGTTATAATCTGGCGCAAAATGAGCTGAAGGTGAGTCCTAAAATCCCATCTCCTTCAGGAACTCTTCCTGATCTGAGAAATAAATTGAGATTCTCGTAGCTTCTCCCCTTACTTAACCACCCCAGGCCGAGCATATGCCAGTCCTCGCGAAGAATGAAATGAATTCTTTATTGCCACAATTCAAAAGTGCTTGTTTTCTTCTCTGTTCAAATTTATGTTCATGGCGTCTGTAGCTTTTCTTTCACTTAGCAAATGTTGATTATCTACTGTGTACCAGTTACTATTTCAGGCACTGGGGTACAGCAATGAATCAAAACCCCCAAAACTTTTCATGAAGCATACAGACAAAAATAAACAAGGTTAATAATTAATACATATAGAACATCTGATGGGGTCAGTGCTCTGGAGAAAAATAAAACAGAGAAGGGGGCCTGGCAGTAAAGGGTTTTAAACAATTTCAAACAGGATCCCCTGGGAAGGCCTCACTGAGAAGATAACACCTGAGCAAAGACAGGAGGAGGCAGTGCTCTGCAAGGTGGAGGGGCATTCCTGGCAGAGGCAAGAGCCAGCACAGGGACCCAGCGAGGTGTGTGCAGGGAGTGTCCTCTGAGGTCTGATCAAAGCCAACATGGGGGGTAGGCAGGGCAGGAGAGTGCAGGGGTGCAGCAAATCTTGTAAGAGACTCTCAGCTGAGATTTCCAAACCCACCAGGTCGTGTGTGGAAATGTGTGGGGACTTTTTACTTGTCACCATGGCTGGCAGGGTTGAGGGGAGGTTCTAGGTACTTTCATGGTAGCATCTTTGCCATGGACGGATGTATTTACTGCAAACATTTTCGCCCCATAACTCATTGACCACAAGGCAATTCTGCCGTAAAAAGGATAAAATAACTGGTTGACAGTTTTTGTTTTGTTTGGGATGTGGGGGAGGGTGTCAGTTTGGTATCACTTCTCCATTGATGAAGTGGTGGAAAAAATAGTTAAATAGAGGTGGTCGTAAAATAGTTAACGTTTCTTCCAGATGACAATTTTTGCCCCATGAGTTAGTTGGTTTCTTATTTTGGGAGGAAAAAGAGAGGCATCGAGGGGCCTCTTTGAGGGTACAGAGTTGAACCCACATTTCCCATAGAATGAAGGCCAATGCTGAGGTACATTCCACAAAACAAAATCAGTTATTTTCACAGTGTTGCCATGAATCTACACAGATTTTAAATGTATTCAAATATTTTGTGTTTCACAATAAAGCCTTTGTAATTTTGTTATCTTTTTTAAATGTCCCTCTTTTATTTGTTGTGATTTTATCTTTTTTACAGCAAAATTGCTTTACGGCCAATTAGTTGTGGGGCAAAAATGTTTGTGGCACAGATGCTCCATCAAATCTTATAAGAGATTCTCAGCTGAGATTTCCAAACCCACCAGGTGGTGTGTGGAAATGTGTGGGGACTTTTTACTTGTCACAATGGCTGGCAGGGTTGAGAGGAGGGTTCTAGGTACTTTCATGGTAGCGAAACCACACGGACACGGGAGGGAAAGTGTTGCTCCACTGGCATTGGGGTGGGGGGGCAAGGGCTGTGTCAGACATCCTATAATGCACGGGACAGTCCTGTGCCCAAATACCAGTGTCTTTTGTTGAGAGCCACTGAAGGGCCCTTGAGTCTGTTGTGAAGAATTCGGCCTTTACTTAAAAAAAAAGGAGAACAAATTGGATGGTTTTGAGCACAGAATGCTTAAAGGGAACTTCAGTGGCTCGATTGCATTTAAGTTGAGAATAGACTGAAGGTGGAAGAAATCCAGAATCAGGTAGGAGGTTGTTGCAATGTCCAGGTAAGAGATAAAGCAGCAGCAAAAGTGGAGATAAGCAGTGAAAGCAACAGTGCTCCTTGAGGGATTAATGTGGGGTGTGAGAGAAAGGCGAGCTGAGGGTGAGTCCTAGAGTTTGGGCCAAAGTTGCTGGAAGGGTGAGATGGAGAAATCTGGGGGTGGGAGGTAAGATGACGGGTGGGGTTTTAGACATGTTAACTTTGAGATGCCTGTTAGACATTCAAGTGGAGACGACCAGTAGACATTTGGAAGGGACGGGAGTTATGAATTTGGGATGAGTTTTAAAGCCTTGAGCCCGAATGACATCACCTAGAAGTGAGTAAAGAAGGCGGAAGAGGAACAGGGGTGGAGCTTTGGAGCACACCAGTGTCAAGAGGTGGGGATGGAAGCTGAGAAGGAACCGCCAAAGAAGGAGGGGCGAAGCTGGAGGACCACTCTGGTGTTTTAGCAAAGAGGTGTTTCAGCAAGGAGGGCAGGAACATGGAGTCAGACACTGGAGCGAGAGGAGCAATGAGAACTGTCCACTCGCTTTAGCAGCACTGAAGTAATTGGTGACCTTGAAAAGCGTAGTTTTGGTAGAGTGATGGGGGTGGAAGCTTGGTTAGTGTGGGTTTAAGGGAGAAGGGAAAAGAGACTTAGGAGACAAATCAACCAAACACAGTGATTAGGTCCTGATTCAGATGAAGCAACTGTAAAAGGCATTTATAAGGCAATCAGGGAAATTTGAACACAGATGATGTATTAGCTGATGTTGGAGAATTATTGTTCATTTAGTTAGGTGTAATAATGATACTGTTATATCCTTTTAAAGTTCTTACTTGTTAGAGATACATTCTGGGTGAAATTATGTTATTTCTGGGGTATGCTTTAAAATATTCCAGCAAAAAAGTTGGGGGTAGAAGACTAGCAAAATGGATGTTTGAAATTTCTCTAATAAAAAGTTTAAAAAATGAGAGAATGAGAGGTAGTGTATACAGTGAGTATAGAAAACTCTTTGCTGAGTTTTGCTACAAAAAGGAGTAAAGAAATTGGATGATAGCTACAGGGGGAAGTGGGTTCAAGACTGAAGATTGTTTGTTAAAATGGGAGCAGCAATAGCATAATAATGGGAGGCCATGGGGGTGGGAACTTTGAGCAGGGGACTGATGTGATCCACTACAGAAAACGGGGTTCAACGGGCACAAGAGGGAGAGCAGTGCTGCAAAAGAGCCTTGGAGTGCAACTCACAACCATTTGATGTTCACTTATTCAATCTTTCTTTCAACATCCATGTACTAATTTCCGCTGTTTGCTAGACATTTATGTATATTACCTCATTTCATCCACACAACCCTAATAGGAAGGTATTATTATCCCTATTTCACAGATATGGTAACTGAGGCTCAGAGATATTAAGGTGACCCACCCAAGGTCACATAGGTAAAGTGGCACCTTCAAGATTCACATGAAAGCTTTAGCCTCTTATATCCTGACATAGCTATCCCCATTTTGGGGTAGGGGGTAGTGGACGGGTTCCCTTGTGGTGTGGGAAGTGCTCCCTTAGGCAAGGCCTGATCCAAAACATGGCTCAATGTTCAGGGACAAAAAGGCTGGAGGCTTCATGCCCGTATGGCAGTTGTTCATGTTGCTGCAGCTCTGAACTTGGCCCTCGGCCTGCTCATCTCTGTCATGCCATGCAGGACTGGGCTAGAGGGCTGGAACAATGCCATCCATATGCAGCCACGAGATGGATGATTTGCAGGTCATTGCATCCTTCCATGGGCCACGTGGTTTCAGTCCTGTGTGTGTGTGTGTGTGTGTGTGTGTGCGTGTAGTGTCGTACGTGAAAATATTTATATGTGTATCTATGAGTATTTATATGTGTATCTATGCACATCCATGAGTGAGTGTGTGTGCATTCATGTACATGTGCATGCAGGATTGTGTGTGCATAGGTTTGGGGAGTTTATATTAAGTGTGAGACTGGGAATACAGTCAGCGGGCTGTATCTGTGGGTTCTGCACCTGTGGATTCAACTAACTGTGGATCAAAAATCTGCAGAAAAATTTTACATGGTTGCTGATGTGTACTGTGTACTCAGGCTTACATAGTTGTGTCTATACTGAATGTGTATAGGCTTTTGTTTCTTACCATTATTCCCTAAGCAATACAGTATAACAACTACTTCCATAGCATTCACATTGTATTAGATAGTATAAGAAATTTAGAGAGGATTTAAAATAAACAGAAGGATGTGCGTAAGTTACATGCAAATACTATACCATTTGTATGTAAATACTATACCATTTATTTAACAGACGAGCATCCAAGGATTTGGGTATCCACAGCGGATCCTGACGGACAGCCATATATTTAGGACCTATGTGCATTTTTCCCCCTTCTTCCGCCTCCCCCCCAAATCCGGTTCAAGCCCTTGTTTCTCAGTCTAGTTGTGTAGGACACAGCTCCCTGGCCCACGCTGGTATCATGGGGCTTGCGCTCCCCCGGCTGAGGCAGTCGGTCACCAGTGGTTGGTTGGCTGCTCACAGCCAGTCACGGCAGCTCTTACAGGCTGCTGGCCACTCATGGTGCCTGCCAGTGGCACACGGCAGCCCACGGCAGCCCACGGCAGCCCACAGCAGCCCACACCGATCTCCAGCTGCTCACAGCAGCCCTGCTCCAGGGAGAGCCGTTGTTCACAATCTTAGCTGTAGAGGATGCAGCTCACTGGCCCATGTGGGAATCGATCCGGCAACCTCGGCGTTAGGAGCACGGCGCTCCAACCGCCTGAGCCACTGGGCCGGCCCCCTGTGTACATTTTTATGAGAGCTCTGGATATGTTCATGAAGTGAGGTGTACATGTTAGTGTGTGTGTGTGCACCAAGGGACATGTGTGTGTTCATGTGTATGAATCTTTGCACACACCCAAGCAGGTGTATACAAATATGTTGAGTGTAGTTGGTTTACCAGAAGCAACAGGTGCTTCTGTAGGTATGTGAGGTTGGTGGGCACACATGAGCAGATGGCTAGGAGTCAAATGAAGCTGTGGGTTTGGCTGGGTGAGATTTTATGATTCTGTCTAACTCCAAGAGTCTGCCTGTGCTATAAGGGCAAGCTCAAGGCATTTTCTCTCGCGGCCCAGTGGCAGCGCCCTGCAGAGGCCTGCGTGAGGCTGAGCCGCAGTGAGAGGGTCCAGGGGCTGTGTGCAGCAGTGGAAGGGCCTGGGGCTGGAGTCTCAGCTGTGGGTTATAGGAGGTACTCCACCCTCTCTTAGCCTTCCTTTCCTCATCAGTCAAATGGCGTTAATATTAACATTAATTACAATTATAATATATAATACTATTGTTCCTACTACCATCATCCACTGGGATTATTCTTAGGGCATTCAAAGTGTTTCGTAAATCAGAACCACTGCACAGATGCAGTTACTATTATTGATTGGGATTTATCTTCACTATCCCTGGAAAAACAATGCATGCCCATAATTGATTAGCATGGGAGAGTACGGCCACGAAGGCACGCTGCTCCAGCATTGTGAGGTAGGACACAGTGCAAAGCAGCTCTGAGGCGGGCATGGGCCGGATGGCCTTGATCCGTCCTCTCTAGTTGGCTCTGCCCAGCAGCCAGGCACTCGTCTGCCAGGTAATAAAATCTCCTGTGAGGGAGGCTGGCATGGTGCAGCCCAGCTCCCGGCTCTGTCATTCACACAGACTCCCTGCCTAGCTCTGGACAGCCTCCTGGCTCCCTACAAAGGATGCTGGGCTTCACAGAAATAGATTCTGAGCTAGGCAACTGAATGGCTCTGGGGTTGCTGGCAGTACCACCCTATTGGGCAGGAAGCAGAGAGGGCAGCGTGCAGCTTGGGGACGGAGAGGAAACCTGACAGTTCTGGGACTGCGCTGGGTGGTGAGCATGGAGGAGGGGAGCTTGGGGACTCTGGGCACACTCAAGTTACAGGCTGTTTCCTGGTCTGAGTTAGGCATCCCCAGACTGCTAAGGTGAAACCAAGGCTGTGTGATGTTAAGCAAGTATCTTAGTCTCTCTGAGCCTCCTCATCTGTCAAATAGGGATTAAAATAGGGAATATATGGAAAGGGCTTGCACATGGCCTCACACATATGATGGTGGTGGTATCTCTGTGGTACGTACGTGGACTTTTGTCTCCATGCATGTGCACATTTCATGTATATACATGTTTAATTCCCCATTTCACTCTAGCATGCTCAGTAACAGAGACTTATTCACGTGTTTAGTCAACAAAAGGTATCTACCACATGCCTCGAGCCAGGCTACATCCTATATTGGATGTAGACTCGAATTGGTCGCAGTCGTGTGCTCTGTCCTGGAAAGCTCACTCTAGAATAGGGAGATGCAACCTGTATGTACACACTGGCAATACAACGTGGAAAATGTTCATGTTGCGGCATGCTAGTGTCACAAGGAGGCTGCTGTGGGCGTCCAGAAGTGAGTGCCACAGCCCAGGCAGGGGCAGAGGCCAGCAGGGGTGGGGGGCAGGCACAGGGATGAGCTAGGGAAGACTTTGCGGGGGGTGGGGTGGGGGGTGGAAATGTCTTTGGCGCTGGGCCCTGAAGGCCGGGTAGAATCTGGAGCTTGGCACCGCCTGTGGTATCCGGCTGAGGCTTCCATCCACTTCCGTCTGTTTCCTAATCACAAAACTCGGATATAGGTAGAAGCTATGCCAACCCCACTGCACATTGTGAGGCTTTGAGGGTTCGGCTCCAGGGCTGAGGGTGAGGAACTCCAGGTCTAGGAGCAGCAGGAGTGTCCTAACTGGGCACAGTTTTCAGCACGTTAGAGATATTCGCTCATTTAGTCCTCACGACACACTGAGGTGGTAGCCTATCTTACAGGTAAGGAAAGTGAGGCTTGGGCAGGCCAAACTGCTAACTGGAAAGTGGCAGAATGGGACTCTGAACATTGGCCTCCTGTATGGTCCAGGTACACATGTTCTAGGCTGCCCCTGCTACATGCTAAGCATTGCACACTAAGCATGGCATGTGTTATCTTGTTTGACCTTCACCCTACCCTGTGAAGTTGGTTCTTTTATGACCTTCCCTTCACAGCTGGGGAAACTGAGGCTGAAGAAGGTCAGATAATCTGCCTGAGATACCAGTGCCATCCTGGTGGCCCAACCTATAGTCTACTGGCTTTCTATGGAACCATGCTACCTCCTATGGTTTTAGAAAAGGCCTCGATGAAATTCCTCCTTCGAGTATTTGTGCCTTCCTCACTGTTCCATGCAGGAGCACTCCTAGGAACAGAGGACCTCAGCGCAATACTGGTTCCGTCCCTTACCAGCTGTGTGACCTCAGGAAAAGTAGGTCATATCTCTGTTTCTCATCTGCAAAGGAGAATAACTAGGTGTAACTCACAAGGTGGTGCAAAGATGAAAAGAAAATATGCGAGAAAATGCTGTATAAAGTGGGCAGTGCTGTAACGAAAGGAAGAGGCAGCAGCATTGTGTGCCCACCGCTGTGGTAAATGTGATAAAGAAAGCACCCGGCAACAAAAGCAAAAATCAACCAGTGGGACTACAGTAAACTGAAAAGCTTCTGCGCAGTGAAGGAAGCCATCAACAAAATAAGAAGGCAACTGAAGGAATGGGAGAAAATATTTGCAAATCATTAATTTTGGATGTGATAAGGGCTTCATATCCAAAATATATAAGGAACTTAGATAACTCATTAGCAAGAAATAGTCCAATTAAAAAAATGGGCAAGGGATCTGAATAGACGTTCTTCCAAAGACATATGGATGGCCAACAGGTACATGAAAAGGTGCTCAGCATCACATAGGAAAATGCAAGTCAAAACCACAGTGAAGTACCACCTCACACCTGTTAGAATGGCTATTATCGAAGACAAGAAATAACAAGTGTTGGCAACAGTGTGGAGAAAAGGGAACCCTTGGGCACTGTTGGTGGGAATGTAAATTGGTGCAGGCACAGTGGAAAACAGTACGAAGTTCCTCAAAAACTTAAAAAATAGAACTACCAAGCAATCCCACTTCTGGATATACATCAACGACAATGAACACAGGATCCTGAAGGGATATCCGCACCCCCATGTTTATTGTGACGTTATTCACAATAGCCAAGACATGGAAACAACCTGAGCATTCATCAGTGGATGAACGGATAGAAAAAAATGTCATATATATATATATATATATATATATATATATATATATATATATGCAATGGAATATTATGTAGCCACAAGAAGGAAAGAAATCCTGCTATTTCTGACAACATGGATGGACCTATAGGGCATTATGCTAAGTCAAATAAGCCAGACAGAGAAAGACAAATACTGCATGATTATCAGTTATATGTGGAATCTAAAAGAAAAAAAAAATCAAACTCAGAAACAGAGAGTAGAAAATTGGTTGCCAGTGCCTGAGGGATGGTGGAATAGGGAAAGGTTGGTAGAAGGGTACAGACTTTCAGCTATGAGATAAAAGGTCTGAGAATCTAATGTAAAACGTGGTGACTATAGCTAAAACACTATACTGTGTAAGTGAAATTTTAAAAAGGAATGCACTTGACCCAGGCAGACTCTGCCCTTAGTTCAGCAAATGTTGACCAGGTAATTGGTGGCTGGCCTGGAATTTGCCATTTGATTGGGAAGTATAGCAACTAATTTAAGAACGGAGTGACTACCATTTATTATACACTACTGTGGGCTGTGGGCTGAAGACCTAAGACACATTTCCTCATTTAATTTTTTAACTATCCGATGAAGAACTATAATCATTATGCCTGTTTGAGAGATAATTGAAGGGCTCAGAGTGGTTAAGAAACTTTCCCAAAATCACACAGCTATAAATGGCAAAGGTGCTATGTATATTCAGATCGGCCTGATTCCAAGCCAAGGTCATTCTCCTGTGCCTGCCACCTCCATGAAATAAAATCACACTTTCAGAAGGGCATGGTGGTGATCCACGAGATGGGCTGGGAAGTAGAGGAGTCTGGGCTCAGGACTTGCAGTCAGGAGGCCATCGCAGTAACAACTAGCAATCCCATGCTGCCTCCACTCTGCATCGTCTACAAAGAGTTTTCGTGCTGGTTACCTCTTATGACACAAAGCAACCTGGTGTGATAGTGGATTTCACAGATAAGGGAACAAGCTCAGAGAGCTCGAGTGACTAGCCCCAAACCACTCAGCTAGATGCCGATCTAGAACTGGAACCCAGGCTTCCTGTTTGGCCCACTGTACCCCGCAGCCTCCTCTGTGGCACTAGAATAATGCAGGGGGCTGGGACCAGGCCTGGGTACAAAGCCACCTTCAGCCTCTTCCTAGCACTATGGCTTCGACCTTGTTACTAAACTTCTCTACTCATCTGTGAAATGGGGATGATAATATCTACCTCTTCAGTCTATTGTTTTATAGTTACTGTGTGTTAAGTTCCTGGCAGGCAATACATACTCAGTGAATAAATAAATGGACAAGCAAGCAGTTATGGAGTGTTCATTGTCTTCTGAGCTCTGTGGGGAGACGCTGAGGAGAGGGCATCCTTTCTGTTGGGGAGAGGTTGGCTTGATAACTTCTTAAAGAAGTGTGAAAAGGGGGTGGGGTCCTCTGTTTGTAGTTTGAATTGCAAAATCTGCATATAAGTAAGTACAAGCCACTTCCTTTCTCTCAGCACCAACTTTCTTATCTGTAAAATGGGAATAATGCAGCAGTAGTGCCCATCTCACAGGACTAGCAGGTGTGAAGTTCTGTATTAATCCAATCAATACCTGATGCAGAGATGTGGTCTCTCCTGAAAGCAGCTTGTGAGGAGATGGGGAAGCCAACCATCAGAATCTGCTGTGAGATACATAATAAATCACCCCAAACTTACTGTCTTGTAACCACCCCAAAACATGCAACACTTGTTTTGCTCAGAAATCTGCTCGTTGGGGACAACTCTTTTCTACCCGTAGGGCATCAGTTGGAGAGGCTTGACTAAGGCTGGAAGATTCATTTTCAGGATGGTCCTCACATGGCTGGTGGGCTGGTGGTGGTTGTCGGTTCCTTCCCACATGGGCCTCTTCATGAACTCGTCTGGGCTCTGTCCAGCACGGGGACTGGTTTCCTCTTATGGCCATGAAGACAAGGCGGAAGGAGTAGGAAGAGCAGCAGATCACTTCCCTGGAAGTTGAGGGAGGAGACTATTTCTAGAAGGAGGGTTTGGCCAACAAATACTGCAGAAAAGCCAAGCAGGAACTGGGAAATTCCCAGTGGATTGGGCAACCAGATCCTTGGGGGTCTCCCTGGTGAGAGTTCCTCTAGGAGGCTCTGGGGGGAGAACCATAGTCTAGCAAGTTGGCAGGAGATCCAGATGAAAGGCAGGCCCTGCAAGCAGACAGCTCCTCCTGGAAGGCTGGCTGGAGGAGGAAGAGGAGGAGTTGCAGGGGGAACATGTTTTTAGGACGAGAGAGCTGAGCATGATTATGCTGAAGAGAAAAGGCCCATGAACGTGACAGCATGAGGACTGGCGGGGGGGGGGGGGACACAGAGGACGGAGAGCTGTAGGGCTGCTGGGGCTTGCAGAGGAGGGCACACCTCTCCTGAGATCAAAGGGAGAGAGGCGAGGGTGGCAGAAGGAGGGCGCATGAATAACAGCTGACACTTATTAAGTATTTACTTAAGTTCTAGTAAGTGCTTTACGTGTTTTAACCCATTTCATCCTCCAAACAATGCTTTAAAGATATTCTGTTATTAACCCCATTTGACAGATGAGGAATCCGAGGCAGAGTTTGTACAGAGGAGTCAGGGAGAGTTACCCAGGACCTCTTCCTCCAGCAAGAAAGGGAGGGCCAAGAAGGGCCATTGCAGGGAGGGTGGCAAGTTGTTCCTCTCCCAGAGGAGCTGCCACTGGACAAGACCAGCCAGCTGCAGTCATTGCAGTAGGAGGGCTTTGGGTTAGACGAATGCTTTCCTGGCTGTTTTTTTTAAACTTAATGGGCCTCCCTAATATGTAAAGGAGACCAAAGCAGAGCTCCACGGGTTGCAGTGTAAGGTCCTATGCTCTCCGCCTTCTCCACTTTCCTCTGATCTCAGTGTGGCCCCCGAGGCAGCCGGCAGGCGCTGAAGCGCCTTAGAACACAGGAGAGAAACAAAGGGCTGCCGAAGACCAAGCTCATTTTCTGCATATGAACATCTGAAGAGTCTGCAGCATGTTTTCAGGGGAAATCGCTCTGAAAAGGAGAGGCAGACAGCTCTCTCTAGGACTCTGGAACCTTCTATTCCTTGGAGGTGGGGGGGGACGGACGGAGTAGATGACCTTTAAAACGCGCCCAAAGGAAAGTGAGCAGAGAATGAAAGAGAAGCAAATCCTGGTGAGTGGGAGGTCCACACAGAGAGCTCAGACTTTGTCGGGACTGAACAGTGAACGCTTAACCCGGTTGTACTTCCCCGACCTGAATGCCACCAAGGTGGTACTTTCTGTAGCCCTTTGCCCCTCGCTGCTGGAACATCTGTAATCACTTGCCTTATTAAGAGCTTATTAAGAGCTTCCCAAAGCTTTCTGTGGAAGACTATGCAGTGACACATTCTGCCAATGAGCAAAGGAAATCTACCCCCATAAGCCCCAGGCCTGGCGGACGGGGTAGGGGACTAGGGAGAAGGAAGTCAAGGTGGCATCCTGGGCCGTCTCTGCTTATGACAGAGACAGAGCTGTGGTTGCTGAGTTCCTTGGTGGCAAAGACGAATAACATCAATAATAGTCATTATAAGATTTTGCATCTGTGCATGGTTTATTATGTTTCTCCCACGGCAGTTTCACATCCAAAGTCTTACTGAATCCCCACAACTCAGTGAGATAAACCAGGCAGGAATAAGAGCCTCATTTACCATGCCTGCCCCTCTGAAGGAGTGGAGCCTGGCCCATCTGCCTCTCAGCACTGGTACTACTGCACTTCCAGGGATTCTCAGCCCCTGGGCCCAGGTCCACAATTTTCCCCATTCAACCATCCCCACCCCCGATTCTCTCATTGTCCTAGTTTCTGGCCCCCTGGACTCCTTTGGCTCAGTCACGAACCATCTGGTTTCTGAAAATCCAATCTAGCAGTTGAAAGGAGGGGAAAATACAGTGGTATTTTCCTGCTGCTTGGGGAGGGGGGTGTTAATAATTAGGTTATCTGTGAATAATGGGAGGAGGGAAGTTAGAAAAGAACTGATTCTAAAGCCTCTTGATGAAGTGTCAAGAAGTGAGAAGGAAAACAAAAAGATTTTGGTTTTTATAAAATATCAGCTGTATTAAGGTATTCTTATATATAGTAAAATTGAACCACTTTTAAGTGTGTAGTTTGATAAGTTTTGACAGATGTCTACTGTTGTATAACCACAATCTCAATCAAGCTATAGAAATTTTCCATCACCCTAAATGATCCCTTGCTCCATTTTATAGTTTAACCTTCCCTGCCACATTTCTGAAACTGATCTGCTTTCTGTCACTATAGTTTTGCCTTTTTCTGAATGTCATACAAATGGAATCATACAGTGTGTAGACTTTTGTGTCTAGCTTCCTTCACTTAGTATAATGCTTTTGAAATTCATCCACGTTGGTGCATGTATGAATACGCTCGTCCCTTTGCATTGCTTGAATAGTATTCCATTTAGATTATTTTGCTTAGGATGTCTTCAGATTTCATCCATATGGTGACATATTGCAGGATTTCCTTCTTTTTTTTAAGGCTGACTAATATTCCATTGCATGCACATGTGTTTTCTTCATTCTTTCACCCGTCACTGGACATTTATTTGCTTTGTGACTCTTGGTTATTGTGGACAGTGCAGCAACGATATTGGGATGCTAACGCCTTAAGATCCCAATTTCAATTATTTTGGGTAAATACCCAGAAGTGGGATTTCTGGATCATACGGTAGCTTTATTTTTAATTTTTGAGGATCTCCATACTGTTTTTCATAGCACCATTTTGCATTCCCCTCAACAGTGTGTAAGGGTTCCAATTTCTCCACATCCTTGCCAATACTTGTTGTCTTTTTCTTTTTTTTTTAAGATTTTATTGGGGAAGGGGAACAGGACTTTATTGGGGAACAGTATGTACTTCCAGGATTTTTCTTTCTTTTTTTCCAAGTCAAGTTGTTGTCCTTTAAATCTTAGTTGTGGAGGGCACAGCTCAGCTCCAGGTCCAGTTGCCGTTTTCTACCTGCAGGGGGCACAGCCCACCATCCCTTGTGGGAATCGAACCGGCAACCTTGTGGTTGAGTGGATGCGCTCCAACCAACTGAGCCATCAGGGAGCTCAGCAGCAGCTCAGCTCAAGGTGCCGTGTTCAATCTTAGTTGCAGGGGGCGCTGCCCACCATCCATCCCTTGCGGGACTCCAGGAATTGAACTGTCAACCTTGTGGTTGAGAGCCCATGGCTCCAACTGAGCCATCCGGGAGGCAGCTCAGCTCAAGGTGCCATGTTCAATCTTAGTTGCAGGGGGCGGAACCCAACATCCCTTGTGGGACTCGAGGAGTTGAACCAGCAATCTTGTGTTTGAGAGCCCACTGGCCCATATGGGAATCGAATGGCAGCCTTCGGAGTTAGGAGCACAGAGCACCAACCACCTGAGCCACCGGGCTGGCCCATCTTTCTTCCCTTCCTTCCTTCCTTCCTTCCTTCCTTCCTTCCTTCCTTCCTTCCTTCCTTCCTTCCTTTCTTTCTTTCTTTTTTTTATACTAGCATCCTAACAAGTGATTTCTCATTGTGATTTTGATTTGCATTTCCCTGATCAGTAGTGACTTGGAGCATCTTTCATATAACTGTTGACCGTTTGTGTCTTCTTTGGAGAAATGTTTATTCAAATCTTTTAGCCCAATTTTAATTATGTTATTAGTTTTTTTGCTATTGAGTTGAGGGAGTTTATGTATTTTGGAAATTAACCTCTCATCTGATATATAATCTTGCGAACATTTTCTCCCATTCCATCGATTGTCTCCTCACTCTGTTGATTGTTTCCTTTGCTGTGTAATAGCTTTTTAGCTTAATGTAGCCTCGCTTATCTATTTTTGCTTATGTTGCCTGTGTTTTTGGTGTCACATCCATGAAACCATTGCCAAGACCAATGTCATGAAACTTTTCCTCTAGGTTTTCTTTCAGGAGTTTTATAGTTTCAGGTCTGATGTTTACATCTTTATTCCGTTTTGAGTTGATCTTTGTGTGTAGTAAGACATGGACCCCCAATTCTTCTTCATGTGAATATACAGTTTCCCCAGCACCATTTGTTGAAGAGACTATCTTTTCTCCACTGTGCATTGTTGGCACCCCTGTCAAAGACCAATTGACAGTACATGTGTAGAGTTGCTGTTCTTTTACTGCTATGAATATTTGCTGCTATGAATAGTTTTGTTTCAATATTTTTATTTATCTGGGGTAAGTACCTAGGAATGCAATTGCAGGGGTATATGGTAAGTGTATGTCAACCTTTATAAGAAACTGTCATAGTGCTTTCCAAAGTATTGCAACATTCTACATTCCCACCAAAAGGGTATGAGAGTTTCAAATGCTCCACATCTTTTTCAACACTTGGTGTTGTCAGACTTTTTAAGTTTAGTCATTCTAGTGGGTGTGTAGTGGTATCAGTGGTGATTTTAATTTACATTTCCCTAATGACTAATAAGGTCATTAGTATATTTTCTTTGGTGAAGTACCTGTTCAAATCTTTTGTACATCTTTCTATAAAGCTTTGTTGTTTTCTTAGTGAGTCTTCAGAATTATTTATTTTTCTTAATAGTCTTTCAGAGAGAACATTTAAAAAATTTATGATGAAGTCTAATTTATGATTTATTTTCTTTTATGGTTTGTGCTTTTTGTGTCCTATCTAGGAAATCTCTGCATATTCTAAAGTCACAGATTTTCTCCTATGTTTTCTTTGAGAAGTTCTATCTGTTATTTTTGACCTATGATCTATCTTGTATTAATTTTTATATATGGTGTAAACTGTGGATTAAAGTCCTTTTTTGCCTATGGGTATCTAAATGTTAAAGCACCATCTGTTAAAAAGGCTATCATTTTCTATTGAATTCTCTTGGTACTTTTACCAAGAATCAATACAAGTTTGATTCTATTTCTGGTCCCTCTATTTGATTCAATCAATCTGTATGTCTATCTTTACGCCAACACCAAACTGTCGTAATTCTGGTAGCTTTATTTTAAGTCTTGAAAGCATACATTGTAAGTCCTACAATTTGTTCTTGTTTTTCAAAGTGGTTTTGGATATTTAGCCTCCTCCCACGTCCCTGCCCACTCCCAGGGATAGGAATGACTTTTGAGGAAATAAGGGTATCTTTCCCGACTATTCATCACATTTAGATAAAGAAGCCTTCCTGTAAGAGGTGAGGAAGTTAAGAGAAAGTGAAAAAAAAAAAAGGAACCTTGTCTTCAGGCTCTATGAGCACTAGTGATGGTGGTACCAGGTTGAGTGGGGGTGGGGGAGATTCCTGGAAATGATTTTATGATTTCTTCCTTTTCTTGCAGCTCAAAACAGCTCCCTTAGAGTGGTTCCCTGGCTGCTTCCTTCCAAACACTGGGGTTTAAATCTGCTGTATTCAGCTTGGTGAAGGGGAGGGGTCTTCTCCCTTCAAAGTTGCCGCTCGGGATCCTGGCTTTTCCTTCTTGATTCTTCTGCTGGGAGTCCTCCTTCATCCGTCCGCCAGCTTCCCGCACTGCAGGACCGCACATATCATCAGTTACTCTAAGCCACTCAACTATTTTTATGGCCTTGCAGTGGAATCCTGAGTCTGAAACTAAATATAGATGTGGGAAGTTATAGGTGCACAACCTCCCATAATTTCAAGTGCCTGGCCCTGGCTGAAGCTTTAATTAGTTCCTTGCAGCACTTGATGTTTTCTTCTCCTTCCAGCCAGCCAGCTGGCCCCTTGGGTCTCTGTTTTTTCTCTGGCAGCATCACCACTTGCTTCTTGGCTTCCTAGTTAAGAAACAAGGCCCTTTCCTGGCTAAGCCCCAGGTTCCTCTTCCTTCAGGCCCACACCGTCTTCTTTGAAGACCCTTAACCCCTATCTTGCCTGGGTGATGCCTGAAATTCCCTGAGCTAGTTGCCCCTCTCATTCCCGAGAACCCCAAGCTCTTTCTCAGCCCTGCCTCCCAGCATGAGCAGGGATAAGCAACACATCAAAACCCTCATTCTGGGTCCAGACTGCCTCACATTTAGGTTTTATCACATCCACCCACAATCCGGCTATCCCTAATACTCGTCCATTTGGGGCACTTGGGAATCGCTAAAGCCAGGAAGGGCTGAGTTCTGCCTGAAGTCATGGGCCCTGGAATTAAGAATCCAAGAAATGAGATTTGGCCTGGATACCACAAACTTCCCTCTTGGAATTTCAAGAGCCAAGGACTGAGAATGGGTCATGTTCCCTTTTCAGAGGGGCCCTTCCCATTGCCAATTTCCTGGGATCCCCTCTAGCTCCAGAACTCCTAGGGCCACAGCATTAGGCTGTGAACCCCACAGACTGCAATGTGAATGATGCCTCCGGGATGTGCTGACATGGTGGCTCTGAGAAAGCCCTTCCCAGGCTCACACTCCAGGGTGAGTTTGCGGCTGTTTGATTCCAAAGTCTGACTGGGCTTTAGGCAATCCTACTAACCAGCTGTGTGACATTGGGCAACTCACTTACCTCCTCTGAGTCTTGGTTTTCTTATTTGTTAAAAAAAGGGGGGATGATAAAACACACCAGAAGAGTTGTCATAAGGAATGAGGTATATGTCGAATGCATATTTCATCAGCAGTTCACACACTCACTATGCCTCAGTTTCCTCTTCTGGAGAGTGATGAGAAAGTTTTGTTGGATGTTTTGTGAGAATTAACAAGTTAATACGTGGCGTGCTTAGAACAGAATTACCACATAGTAAACACTATAAAGTACTAACATATGATTATTAGTATTTTGCTGCCCTGATTTTATCATCTGTCATCTATCTGCTATCTCGCTATCTATCATCTATCATCTCTATCTACAAAACTCTAGCCTTTATTTGTATTTAACTAGTGTCTCACTAATATCCTCTTCTTGTTCCAGGAGCACATTCAGGTTACCACACAACAGTTGCCATGTCTCCTTAGTTTTGCTCTGATCCCTGACAGTTTCTATATTTTTGGTTTTCATGACCTTGACCCTTTTGAGGAGTACTGGTCAGATATTTTGTAGAATGTGCTCAATTTGAGTTGGTCTGATGTTTTTCTCAGTTAGACAGGGGTTAAACGTTTTACAAAGGATACTACAGAGATGAGGTACCCATCTCATCACGTCTCCAATTTTATTTTTAATGGGAATGAATTCTTTGGGCCCCTTTGTTCGGATTCTCCTTTGAAGCAGAGGGAAGGGTAGTCTGGGAGGCTGAAAGCAGCGTTCAGCCAATGTAAGCTAAGACCTGCCCAGGTCAGAAGCCTGGGACCACGCCTGTGGGCAGGGGAGGTGGCCAGGCTGGTCAGAGGCAGGAGGAGTAGGACTTATCTCTCATTATGAACTAAAGCCCCAGAGACAACAAGAAGGGAGGTTCTAACGGGGAGCCCCCGGGCCAGGCTTAGGAGGCTCGTGGGGATGGAGGTGGACAGAGGGGGAAGAGGAGAAGGGCTAAAGGCAAGCTTCCCCTCTCAGTTGGACTGCCCTGAGGGACCCCATCAGCAGGAACCCCGAAAGAGACTGCAACCCCAGTAGCACTGCCACCCCGAGCCTGAGGTGTAGAAGGACTTGGGGACTTGCAGGCTTATGCTGCCCATTGCATGGGCCAATGCAACTGAGACTGGGGACTTGGGAAAACCCCCGGAGCCTGCCTCGGGGTCTGGTCAGAGGAGCAGCTCCCAGCCCTGCGAGGCTGCCTCTGGGAAACAGGCCCCAGGCAACACAGGCAGCCGGAGACTGTGTCTGGGTACACTCTCCTTCCTGAAATGCCAGTGCTGCCTGTGGTGAACCAGCTGTGGCTCTTTGCCTAGGCTCTCGGGGCTTTTGTCAGAATTCTGAACCAGCGCTAGGGCACAGGCGCACCTGGTGGCAGGAACTGGGGGTAAGTTCTCTGCTTTATTGACACACCTGGGTCCACTTGCTCCTCTGTTGTGTGGGCTCTGAGGTCTTCTGCCCTGCCTCCTCCTCCCTTCTTCCCCTTCTTCTCGTGCCAGGCAGCCCTAGGGGCTATCACGAGACAATTCTCTAAAGGCTCTGATTTGCCCCTAGAAACCTGGGTCTGGGGTGAGGACGATGGGGATGACGGGAAGACTGACCTGGGACTTTGGTCAGAGAACAACTCTAGACAAAGCACTTCCCCACTGTGGGGGCAGAGCCCCAGGAAGCAGTTTCCAGGCTCTCGGCCTCACATAGACAGGTGCTGGCTCAGGTAGTAAATGGCCATCAACTGTGATTGCATGGCCATCAGCTGTGGCTAGTTGGCCATCAGCTGTAACCAGTGAGCCATTGGCCACTAATATAACTGCTATGGCTACACTAGCAAGAAAAAAATGGGGGCTAGCAAGGAGATGGTGGCTGGGCTAGCAAGCTGCGCAGTGAGGGTTGTGAATTGTGTGGCTCCTGTTTCTCCAACCCAGCTGCCAGCGAGAATATAGTGGTATGACTCCCCCATCTATGGCTCCCTGGGTGTTCCTTTTTGGCCTCACCATATCCTGCGTTCTTATGTGGGGAGCGGGAGCTGAGACCCCGCAGGCCTCCTCACACGACAAATGGCACAGCGAACAGGGTCTCCCGCACGACACCACTCTAGGCTCAGCTTTCTTATCTGTAAAATGAGGGGTCAGATTCAATTATTTGCTTCATTGCCCTTCAAAAACGCTGTATTAGTTGCACTAAATATTAATCAATAATCTGTAGATTATACTTAATCAATAATCTATTAAATTAATAAAAATCCAAGACAAAAATTGCCCATCATCCATCCTGAAATGACATGAATATTTGTGTAGGTTCCTGACATGTTCTAGTCCTTCCAGGTACATATTCAATTTTACTGTATTTATAATAATATCATAAGTAGGGATTTATATTTAACATTTTCAGTTAACATTCCAACAAACATATTGTCATGCGGGGGACCCTGCTCGCTACGCCATTTGTCGTGCAGGGTGGCCTGCGGGGTCTCTGCTGCCGCTCCCCATACAAGAACGCAGGATATGGTGAGGCCAAAAAGGAACACCCACGGAGCCATAGGCAGGGGAGTCATACCACTATATTCTCTTTGGCGGCACTATATTCTCACTGGAGGCTGGATCCACACTGTCCGCAAACCGCCATCCACGCTTGCCAGCCCAGCCGCCATCTTCTTGCTAGCCCCCATTCTTCCTCTCTTTCCTCTGCTAGCGTAGCCACAGCAGTTATATTAGCGGCTAATTGGCTAACTGGCTACAGCTGACGGCCAATCAGCTACAGCTGACGGCCATCTACTACCCGAGCCAGCACTCCCCCACGTGAGGCCGAGAGCCTGTAAACTACTTTCTGGGGCTCTGTCCCCACACATATTTTTTCCTTTTCCTGCTCTTACCTAGCTCTCTTTTTTCCCATTCTCATCTTGCTGAGGTAACTAATGTTAACTACTTAGTTATGTATGCATTCATATATGAATATAGTATAATACAATGTATAGAATTTGCATTGGGGGTGTGGGGGCAGAGCCCCAGAAAGTAGTTTCCAGGCTCTCGGCCTCACATAGACAGGTGCTCACTCAGGTAGTAAATGGCCATCAACTGTGATTGCATGGCCATCAGCTGTGGCTAGTTGGCCGTCAGCTGTAACCAGTGAGCCATTGGCCACAATATAACTGCTGTGGCTACGCTAGCAGAGAGAAGAGAGAGAGAATGGGGGCTAGCAAGAAGATGGTGGCTGGGCTGGCAAGCGCGGATTGCAGTTAGGATGGCTGGTTGCGGACAGTGTGGATCCAGCCTCAGTGAGAGTATAGTGCCACCGGCGAGAATATACTAAGTATGACTCCCCTACCTATGGCTCCGTGGGTGTTCCTTTTTGGCCTCACCATATCCTGCGTTCTTGTATGGGGAGCGGGAGCAGAGACCCCACAGGCCGCCTGCACGACAAATGGCGCAGCGAGGAGGGTCTCCCGCATGACAGGGGGAGAGGGGTCATTGTTTATTTTAAAAAACTATATACATTTCTCTGCAACTAGCTTTTCTCATTTAGCCCTATGTTGTGGAAATCCAACCAGGCCAAGAGCAACAGCACATAATTTCATTTTAAGAACCAAGGACTAAGAATGGATTCTATATAGAGATATAGCACATATAGAGATATAGAGATCTATATAGAGATTCCATATAGAGATATAGTGCATAATTCTGTGGTATGAATAAAGCTATCACAGTTTACTCTTTCCTACACCCTCACCAGCACTTATGGTTATTAGTCTTTTTAATGTTTGCCAGTCTGGTGGATGCACAGTGGCATCTCAGTGATGCTTCAATTTGCATTTTCCTGTTTAGTACAAGCTGGAGCATCTTTCCATATATTTATCTGCTCTTTGGATTTCCTCTTCTGTCAGCTGGAATTCATGTGCCCCGCCCATTTTTTCTATTGGGTTTGTCTTTGTGGGAGTTCAATGTAGGATATTAATGTGCCTTCTGTCATATATGTTGCAAATATACTTTCCCATTCTATCATTTGTGTTTTGACTTAATAGGGTATCTTTTTCCATACTAGATGTTTTTCTTTTATGTCTTCAGATATGTTTATTTTTTTTCCTACGGGCTTTTCAGTTTCCTGTTTTGTTTTGTCTCCGCGACACATAGGCTACATTCCTAAGTTTCCATCTATATTTTCTCTCGTTTTATTTTTCTCATTTAAACATGCAATCTCTCTGGAATTTATTTTTGTCAAATTAAGGTAGGCTCCAATGTTATTTTCTTCCATGAAGATAGTCAAACTCAGCAGCTTCCAGTAAATATTGGGTTTGAACAAAGTGTTCTGAAGCTAAAGAAGTTAAAAATCCCTTTCAGGTGGTCTTTGGGGGCCCTTCCAGGTCTGACACTCTCTGACTCCATAATGCCCAGTATGGCGACTGCTTGCTAAGGCAGAGAAGGCAATAGACAGCGTTACTTTGTGCAAAAGTAATTTCAATATTAAATCCCATGTTGGCTCAAAGTGGATATTAGAATTGCAGCATTTTAGAGGTGGAAGGGACCTTGGAAATTATCTAGTCTAATTGCCCTCAATGTTGGCTGCCTTTAGAATCACCTGGGAGCATATAAAAAGTCCTGGTGTCCCCGAGCCAAGTCAGACCAAGTGAATCAGTCCCTGAGGGTAAGGGCCCAGGCAGGGCTAGTTTGGAAAATCTCCTGGTGATTCTAATAAGCATCTACCGTGTTTCCCGAAAATAAGACCTAGCTGGGCCATCAGCTCTAATGAGTCTTTCGGAGCAAAAATTAATGTAAGACCCGGTATTATATTATTTATATTATATTATTATATTACATAAGACTGGGTCTTATATTAATATTTGCTCCAAAAGACGCATTACAGCTGATGGTCCGGCTAGGTCAGATTTTCAGGGAAACACCGTACAGTTAAGAACCAACCACTTCTGTAGTTCAACTCCCTCATTTCATCAGTCAGTAAGTTGAGACCCAGAAAAGGTGAGCTGGGTATCACAGAGCTGACTGGCTGGCTGGCTGGCTGGCACAGGAACCCAGATCTCTGCTTCCTGGATTGGCTTTTTTCTCTGCATCAAACAAATCCATCGCGCACCATGCCTTGGATTTTCAGCTGGCCATACTCAAGTCTCTGTATGAGCGATTTGTATCTTTGTATCTGATCAGCTTTATGATATTTCCTGCGTGCAGTTCTCACAGAGGAATAGACCTAGTTCTGTTTTGCCAGAATTTAGGGAGGAACAGGGTTATAAAGACCTATGATAATGATGAAACATGAGGGAATCGATGGTACATATATGTAGAGGAGCCTACTAAGGGGTGGGGTGCAGAAGTAGGACCAGTTCCATTGACGGGAGGTGGTGTTTGCCTCGGGCTACTCTGGATCAGTGCTGGCCACTTTGGTGACATACGGGCAAGGTTTCAGGGCAGAAGTGCCTTGGTGTGAGCCTGCCTCCTCGCACCCTGACCTTCTTCCTCTGCTCTGCCCTCAGGAATGAGACCGTGCTGCACCAGTTCTGCTGCCCAGCCGCGGACACCGAGCAGAAGCCCGCCGGCTCCGACCTGGCCTCCCAAAGGTGGGAAGCGACCTGTGGATGCTCCTCCTTTCCCCACCCCCACTGTCCTTCCCCAGAGCAAAGCACACTCAGCTGTGCCATTAGGCCTCTTACTCTTAGTCTTGTGTTTTTGTTTTTATCTCCTTCCTCATACTTCCAGTTCTCTTTCCTTCCTCTGAACCCCAGATGAGCCATTCCCAACTTTTGAGGTCATTATGCAGTTTTGTTCAAATGCCAAACCTATCTTCCTCCCTTGTAAACGGCCTATATGAAATACATTTTTAAACATTATGGGAAATTAACACATATACATATATTCACACACATGTACATGGCACGTAGTAGGTTGTCTGGCACTCAGTAGTTGCACAACCAATGACAGTGCCCCTCCTTCCTCTTATATCAAATATTTACATTTTTCTTTCTAATCTGTCTCCTTAGATAAAGGAGCCAAGATGACGGACTTTAATTTTAGGGTTTTTTTTAACCTTCGTGGAGTTAGCTGACAACCTGGGAAGGAAAGGCAGCGTTTGGTGTCAGTGTCCCAGGCTTCCTTATTTCTCTTGTTTTGGGTTACTCATATGCCCTTTTTCTTCCTGTCTCCTTTCCCTGTAGTCTCTCTCCATCATGTTTGCATCTTTCTCCTTCCACATTCATCTGTCTCTCTGCCCTTCTGTTCCTCCATTTCTCCTCATCGCCCACATCAATTTCCTCTCCCTCTCCTCTAGATCTGTGTGTGCTGTCAGTTTCTGTCTCTTACTACACTTCGCTTTCTTCTCTTTTCCACCAATTTTTCTCACAGTTCTGCACATTTCTCTTGTTCTTTACTGTACTTGGAGTAAGATACTCCGATTCTGGACTGAAATTTGCCCCCTCCACTTTCTCCTGTTGTCAGAACGAATTTGGTCAAGTTACTTCATGCCCTTAGGCCTCAATTTCCCTGTCTGTATGTGAAGGGGTTGGTCTATCTAGAAAATAATATTTACATATAACCTCACTGAGCCTCTCGACTGCTTAGGGAAATAAGACCAGGCAGGTTTTATAATCCCTGTCTTCCGAGAGACAAGTGGGTTTCGGAGCCCTCAAGGGACTTGCTCACAGCCACACAGCCAGTTAGTGTCCACGCTCAGATGCACACGGGGGCGTTTGACTCCCATTGCTCGCCACTTCCAGGTTTAAGATTTAACGATTCCCTTAATGATCTTTCCCCCTCATCCTTGGAAAAGAACTAGATAGTACTCAGAGATGGTGGCTATCGAGCTTGGGGACAGAAAACCACCCCCGAAATGCACTACTATTGGTTTTCCCTTAAAGGGAAGTTGGAGGGGGTCTGGGATGAGGTAGGATGCTGAGGAGGGAGCAAAGGGAGTTGGGCCACAATAACACCTCCAGACTCTGACTTTAGTCCAGAGCTGCGGGAGGCATGATTGTTCCCTGCAGATGACCAGGTTGGAGGATGGAAGGCAAAGGGAAGGCACAAGCTCTGTGCGATGCCCTGAGAGGTGTTTGCATCAAGTTCTGTTTCAGGACATAAGGACAATTAGGACACTGGGTCCTTGAGGAGCTCCCCATCGAGTGGGGCATAGTGATGCCTCCAAATTGAAAATGGCTCACCTGGAAACTGGAAGGAAAGAAAGGCATGGGAGCATGAGACAACGGGAGAGAAGGGAGAGAGGACAGAGAGTGGAGTAACATGAGGGTGGTCTGGGTGGAAAGAGATGGGGTCTGGCTCCTCCCATGAACTGTCCCTGTTCAGACATATGGCTGTCTTCCTCCTAAAAATGTCCTCCCTGGCAGGGGATGAGAAGCGAGGAAAACTGTCTACCCTGCCTCCCACCCCATCAATCCAACTCAATTCAGTGAACATTTAATAGCTGCCACCCAAGCACCAGGCACTGGTGAGAATGGGTAACATCATGCCCTCACAGAGCTCAGTCCTGGGGGGCCCAGCAACAGAAACCCTCTCTTGTGTTTTCCTTGGTCTTTTCTCTCTATCATACCCACCCCTCCCACTCTTTCACCTGCCAACACTCCTCTGACTACCTGGCCGGGCAACCCTGCAGCCTGGCTCCTGGTGGGATGGGGTGGGAGAGAGGTGGGTGTAGGAAGGGTGCTGCTCTCATGTGAGCCGGGCTCCAAGGTAATAGGGTTCTTTTTCGAGATTCAGCATGGGATGGTAGGAAACCTATTATCTCAGTTTCCCTTTGAAAGGCAGGTGCGAAGGTTGGTGCAGAGGTGCTGTGGGGAGGGAAGGGGGTGGGGGGTGGTTTTCTTTAACTGGTTCATGGAGGGTCCTGTAAACCCTGCCAACTGCCATGCTCCCCTGTGGGGAGGCAGGGAGACTTGCACCCGAGTTTGCAAGCTGTTGTCCAGCTGTTGTCTGTGTCTGTTCCAAGTTATTCCAAGTTGTCCTGTCTATCTGGTTTGTAGTTTTCTAGAGTGTGTTTCTGTCTGTCTATCTGTCTGTCTGTCTGTTTTTCTGATGACAGTTTCTCTGCTTCTCTGGGAGGAGACCATGTAGCTGTTTCCTGACAGTGTATATGTGTCAGTTGGTCTGTCTATTCTTGGCCTCTTGGGGGAATTCCATCCTGAGATAAGTTTTCTGCTATCAGACTCCCAACATCCCTGCTCCCCACCCTACGTGTGACCCCTTCATAACCTTTAATCCCTTTCCTTTAGTCAGGTTTCCAGCCTCTAGAGAATGTAGCCCAAACCTTCCCTGTGGGTTTCTCTCCGAGGATGTAGGGGTGAGAGACCAGCACAAGGTGGGGTGACACAGGGCCCTGTACGACAAGCCAGGCTCCTTCCCACTGCTCAGTCTAGTTTCCCCCCAGCTCAGCCAGACTCCAGCCAGATCAGCCTCCTCTGAAGCTTTCCAGGCATAAGCCAATCGGTCTCTATAGGTGACCCCAATAAGAAATCCAAATTAATCCATCCGCTCTCAGGATCGATTATTGGGGCAGTTGGTGTGTGATCTCAGAGCTGGCTGCAGAGGCCCCTCACCTTCTTTCTCGGCACCACGGCTGAAGCCAATGGTGACCAAGGTCAGCACAAGTTTGAGGGCCCTGTCCCCTCCCTACTCCCGTCCCAAGCTGTGGGGCCGAGTAAGAATCCCTTTCCTTGAGCCTCTGGGCTCATCCCTGGGGGCTGCAGTGGCAGCTGATCTGTATAAGCGGATCACCAGCGGTCCCCGCTGATCACACGAGTGAGAGGAGCTGCTGCTGCAGCCTGAGGCAAACCCTCATCCCAGGGGAGAGCCCCGGGGGACCAAGAGAGAGCCTCAGCCCCTCCCAAAGAGACAAGGAAGCCCCAGCCCTGTGAGTGTGTGCTAGGACAGCCTTCCCCGGCCAGTTGGGAGGGAGAGGGGGTCAGGAGAAATCTATCTTGGAACTGGAGCCTGCCAGAGAGGATGCGCCCAGAAATGGGGAGTCCTGAAGTGAAGCAAATCTGGAAAGTGCCTACCTGTGAGAGAAGAGGCCGCGTGGCGGGCATTAGGGACGGAACAGCAGTGGGGCTGGCAGAGGGTTATCACAGCCTCCGTTGTGCCCGGGTTCACATATCCCTATGCTTACCAGGGTAACAGGCCTTTAGGTGAGAGCTGGGAGTAGGGGGCTCAGAGCCAGCCGGGGGGGGGGGGGGGGGGGGGCAGCAAGTGTGTGCCAGGCTCTTTCATCCCCCTTCCCCACCTCCTCCCTGCTGCTAGCTAATGGCAGGGCTTTATTCTGGGGAATTGAATAGGCTGGTAATTGCAGCCCTACTTTCAATCCCATGGGCTCCCCTCCCTCTCAGGCTCTCAGTGACATTTGGAACAATGACCCTGGCGCTGGCCAGCTGCTTCCCAGCATCTAGTAGAATGGCAGCCCGTTTGTCTCCATGAGTGGCACTGGGGTAAGATGAGGAAGATTGGCTTCTGTTCGGGTAATGACAGGAGGCTGGGGTGGAGGGGTGTCCAGGAAGGGGAGGCACTAGGGAGGAAACGGGGTAATCTCCAGCTCTGGGGAGGAAGAAGGGATGGGGGTGAGGGTGGGGGTCACCCCCAATATTTGGTCCTTCCTCCTCAACCGCCCTGCCCTACTCCAGGAGGGAAGAGACACTGATATTTATTGGACACAACACTTACTGAACGCTCCAGGGATATTGCACTAAGCACGCTCAATGTCTTATCTCACGTGACTCTGTGAGGCAGCTGCTAGTGTCCCGTTTACAGAGAAGGCGTCTGGGTGCGGAGAAGTTCCGTGTCTTGATAGGGGGACCCCTGCTAATCAGTTTGGAGCTGGCAGGGAGGCCCAGGTCTAACTCTCAAATAAAACCTCTTTCCAGGGAGCTGCTGCTATGATTTTTTTTTTTTTTTTTTTTTTTTTTTTTGTAGCACAGGAGAAATCCTTTGAGACATTTCATTTAATCTTAAGTAACATTATTTTCTCTGATTATAAGTTATGCTTGCTAGTTGTTGGAAATGTGGAAAATACAGGAATACAAAGAAGAAAATAAAAATTGAATCCCGTCATGTAGAATTAATCATTGTTATTATGTTAGTGTGCAAACTTCTGGAGTTTTATTTTTCTATGAACTGGGTTTTACATGTCCCCCCACTTTAAAAAAGGGATGCTGTAGCCTGTATTTCCCACCGCGTGCATTGAGAGAGCCTCCTGCCTTAACCAGACCCTCCCCGTGCCTCCACCGCTCTTGTGGGACACGCAGCTCTCTGTCACCCGCTAACCAGCCCGCAGGTGTGTGTGGCAGTGGCTGCGGGCTCTGCTGGATGTTGCACTCCTGGATGTCCTAGAGGAAGGGACACCCTTCCAAGAATGGCTGTCCGGGAGAGCCCTGCCTTAGCACGGCCCCTGCACCCGGCTCTCCTTTCCTTTCTCCCCACCGGCGTGAGGCATGATCAATGGACCAGCCAGTGTTTACTCAGCAATTATGGAGCAATTAAATTCTCAATCAATACAGTTTAGTCTTCAAACCACTGGGCTTGGGAGCTTTGGCGTCAGTGCTTACTCCATTTGTCACGTCCGAGGCTCAGAGGCTGCTGGGAAACCTGCTTCACCCACCAGTGGACCCAGTGGGGGCATTCTGGGGTTGCAGAACTGCATCCAAGAATGGAAAAGCCTCAGCTTCCCCCACAGGCCCGGGTGTGTGTGTGTGTGGGGGGGACAGGTCCACCCAGCCTGCCCTGCCCCAAGGCTCTGGGGTCTCTGTATCTTCACACCAGGAAGGCAGTGGGTGACAGGTGAGGCCAAGGGGGAAGTTGTCTGGTCGCCTTCAGGGTCCAGTGGTTAGTTCCTGGAGGGCTTTGCAAGAGTTGGGATCACGTGACCTGGCCCAGGGCTGTAAAAATTCCCATAGTGCCCTGCCCTGGAATGGAGCATCCTGCCTGCCGTCTTGGCCCAGGTGAGACTCCTGGCACTGAGGACCGTTTGGTGTGGGCACAGCAAACTTGCACCGAAGTGCAGAGCAGCAGGCGGAGGGGCAGGGCTGCTCCTTCCTGTCTGGGCTTTTTGAGCAGATTTGCTCACTGGTCTTCTGAGGGTCTTGCATAGTTACAGCAGAATCCACCTCAACTGGGCTCCACACCTGAGGGTGACCACAACAAGATGGCAGGAGAGTTTGGTCCTGGAGCCAGTGAAATCTGGCCTCTGATGAACGTGTGGCCTGTCACCTTTCCTCTCCGTGATTGTTGCTCCGCCTGTGTCTTCCCTGCCAGACTCAGTAGGCACAAAACCAAAATGGATGTCAAATTACTGTGCTACCTTGGCAGTGGGTGTCCCCCACTAATTCCAGAAAGTGTTAGGAAAGCTTTGTCTTATCCTGACGTTTGACTTTCTGCTCAGAGGACTTTCCTCAGCTGGGATGTGAAACTCATGTTTGGAGTCAAGTATTTGTCCAGGTCAATTTCCTTGTGTATTTTTCCCTCCCAGGCCTTGAGCCATCCTTTAAGACTGGTCTCTTCATGAAAGCTTCCTATCACCAGAGGGTGCTTAGGAAACTTACGTGTCCATGGAGCTGTGCTGGGGGCTGCGCCCGTGAGAGAGGCCAGGCGGGGCCACCTCCAAAGAGCTGCTTATTGAGACCAACAGCTTCCTGTCAGCAGCATTTAGAGGTGATCAGAGAATTCCTCCTCACCCAGTATTTCTACTTTATGTCCCCCGCCCATGAGAGAGGGAAAGAATACTAGCTGTCATGCACTGAGCTCGTGCTATGTGCTACACAAGTATTCCTTATTTAATTCTTACAAAAAGCTTATAAAGTGTTAATCCCATGTTACAACAAAGAAAGTAAGGCTCAGAGATGATGAATGACTTGTTCAAGGTGCGCGTACCTGGTAAATGGCACAGCAAGGATTTGAACGAAGCATCTGTTGCAGCTTCTACCACTGAAGTCAGATAACAAAAAGGATGTGTGTTCAAGTACAGGAAGTGAAAATGTGGCCGGGGGAGTGAACAGCCAGCTCCCACTTCCCCAGCCACAGGAAGCCGTCTGCTCCTCTCAGAGGACCTGGCTTATAGTTCAAGGACTGAGAAGGCGGCGCCTCTCTTTCTGTCCCTACACCTTAATGCGTGAGGCTGTTTGCAGACTCCAGGCAGATTCGGTAAACACATCGGGGCAACCAAGCTGAAGACAGAGACGACCCAGAGAATATTTTTAGGGGTGGAAAAAGCGCTAGGCTTTATTATTTAAAGAGGTAAACAGAACTAAATATAACACTTCCAGAACAACAAAATCAAATATACCACAAGGAATGTCTGGCCATCTCTGTTCAGTTGGCATTCATTAATGCAGAGTTTTGTCCAATTTTCTGGGAAATACGTTGTTGTTTCATTTACCGAAAATTTCTCAATTGAGTCTTTTGGATGTTGTTTTTTCCATTCCCAGAAAGAGTCACCTCTCTCAGCAGGCCTAGATATTTTTCTAACCTCCCTATCTCCTGTGCTTTTTGTTTTGTTTTGTTTCTCCTCTGAAAGGACATCTTTACCTATTCATTTATCTTTTGACCAATAATATGACCATTAAAATAATTTATAATTCCATTGTGTTTCTGATGTATGACAAAAAGGGTTTTAAATTTGTTTTATAAAATCAAAAAAGGAAATAATCTTAATCTATAGCAAGAGTGAGTTAATCAGGTCATTAAAAACTTTGAGAGGCCTTGGGATGACTCAAGAAAGATTTTTAGAGATTTCTTTTGTGACAATTAAAAACAAAACGGGAAAGACAGCCGTCTGTGAAGGAAGATTGGCGCGTGTTGCAGTCTCCAGCAGGGAGAAGTGTCAGCGGGAGCTAAGAGAAAGGGTCTGTTGATTTTGAACCACAGGATGTCATGGCTGGAAGCAAGCCAAGGCATGCATATCGGCCTTGATTGAACAGACAGGAGACTGAGCATGGGATGAAGGTGCCTTGCCCAGGGTTTCCCAGCTGGTGAAATGCAGAACAAGGAGAGGTCAGGCTTCCTGAAGAAGCTGGTGCTCGCACCCCCTGACTCAGACCAGGCACTGCCCTGCTCCAGGCCTCAGTGTCCTCAGCTGTAACAGGTGGGGAGAGCTGTCTAACCCTAAGGGCCTCTAGCAGTGAGCCTGTAAGAAGGCAATCGGCCTTGGCCAGGGATGGATGTGCACCTGGAGAGACCAGGAGCATTCACAAAGCAAAACAAATGGACAGTGGACCCAAGAGGAGGAGGGGAAAGGCAACATTTGAACTAGTATGAGCATATGTAAGACAAAGAAACTTTGGACAGGCCAGTGCATGTGTTTTTTTCTTTCTTCATTTCTCTTATTGTTAAAACGCAACAGGAAATTCTAACACGGAGAAAACCCTCACCTCGTGCATAATCCTACAGTCTTTGCCCAGCCACGCCCTCTCATTTTCCTGTTCCCCATGCATTTGGGCAGTGCTGTGTGCAGGCTGGGACATGCCCCCAGAATGCTACAGGGAAGAGCCAGAGCCCCACTTCCCTTCCTCCACGCGGGCAGGCTCCATCCAGCATTGCTCCTAGACTTGGATGCAGTTTTGACACTCCAAGGACAGCAATGATGGGAAATGGAGGCTTAAGTGGAAAGTCAGCCATAACCTTAACTCACGTGTGTACAGCCTTTTCCAGGTTACAGAACTCCTTCCCAACCTTTTACTCCTTTGATCTTCATCACATACACCTGTTAAAGGTCACAGGGCAAGAATGATTGTGTCCATTTTACAGCCGAGGAAATATTCAGAGAAGAGGAGCCGCTTGCTCAGGGTCCGAAGGTGGAAGCTGGCAGAGCTTAAGATGAGAGCCTACACCAAGAACAGGCCGCCTGAGCCGTGATGTTGAGGCCTGCTTCCTCCTTGTCACGGCTGGAATGTGTCATGCCCCACGTGCCACCACCCACACAAACTAGAGGGATCTTGGTTTGTCACCATGTTCTAAGTCTAGGCCGTAGTTTTGCAGCTTTGGAGATCACCTGGGCTAGCCCGAGGGCCTCTGATTCCAGGGGAACTGCCTCACCAGAAACAAATTCATAAGAGGATGATATATCATATTAGTATGAATTTACTAATTTATAATGAGAAATGATCCTGGTGAACAGGACACTCTTAATTACTGATCAGTAAAGAACTTAAAAGTATGAAAGTCCTCTTTTTTCTCCAAGGGCAGAGAGAGGGCTGAGCACCAGATGATTTTTGTGGATTTCCTTCCAGGTTGGAAAGGAAGAGAGGTGAGGAGGAGGGAAAGGAGAGCCCAGGGCCAGAAGACCCATTTACGAAGACTTCAAGGAAGCATTGGGAGGTGAAGCAGTTGAGAGCATAGACAGAGCAATTCAAGTCCAGGTTCAAGTCCTGGCTTGGCCACTTACAAATTCTGTGACCTTGGTTAAATTACTTAAGTGTTCTAATCCTCAATTTACTTATCTGTAAAATGGGGGTCACAATAGCACTTACCTCTTAGGGTGGTTGGGAGGATTAAATGAGATGATGCAATGGCAAGGTGTCTGGTATTGAGTAAGCACTCAATAAATGCTAGCGATTTTAAAGCTGGATTTTTCAAGAGCAGAAAGAGAGGAATCAGTCAAGATCCAGGAGTCCCAGGAGAAGGGGTCTAGAAACGCAGGTATGACTGGGAATTGTTTAGAAAGAATGGACTGACCCCTTCAGGGGTCCTAGTGGCAGAGCCTCTGGTATGGCAAGCAGCAGGGGATACACCACCTTGCATTTGTTCCAGGTCATTGAGCCATGCCCTTCAGGGAGAGGGTACATCCCTCCTTTGGATGGCAGGTGATGGGCATGGAGCAGGAGGCAGTCTTTCAGATGTTTCTATTCAATCCTAGCCCCTGACGTGCAGAGTGTTGGCTGGAAAGTGCCTGATATGGGCGGGGGGAATGGGGGGGATGGGGAGGAGGGGGAGAGAGAGAGAGAGAGAGACTATGAGAACTCAGGTACAAATTTGGGGGAAATATTAAAGAAGCTAAAGGCCCAGATGAATGCCAATCCAGCAGGGCCATAGGCAGGAAGAGGAGATTTTCAGGGCAGGAGAGGAAATGATTTAACCCGGCACCCGGCTGTAACAGCACAGGCTACGTTGAGATTAAGAGCAGAGGCATTTCATTGGGAAAGTCTTGCCAGTTTGACTGCCTGTTCTCCTAAGAGGAGGAACAGTTTAAGCCCCTCAGGGAAAGTTTTATGGTGTGGCACTGACTCCTGGCCTGCCTGTGGGGGGCTTCCCAAGCTGGGCTTTCTGAAGTTTCTTCCCAAAGCCGGTGTGTGCTGCATTGTCCCTTCCTCCTAAATACTTTGGGAGATGACTCATGAAACCCACAGACGTGTGGGAAATGGCATGGCCATTCTGATACTATAAGCTTGTGAGTGGTTTCTACTGCAGCAAGGAAGACTGAAGGTAGACATCAAGAAGGACTTCCAATAGGAAAGGTGAAGCTAAGGAAGGTGACTATAGGGAAACAGGTAGGGACTCTTCCTCCATAGTGATTTGATGGATGTCCAGAGCAATGTCCTACGCTACTGTAAATCTGCCATTTCCATCTCTTGTGTCACAAGACTCCTGTTTTGGCAAGCACACACCTGACTGCCATAAGCACCTGAGTGCCATCAGAGACCTTTTTCCTGGCAGGTGGTGAAGTTGAGCCTGTGAGGAGCTGGAAGGATAGCCTTCCCTGGAAATGTCTCAGGACCAAAGAAACATCTGCTCTGCTGGGGTGAGGTAGGGCTGGTCTGGGTTGGACCAGGAGGAGGAAATGAAGGGACTTTAGAGTCACAAGAACACAAAACCCAGGCAGGCATGGTCTCATGCCCTGCCGCTGGCATGGGCTGTGTGCACACATGGTTTGTGTAGGTCACCATCGTAGGGTTGTCCGAGGGGTCCAAGAAGAACAAAAGGAGATCTTTGTTCTCCAGTGAGCAATTGCTCATGAGCCAGGACCTGGGGAAGCACAAAAGGCCCAGATTAGGGTAAATGGAGAGAGAGAGAGAGAGACTCTGAGAAGCGAGGTACAAATTGGGGGATTAGGGTAAACGTAGAAACCTACATTTACTGAGCATCAAGTAGGTGCCAGAGGCTTATTGGACATTATTTCCTTAACTCTCCCCCCAAAAATCATGGAGTAGGTATGCTCACTTTACATATGAGGAAATAGGCTCAGAGAAGTTAAGAAACTAGCCCAACACCACACAGCTAGTGAGTAGCTGGATTTCCACCATGGTCAGTGTCTGGTTCTCCATCTCATACTTGTTACAGGCTGCTGCCTCCCAGCCCTTACTTCCTTCTGGTAAGCTTTTCTTGGTATCATCTCTGACACAGATCTTCAGAAATTACACCATACAGAAAAGCCCGATACTTCTGTTTAAAGAATTCTAGCACAAGAAATCAAAAACATTAAAAAATGATAGTTAAGTTAAAGGACTCTTCTTTATCCTGAAATCATCTTTCCTACGTTTCGTATTCTTTTATAATGTTATAGGGAAACTGAAGGGTGCTTTGGAATTTAAATTTTACTGGGGAATATTGGGGGACAGTGTGTTTCTCCATGGAGTTGTCCTTCAATCTAGTTGTGGAGGGTGCAGCTCAGCCCCAAGTCCAGTCGCTGTTTTCAATCTTAGTTGCAGGGGGTGCAGCCCACCATCCCATGCAAGAATTGAACCGGCAACCTTGTTAAGAGCTTGCGCTCTAACCAACTGAGCCATCCGGCCGCCCTGGAATTTTTTTCTTATCTGGCAAGATAGCATGTTGGAAATCCTAAAAAGGAAAAAAGAAAAAAGACAGTTGCTACATATCTAGGGCTTACTGAGCATTTGACATACATCACTACCTAATTCTTTCATGGAGGGGGAAGTGAGGCACAGGACGTTAAGCAACTTGCCCAAGGCCACACAGTGGGGCAAGGCAGACCCGCATTCAGACCCAGGCACTCAGGCCCTGAGCCCACTCTTGTAGCTGCCACATGCTGCCCGATTATGAGTTGGCCAACCCAGCATGCAGCCTCGTGTGCCCCCTCCTCTCAGGGACCCCGAAGGCACTCACACCTGGGCCTGGCTCCCAGCTGGCACACAGGCTGTCTTGAGTACAGCTCTCCCAGCATCACCCATGTGGCTTCTGACAGTCACCATGTTCCATCTGGAGATCATCACACATGCAGGCCACAAAGGGCCATAGGGGGTGGTCCTCAAGGGACACATCCATTGTCTCTCCTAAAGGTCTCCTTGCTGAAGTAATGGGCACACTCAGCTGCAGTCAGACCCTTGCCATCTGTGCAGCCCTGCCAGCATGCGGTTGTGGGGCCATCGCCCTTGGAGGGGCTTCCTGACCCCTCTGGGGTCTGCAAGACCTCGAGTGTTCCTGGGCCTGTCCATCAAGCATGCTCTGCAGACTTGGTGCTGCAGCCAGGCAGCACCATTGCTTATGTAAAGACAGGAGGAAATTCGCCCCAAAGGAGGAGGTGGGGAGTGATAAACACGAATTCAGGACGGGGATTCCCTCTGAGGAGGGAAGGAGGAATACCAAGTATTAAAAGCTTCTAATGTGCTAATTCTTGAGCGGGGTACAAGTGTATGTTTTTCTTTATACCCCACATGTTATTCATGTCTGCATAGATAACATAGTTCATAATAAAAGGAAAAAATTAAATAAAAACCAGAGTTCACTAGGCCGTAAACAGTAATTGCTACCTGTATTGTGGGATGACTTTAGGTTGTGTGTTGCGGGTGGTTTGCAGAGGGAGGTTTTGGAGCTTATGCTTCCGGTTGGTGAGATGAGAACATTAAAAGGAGGAAGTACTTTCTCTTAGGGGTAATAATGCGAGCAGACATAAAAGGTGAGAAAATCCAAGGTGTATTCAGGCGCACAGTAAGTTCTACCTGCCCGGCGTAAGGGAAGCACACACGTGTGAAATTGTGTGCTGTATGTTGGGGAGGATGCAGGGAACAGGAAACTCGTAGAGCTTGATCTTGCTACGAGCTCCACGCCTATCTGTGAGAAAATAAAATGCTCAAAAATATACAGGTAGATGGCATTAGTCAGTGTGGCCCGTTTGGGAACCTATGAGGGAGGAAGCTTCTAGATAAGGCCTCTCTGGAGCGCACCAGGTTCTGACATGCCCAGGTGCTAACGTTCCCTGTGGGCTGGGCTAAGCAGGGGAGTTTTACACATGGGACATCTGGGGGCAGGCAGGCTGAGTAGCTCCTATGCCCCATCTTGAGTGAGTGTCCTGGGGAGTGTGGGCCTGGGTGTGGGGAGGGCGCAACCCAGAGAAGTGTTGTATCCCTGTGACAGGAAACCCTTGCAGACAAACCAAACTGGCCAGCACCTTTTGGAACAGCTGTGAGACCGAAGTCTGGAGCCTCCAAGGAGCTGGCAGGAGAGAGAATAACTTACTCTCTCAGGGCTCTTGGGAGATGGGAGGGAGAAGCATCTGTCACAACCAATGAAGTCAGGGCAGCCTCTGCAAGTGGATGAGCCTGGAAAGCCACAGCTGCCCTCCTCCAGGGGTTTCTATTCTGAGACTTGGCTTCCAGCTTGGATAATGGAGGTCAAGGAGCCACGGCTGGGGGAGGTGCTTGCCGTGGATTAAATGACGTAAGGGAGGCAAGGGGAGGCTTATGCTGTGTCCTTGGGTGTTGAGAGCTGACTGGTGGGTGTAAGCAGCGATGGTGCAGTGTGGGCCTTGGGCCCGTGCAGAAGGAAGAGGAGAGGGAGGAGGCTGGGCCTCTCCTTCCTTCCAGACGTCACAGCATCTTGCGTGAATTGTCCATTTCATGATGAGAAAACAGAGGTCCAGAAAGAAGAAACGTGCCTGAGGTTACACCAAACGCTGCGGACAGAGGTGAAATGGAGCCCTGACTCCCAATGCTCTTCCCACCACCTCAAACAGCTCTTTCCAGCCTGTTCTTTGAATCAGCACTGAGTGAATTTTTCTGACACTGGCCCTCTGTTCACCTCAACCCTCCCCAGTACTACTTGGGACCCCACAGGATGCTTGGCTTTCCTTGTTTGGTGACTTTACTTTGACCATCTAAGATCCCTTTATTGATTCAGACAAGGAAGGGAAAGAAGTGTTTTAGTAAAGGCTGAAAAATCTTGAGATGTAAGGTGTATTGTTAGCTTTTGTCTGGAAAATGCCTCGTTGTCTTTGTCCCAGAAGAGCTTTAAGAAAGGCCGGCAGAGTCTGGGATAATCTAGTGCAATTGGTCAGGCCCTAGGGGGGAATCTTCCAGCCTGAGGAGTCCCACAGCCTTCAAAACATTCCAGCAAGCTTTCTAGTAATTACTGTTCTGGCCACCGCACACATGGGGAAACAGCCCCCCTCCACCTCCACCCCACCCCCCAAGCCACCCAACACCATCAGCACCAACAAGCTCAGGGACTGGGCCTCCACCTTTCTCCACTTTTGTGCCAAGGGCCAGCTCCCACGCCGGCCTATGGTATGGGAGTGTGAGGCTGGGGGCCCCTCCCCTGTAGTCTTCTCCTCTCCAAGCGGAGCCCACAGCCTCTCCCCATCCTCACCCAGCTCTTCTGTTGCTCCTGTCCCCTCCGGATCCTCACAGGGACTCAGCTTCCTGGCAGGGCCTGCATGACACAGATGCCACGGTCCCGTCACGTGCCCTCTCTGCTTACTCATTCCTCCCGCAGAAAGGTCAAATTTCCTATGGTGTCCAGCCTACCAGTCTATGAGGTCATCTCATCTTCACCATTCCCTGGGGAGGATATATGCACACCCCCATTTTGCTAATGAGGAGACTGAGGTGCAGGGAAGTTAGGTATCGTGCTCACCATTACCTGACAGGTAAGTTGCAGAGCCAGGGGCCTCGCTCCATTCAAGCTTTGCTACTGGTGAATAAGGAAGGATTCGATCAGCGTTGAGGAAAACAGGGGCCAGTGTCAGAAAGCCCTGTCGTGTGTGGTACCCAAACGTTTTCTGTGACCAGAGCTGTCTACAGCCCTTGGCGCTGTCCTCAGCATATGGAACATAACCCATGATCATTTCTCCAGATTAGTGTTTTTAGCCTGGGTCCATGGAGTCTGTAAAGCCTCTGAATGCGGAGGTAGAATTTGGCATGTATGTTATAACATGCATTTTTCTGGGAAGAGAGTCTGGAGCTCTTACCAAAGGTGCTAGCACCCAGAAAGGTTCTACAGGTCTGGGGGGTAGGGAGACCAGGGTAATGCTGGCTGGCAAGAAAAAGGAAGGAAAAAGAAAAGCTCAGTATCCATCGCTGATTGCGTTCTCCAGGGAGCAGACTCTGAGTTCAGGGCGCTGAATGTTTACTAGGGGATGCACTTGGGGTCAACACACGTGGAAGGGAGGGCAGGAGCCCAGCATGAGGCAGAGGGAGAAGTCACATGCAATGGAGGTAAACAAAAGCCTTGGCCAATCCCGTGGTGAGCTCTGATGTGAGAATGACCTATCAGCTTACCCCATGTTGGGTCAAAATGACTGAGCCTTTATATCACCACCTCAATTAGTCACTGGATGCGGACAGCCCTGGGAAGGCTGTGAGTTTGGGCCAAGTAGCTGTCTGCAGCTGAGACAGTCCCTGAACTGGCTGATGGGGCTGACCACTAATGGCAGCCTCCAACAGCGTTCCCAGAGCTAGGCGAGTCAGTCCTGGAGGGAGGGCCTGGGTGTACATCACCAAACCCACCCCAGTATCTCTGCCCTTGAGGAAGTACTACAGATTAAACGATATCCACCCACCTTCCCCTCTGCCCACATGTCCATCCATCTGTCCATTTAACAGTTATTAAACATGCTTCATGAGCCAGCCCACTGTCATAGGCACCTGTGAGAAGAAGGTGTACATGGAACAGTCTGGTGGAGGAGAGAAACACATCTGTGAATAATTTGAGCACAAAGTGGTCATTGCTGAAATAGAGGCAAATGCCAAGAATTATGAGAGCACATAGGAGGCTGGGACTGACTTCCTGGGGGCAATGAATGAGTCTTGGAAGTGTTGACAAGATAGAAAGGGTTGGGTGAAAGAGTAGGGGCATGGAAAGGAGACGGCAGCGTGGTCTGAGAGGACATGGCAGATTTGGGGAATTTTGGTGTGGACAGAGTGGTTAGATCAATCAGAGGAAATGAGGCTGGAAAGGGAGATTGGGGTACGATCATGAAGGGTCTTGAGTGCCACACTGGTGGACTTTATCCCAGCAGTACTGGACAGTCACTGATGGGTTTTGAACAGAGAGCTGGCATTAAAGCATCTACATTTTAGGAAGTCAACTCTAACAGCACACATGATAGTCTGGAGTGGTCACTAGAACCCCCAAGGGTCATATATGTGCCAGGCCCAGGCACGCTCAGCAGGCACCGAGCATCCTTCTGAGCGCAAGCTGCTTTCCACCTGAGTGACCCTCCCGGTGTGATGTGCAGTTCCAGCACACCGGCCGTTCTGATCCTGGGTGCATGTGATATTCCTCCGAGCAACTCTTGTTCCCTCAACTTCTAAAAGACTTTCATTTCCCTACTCACATCTTGTGTTCTTGTGTGTGGAGTAACTTCCGTGGATGGCCTGGGCCCCATATGTGTACCAGCCTAATGTCTTGTGGGCACCTCTCCCTTTGATGCCACCCACACCCTTATTTTTACCTTCTCAACCCAGGGAAGACTCTTGTGACTAGCATCTCCCACATGTCAGCAGTGGCCCCAAGTTTTTCCAGGCTAGTGGGCTGCCATTTAAGGAATCATTTTCCCAGCTGAATACCAAGCCCAGGACAGCTAAGATCACCAGAATCCCTCTCCAGGAGCTCAAGGGAGGGGCTTACAAGAAGCTAAGCAGGTCACACAGGGGAACCCATCCACCCGATTCCTGTCCAAGTACCAGGCTGCCTGAAGTCTCACTAAGGATGGCGGCTTCATGATGTGAGGTCAGCCCAGCAAACTCTGGAAGCTTAAGCAACACAGACTGTGTCTTGGAAGGAGTCATGTTCCAAGTGCTGGGACAATGGGCCTCTAGTTATATAAGAGACTGTGGATTGAAGGAGATGGTCCTTCCAGCTATGACAGCCTAGGCTGAAGAGTTGAACCTCTTTCCTCAGACCATTTTTATAGATGGAGTGTAGAGAGGGAAACAGAGGCTGGGAACATTCCATTGATGCTCAGTCACCAAATAGAGGTGCTGAGCTCTCAGGCCTCCATCGCTCCCTGACAAAGTGCCCAAAGCACAAATCTGCACAATGGGCACTGAACAAATGCCCACCTAGGGATGCCCACATTGCAGTAGCTACAGTTAAAGGGATTTCCTGTAGGTAGTGAATACACACAGATTCCTCAGAGGCCATGGCTTCCATGACTTGGTGATACCATAGACCAAGGCCCTTCGCTGTGTTCTTGCTCCTCCGGATGGAGAACCAGGGTGGGAGGAAGCCTCAAGGAAACCAGTCCATCTTTAGCCTTCTCCCTAAAGACCTTGGCAGTTAGTCTGGAGGGCTGGGAAAGGACAGGAGGTATGATGAAAAAAACCCTATTGTTTCTGTTTGTGAAGGTTGACAGGAAGGCTAAATGTTAGAATTGTTTCCACTTAGGAAGTCTCCGTGCTATTTTCTGGAGATTCCTTTATGACTCCATGCTGTGCTGTTCCAGCTCAGAATATAGCACCAGTGCCATTACCATTTATCAAGGACCATTTTGTGCCAGGCAATGTACTAGGTGCTTTGCAAGCTATAGGCACCTTGCAAAGGAGTTACTAGGATGCCCGTATTGTAAATGAGGAAATAGAGCTACAAGGAGGCTAGGTAACTTCCCCAAGGTCACATAGTATGTAGCAGAACCGGGCTTCTACCCCAGGTCTTCCCAAAATCAAGCCCCATGTTCTTTGCTCTATACTATATAACCTTAAACTTCACCATAGTGATGACAGCAGTCCTGGGTTTCCACAGCCACCTTCTACCGCACAAGTCTGTGGCAAACTCTAAAGAAGGAAGGCAGGGACAGGGTTCCCCTTTCCAACACTTCCACTTTTAATCATATACCTGGAAAGGCTGCAGTCTCTTGGGTCCGTGTACACACAGGTGGGCAAAGGTAGAGTTGACTCCAACAGCCAGAGAGCCTGGAACCTTGGGGTTGGTGGGCTCTGGTGGACTGGCATTGGCACTGCAATCCAAGCTCCCAGGACATTTGAGCAGGAAGGGTCCTTAAAGATGAGTAAGCTGCTGCCATGTGACCAGTGACGAAACTGACCAGGTAGAGGACATGAATTACCCAAAGCCACAATTATTCTGAAGCATTGTATATACGTGTGTGTGTGTGTGTGAGAGAGAGAGAGAGAGAGAGAGAGAGAGAGAGAGAGAGAGAGAGAGAGAGAGAGAGAGAGAGAGAGATCGCCCATGTACACACACACATGCATGTATGTGCATGTGCTGGAGATGGCCGTGGGGGCCTCCTAACTCCTGAGCCTTCCGAATGAGTTCAGGTGAGAATGCCGTGGAGCTTTTGTCTATATCCAGAGGGGTGGTCCACAAAGAATGCTCTTTTGAAATTTTGTTTTGTTTTAACACAAGTAGTTTATTTGGGATGGTGACCCTAAGAAGTGTCAGTAAGGAGTTGGGAATGAGATACCTCAGGGAAGGAAGTCAGTACAGCTTCATTAGTAATCAGGTCATTGCTATGGCCGACTGGGGCTCCATTCTACTAGGTGCTTGTGGGAGAGGGTGTAGAAGGTACTTCAGAGTTGTTCTGCCCAGGGGACAAGGAAGCTGGTACCTATCCTCCAGCCTCCATTGTCGCTGGTTGTGCACTGCTATGGAGCGGCATCAACTCCCCAGAACCTCTTGCCAAACACACTCCAGCAATCAAAGAAAACAAGGGGCTAGTTTAAAAGATGTTTGTTGCCCTGAGTAGCCACCAGTTCTCTACCGAGTCTTGAAAGGTTTTGGGGTGGAGAGGCCTTGGGCATCTGTACCAAGGACAGTTGGAGAGGAGATGGATGAGACTGAATATTGGCCTGAATGCCAGGGCTGGGAGGCAAGCTGTGCTCACAGAGGGTAAGGGCTATTTCCAAGTGCCCTGCCGGAAGAATGCGCATGACTTTAGCAAGAGGAGTTGAAGTTCGAGTTTAGAAAGGACCTCCTGGTGATACTGGTTAGAAACATAGCAGATATCCAGAGCTCATCCAACTATGCAGCTTCACTGGTGGCTGCACAAGAAATGACGCAGCGAAGGAGTATGCGGCAGCACGGAGGGTGGCCTTAGGGAATTTGAGGCCCCTGGTTCTAAGGCTGCCCAGCGAGCTCTCCTTTATCTGGTGCGGAAGGGGCAGGGGGTGAGGGAGCCCGGGGAATGCTGGGAGGACAGGTGGAGGTTTAGTGAAGAGAGAATCCTTCACCCTGCCCTTGGTTATTCTAGCACCAGGAGCCTCCAAAGTTGGGTGGAAGCAATAGGAAGAGGTCTCCTCTCTGGTTCAATTTGGGGCATCTTATGTGGAGGCAAAGCCTTGGAAGAAATAAGTTAAGTCCTGAGGTTGCCCAGCTCTCTGATTACGTCCACCCCACCTCCCTGGGCTCCTGCTTCTCATCTGTAAGAAAGGGAGATTGGAAGGCTGAACCAGATGGCCACAGGGTCCCTTCCAGTCTTGACCTTCTGTCACTGTCCACTGAAGAGGTTATCCTCTGGTCCTTGGGTCCTCTTTGATTTTTTGATTCTGTCATCAGCAAGTATTTATTGAGCACTCATCTTTTCCCAGCACTCAGTGAGGAGAAGGGAATCAAATGGAATATACATCCTGGCCTCTAGGAGGGGACAGATAGGGGAAACAAGAATTAAGGTTAACTGAGCACTTTGTGTCAGACACTGTTAAACACCTTACGTATACTGACTCCTTTACCCGCGCCCCCACCCAATAACACTGTAGGGTGGGTACTAGTACCTCCACTATACAGATGAGGAAACCAGGACTCAGAGAAATAGCAACTTGACCAAAGCCACACAGTGGCAGAGCTTGGACTTGAGCCCATACTGTGAGACTTGATGCTTCTCCTCCTGTGTGGAATAGCCACTGACTCTCTAAGCACAGCTCCTAGTATTCCAGCAGAGAGAGCAGTGAAAGCTGGAGTCATCTGGGAAGGCTTCATAGAGGGTAGAACTTGGAGCTGACAGGGGGAGTAACCTGAATGCACTAATGCCTCAGGTCAGGCTGGATTGTATAGTAGGCAGGTGGGCAGCAGCTACAACACAGCCTCCTGGTGGCTCCATGGGAGAAGAGAAGGGGCCAGGGAAAAAGAGGTGTTTCCCTAAACTTATCAGGGCAAGAACCTTCCTCTTCACAGACCCAGCCCAAAAAAACTGGGGTTCGCCCACCCTGGACGGGTTTTATGCTTAAGCCAGACCTATAAGCATCACTCCTTCCCCCAGATTCATTTGGGCAGTCTAAAGATGGAGCTGGTTCAGTGTGCGTCAGCTTCCTCCCAGCTAGCCCACTGATAACCATGATACTTAACGCTTATACATAGCAGTGACCATGAACCAGACACTGGTTGAAGAACTTTAACTAACTTAAGCCTGCCAACTTCTATGAGGTATTATAGATACTATTATTATGCCCATTTTATAGATGGGGAAACAGAGGTACAGTTAGGTTAAGCAACCTGCTCAGAGTCCAGCGCTAATAAGAAGCAGAGCCTAGATTTTAACCCAGTCTACTCTTAACCTCTCAGCTCTAGTGTTTCTAACCAAAGTTTCATAATCTCTAGCCATAGTTGCCTCTTCCCTCTGCGTGGGATACCCTCCCCAAGTTCAGGTTCTCCTTACCTGGGGCTATTCCCTACCAAGATAGCCCCTCCCAAGAGGGGACTGTAGGAGACAGCCCCGCTAGCCCCCACCACTAGGAAGGCCCAGCGCTGCCAGAGTGCCTAGTTTCTCCCCCACCCCACACCCACACGCACCCTGTCCCCCTTTCCCCCAACCGAGCACCGAGCACCGTTACCTTTTGTTTACAGTGACGGCTCCTGCGCCCAGGCCGGTGGGGGCATGGAGGACTCCATGGTAGCAGCGGCGGTGGTGGCAGCCTGCAGACCCAGTGCCCATGCCCCGAAGGCTCAAGCCCAGGAGCTGCAGGAGGAGGAGGTGCGGCCGGGGGCAGGGGGTGCCTCCCCGCGGGCTGGCCCCCACCGCGAGGCCTCCCCAGGCCAGCAGCAGCCTGCTCTGGCGACGGCGCTCTGCTCCCACACCCCTGCCGCCTCCGATTACGAACTCTCCCTTGACCTAAAGAATAAACAGGTACCCTGGGCCTCTAATGGGGGGTGGGAAGGGTGGCAAAGGGACCCTGCCTTTGGGAGCTGTCCAGGGTACCAGGCATCTCCCCATCTGGGCCCATCTCTGCTGTAGCACTAATTCTCCCAAAATTAGCTAAGTAATCTGCCTTTTGCTGCAGCCTAGTTCCTCAGGCAACCAGCCACTACATGGAAGGGTCACACCCTTTCAATAACAGGCCCTTAGGCAATGTGTTCAGGGCTCTGCTCCTCTCACCATGTGCAGGAAACCTAAACTGCCCCACAAAGCTCTAGTCAAATGGTCCATTGTTCTCTGGGGAAGTCCCACCACCACTCATTACTTAGAAAAGATAGCCCAGCTTACATGCCCACTCAAGGGACAAACCCCATGTCTGGGCACACACAAGCTCAAACGAGCTTCAAAGATAGTGGTCTCCTCCCAGGAGACTGAGGAGTCCCAAGAATGACCGGAATTGGGGAAATTCAAAGCTCTCCTATTGGAAAACAAGTACCACTGAGAGGTTCTAGGCTTCTATCTTCTATTCTGTGATGCATTAGGAGAAAGTGGTCAGTCATAGGTTTCCCATTGAAACCCCTCCGCCCCAATGGTAATGCCACAGTTTGTCTTGGTGGACAATTAAGAGACTTGAAGGAAGTCTGTGAGTGGTGTGTGTGTGTGTGTGTGTGTGTGTGTGTGTGTGTGTGCACTGTCAATGTGCTTAGAGAAAGACATTTTGACTTGATGCTATTAAGAAAGAACATTGAACATTGAGCCAGAGACAGGGCATTCAATCTTTGTTCTTCCTCTAGTTAACTCTGGACTTTGGGAATGCCATTTAAGCACTCTGGGCATTGGTTTCTCATCAACAAAATTGGGAAATAGATCTTGAAGCATCTCCTAGGACCCTTTTGCTCTGAAATGTGTAGGTTCTAAAGAACCAATCTTTAACCCAGTGAACAAGGTTAGTCTTGGGAAGGGTAGGTGGTAGAAGGGTCACTAAGACTAATCCAAGCTAAGCCAACCTCCTCTCTTTCTTCAGACGTCGATGCCAAGCCAGCACCCTGGATCAGGGGCCGCTGCAGTTCGGTGCGTCTGGCTCTAGAAAAGTACTTGACATAGATACTCTCTCTCATGGTAGCTTGTAGACATGATAGAAAATGGATTAGATCACAATATAGTCAGGTGGGTTGTTCTCAAACAGAATTCTCAAAAAGGTTTGTTTTTCTACCAGTGCTAATTCCAGGGTCATTGAGTGGGTCGCTATCCTTGGTGCTGTCCAGTTCAATCATTTTAACTGCTTTCTGATGACACAGCTAATAGCGGACAGCTAATACCTTGATGATAGAATCCAAGATTTTAAAAATATCTCATCAGGATAGAAAGATGGTTTAAATGAGAAGAGTCAAATGAAATAGGGAAAAATCTAAAGTTCTGCTCTTAACTTTGAAAAGCCCATGGCACTCGTATAAGACGGGCAGGCTTGGTTCTGGGAGCAAGGCCTTAGGGCTTCAGTTCATTATAAGCTTAAGATGAATCAACAGCCAGCGAAGCAGCTGCCAGAGAAGCCAGCACCGCAGGCTCCACAGGAGGCTAGACAAGGCCCCAGAATAAGGGAACAGCCAGCCAGAGCCCTACACTAGCTGCTGGCCAGGACTGTCTGGAGCCTGTGCTTTGTTCTGGGAGCTCCGTTTAAGGGTGGAGATGAGAATCCTGAGGTTCCGAAGTTCCCCTAAGAGGGAAAACAGGATTGGCTGGTGTCATATAGAGAAACTGTACACATGAAAGCAAGCTCTAAATACAGAAGAGCTGGCATGTGAAAAAGGGATTAGATGTATTTTCTATCATTCCAGGCAACAACAGTGGTTCTAATGTATGCAAGCTATAGGACAGAAAGACTTTAGCTCAATTAACAATTAGAGCTATTAAAAATACAGACTGTCCTGCTTGTGAGGTAGTGAGTTCTGCATTGCTGGGAATGGCCATGCAGGGGCTTGACCACAGCCTGTCTGGACACTTGGCCCAGATGAGAGCGGTCCCTCAATTCCCCCTGACTTTGCTCCTTGAGGACAGAGACTGTCTCTTATTCATCTTTGTATCCTTCCCCCAGCATCCAGCAGAGTGTCTTGGACATGGTAAGAGCTCATTCAGTGAATACTTTTTGAATAACTATGACGTGCAAAGCAGCAAGGCATGGTCCCTACCTGCCCCTCAAAGGGATTGCATTCAATTTAAGAAGGATCCAGTTAACAACAGCAAAGGAAACTCATGCTTCGGCTTGGGCAGGAGAATTGTTTTAATTCTGACTCACTAGGTGGGATATGGAGAGCTGTATAGGGTTCTGATTAACACAGGGACCTGTTTTTTGTAGTGGACGTAATTCTAATAGATGGGTTTACATGTCAGGTCAGCAGGAGTGGGGCGGGAAAGGTGAGAGTTAGTGGAGGGTGGTGGGGCCCTCATGCTGAGTGGATCCAGCCCTGCAGAGGAGCTCACCTCCCCTGCCTCATGTACCTCTCAGCGCCAAATGTAGGTTGGGGGTGGGAGGAAAGTGGAAGGGGAAAAGAGGGTTGAGGGGCTAGAGAAAAGTGATTAAAATGGCACACATATATAGGAGACTAAACTCTGCTCCTCTCTTCTGCAAATGAACTGTGTGACCTTGGGCAAGTTGCTTAACTTCTCTGGGCCTCATTGTGGCATATCTTTTTGGGTCTTTGTACCTACTATTCCTTTTGCCTCCATTGCTGATGTTCCTACTGCCTCCCTTGTTTTGGGACTCACTTTTGGTGCTCTTTCCTCCCCCTTGTCAGCTTCCCATGCCCTCCCATGGCCACACATGAATGAATGAATGAATGAATGAATGAATGAATGAATGAATGAGTGAATGAATGAATGCAGCCTGCCTGTTCTCTCTGCCCCCAAGCTCCTCCCGCAGTCTCACAGTGAGCAGGTCTTCCTGCACAGCTTCTCTCGCCCTCTGCTCCCTTTGTCCTCAACTTTCACTTCACCTCAGTGATCCTTGGGGCTAAAACCTTGGGGAACAGGGAGGGAACATGCAGGTCCCTTTGGGAGCCCCTTCAGGAAAGTGGCTGTGGCAAGGATACAGAAAGCACAGGAGGGATTGCCCAATTCATTCAGGCTTTCTAGGGAGGTGCGTCCTGTTCTCTGTCACCATGGAGGAGCAGCCCATGCGAGCCCAGGGGCTATGGAGCTGCGGTCAGTGGCATCCACGTCCTTCTCCTCAAGTCAGGATCCTGGGTGGAAGCCATGTTCTCCTTCTGGAGAGCCGCCCCTTCTCCGACCGATCTTCCATACCCAAGCCTCAGGGTCCAGCCACGGGGTACCACGGGGTACCTCTCAAGGGGAGAAGTGGTGGTTGTGTTTCCAACTCTCTGGGCCTCCGTATCCTCATGTGCGAAACAAGGGGTTGTAGCAGAGGTGTCTGTGGACCTGCCCACCCTGAAGGTGCGAGCTCCACGTGGCACAGAGGGCCCCAGGGACCAGCTGCCGGGACGGTGGTGGAGGCACAGTTGCTCTGTCGGGCCCTGTGTGAAACCTGGGGCCACCATGATGTAAAAGACACAGCCTCAGTCCTCAGGGAGCCCACATTCCAGCGGCGGGGGCCGACATGTGACCAGTACTCGGGGGCACAAACAGCACTCTGTGTCGACACAGTCCTGGACGTCTTCCATGCATTAGCTCCTCAGATCTGCACCATATCCCAGCGAGCTGGGCCCTGCTACTGTCCCCATGGAAGAGTGAGAAGACTGAGGCTCAGTAATTTGATGTAACCTGCCCCAGGGCATTTCCAAGGTGTGCACCCCCGTGTAGCCAAGACTTGGACTCCACAGTCCAAGACTTTAACCCAGCACCTGCCACCATCTCCTCCATTACAGTGAAGGGTAGTTCCATGACGTGGTGCCCAGGGCACAGGGGGACCCCAAAGAAAGCAGCAGCCCAACCTGCGGTTCAAAGTAGGCGTCTTGGAGCAGCTCCCCTGAGGGAGCCTCTGCGACCTCGGAGCAGCTGAGCTGTAGCACCCCACCCCTACCTGGCTATAGGCAGGAAAGGTTGCCGGGGCATTCCTGCTGTGCCCTGCCGTCTTGAGCTTTTCTGTATCTCGGACAATGGGCAGGGAGATGGATACACAGAGAAGACGCAGGGGATACACACTTCCCAGTCGGGCCGAGCTCTCCTGCGGCTGCCCTGAGTGTCTCCTAAGCTCCTCTGCCCTCCCACACTCTGCTCCTCAGCCTCATGTGAGGTTTGCTTTGCCTTGTCCTTCAGGCTCCTACCATGTCATGCTTTAATGTTCTCAATTGAGAATCCTTGGATCAGAGGAAATCCTCGCTCACATGTGAAAGCCCCGTACGTTTACCCAGGCCTGGCTCCCCCACGTTCTTCAGCACTGTGGCCCCCAGCTAGCTGCTCTCCCTCCCCGACCCTGCCATGGCAGCCGTCTCTCAGTGGCAACCTGAAAAGAGGGAGCATGTTCTAATTAACACTGAGAGGCTCATTAGAGAGACAGAGCCCCCGAGCCTCCCTCCACTGCTTCTTCCGGCAGAAGCTGAGAGATTGCTCTCTTGGGAGGAGGTGAGGCCACAATTACCCATGATTCATGGGGTTTAGAGGGAAGTGAGCAGAGTGGCTCCTTGGCCAGTGGGCCCAGAAGCTTCTCCCTCCCTGGGGCCATCCCTGCCTTCCACATCCATCTCTCTCAGTTCTCTGACCTGGCCCTGGATGGGAGGGCCTGGCTGGAGAGGGAGCTGACCTGGGGCACTGCCAAGTCCCCAAGCCCTACGGGAAGTGGGGTTGGGGGGGCAGTGGGTGTGCAGCATTTGACTCTAAGCCCGGATCCAGAAGAGAGCCTGCATTTTTATTTCTCCTGGAACATAGGAGAGAGTTCAGTTTAGTTCATGTCTGCAAACATTATTAAGCCCCCACCATGGCTCTGGCTCAGCGCTGGGCACCAGGGATACAGAGACAGGTAATACTGCAGGTATAGTCTGTGTGTGTGAAAGCATTGAGGATGGGAAGGAAGCAATGGGCACACGCAGGCTCAGGGTGCAGCAGGCAAGGCTGGAATAAATGGAGGATGGTTGCATTAAATGCACTGCAACAAATGGAGAAGACCCAGCAACTGAATTCACATACCACAGTGAGCAGCGGCTCTATGCCAGGCTCTGTGCTGGGTGCTATACATGGATGTCTACGACATACTGAGGCCTTGAATAACGTATGCTCTGTGGGAGTCTGGGGAGGGAAGGGGGGGCTAGGTAAATATCACAAAGAGTAGTGGAGAAAACTGAGTGTCAAAGAGATACATGAAACAACATTGTACACGAGGGCCCAAGACAGGGAGACCTGGTCTGATTGGGGGACTGAGAAGGCTTCATGGATGAAGCACAGTTGAGACAAGTCGTAAGTCGTTTTTTTAAGACTTTTTTTTTTAATTGTGGAAGGGGAAAAGTGTGTATTTCCAGGACTTTATCGGGGAACAGTGTGTTTTTCCCAGGGCCCATCAGCTCCAAGTCGTTGTCCTTCAATCTAGTTGTGGAGGGTGCAGCTCAGCTTCAAGTCCAGTTGCCGTTTTCAATCTAGTTGCAGGGGGCACAGCCCACCATCCCATGAGGCAGTTGAACCGGCAACTTTATTGTTAAGAGCACGCGTTCCAACTGAGCCATCCGGCCGCCCACTGGGAGCTCACCGGCAGCTCAGCTCAAGTGGTTGTTTTCAATCTAGTTGCAGAGTGTACAGCTCACTGGCCCATGTGGGGATCGAACCGGAAACCCTGCTGCTCAGAGCTCACGCTGTAACCAACTGAATCATCCCACCGTCCCCAAGACAGGTCTTGAAGACAGGAGACAAGTTTTACCTGGAGGGAAGGGGATAAGAGCGGGAGTTGAGGGTGGGGAGAACACTGCAGGCTGAGCAAGTGCTCAAAGTGAGACAGCCCCGGGTGGGGGTGGGGGAGAAGAGCAGAGTAGGGCTGGTGTGTTCACGGACTTTGTGTAGTAGAGGCTGGAGGCAGGGCGCGCCAGACTGCTCAGCATCAGAATGTCAGGAGGAAGCATTTGTTCTTTTGGGCACTGGTCTCAAGCAGCAGAGGGCCTCTGCTCTCATCTGCTCCTGGAGAGCATTGATCAGGGTCATAGCATGTAAGGTGGGAGGGGGAAAGGTGAGATGGAAGCAGGAGGCCATGAGGCAGCTGGAATGGTCCAGGTGGGAGTCAAAGAGCCCCATGTGGCAACAATCTGGTGGAAAGGTCAGGATGATGGCAAAAGGCATGGGGGGGGGTGACTATAGGACTTTGAGGTTGAAAATGTGGAGGATGGGGCAAAGGGGGACCCAAGGACAAATGAAAGGTTCCCAGATTGGATGGTAAAACACTGTTAGGCAAATAAGGAAGTCAGTGAGAGCTGGTTTGGGTGAGGTGGGGAAAGACAATAGCTCTGCATAGATGGACGGGGAACCCGAGTTAAGGTCTGTTGGAAACGCAGATCAAGGCTCCGAATGGAGATCTGAGAGTTATTGATAATCATCATTGTCATTAACCAATAGGTACCACTTGTTGATCACCTACAATGTGCCACATGCTATGTGAAATAATTTAAGCCTCACAACCAGCCAGAGTCAGCAGGCTTAGCCTCATTTAACAGATAAGAAAACTGAGAGTGAGAGATGTCCAGGGCCAACGTGCAGGGAAGAGGCAGATCTGGGCCTGGATGTGTCCCTAAAGCTTGTTCATCAGTCCATTAAAGTGGAGTGAAGCTAGAACAATGTGGTCGAGGTTCTCAGACAAGAGGTAAGAACACCTTTAGAGTTGCCACAAAGACTCTGCCTGAGACGGCTTCCCTCTTAATTACTTGCTAATTGTCAGCTACCAGAGGCTGCTCTAATGACTTCCAACAAGAAGTCATGGAAGATGTCCAGAAATGCATAGAAAAATAATTAAAATGTGTCTGGAGAATGGAAGACGGCACACATGTGACTTGTAACTAGCTTGCTTAGGAATCTGGTGGTCAAAATATAGGATTGAGGAGCTGTACGGAGGTGGGAGAGCCGAGGACAGAGTTTCAAGGTGATAAAAATATTAAGAGCTGCAGAAAAGAGGGGAGGAGGAAGTTTGAGGATAGGCCACTGGATTTAGTGATTAAACATCGTTGGTGATCTTCCTGGGAGTCATTTTGGAAGATTGGTGAGAGCAGGCGGCAGGCTGAAAGGCATCTGGGCATATGGGCTGGGTCAGCATTTTGGCATTTGCCCATGGAGTGAGGCAGAGGGTGTAGACTGCCCCTCCAAAGAGTTCAGTGGAATTAGAAAGTGCTCCAATGCAGGGGAGACGAGCAGAGTTGTGTTTTAGCCTGGGGAGATCTGGAAGAATCTACAGGCAGGTAAAAATGGGCCAATGGAAGGGCGAGTGTTGGAAATGCAAGTCAAAGGAAGAGTAGAGAATCAAGTGAACTTACAAAAGAGGCAAGAGAGGGTGAGATCACCAGGTCCGGGAGAGGAAAGTTACACGTCAGATTAGGAAGGTTTTTGAGAGTCACAAAGATACCTTTGGAATTAATTCTTTAATTTATTCAAAAAATATTCATTGAAGGACTACTTCCTATGTGCTGAGCATTGGAGATAAAGCAGTGAACACGGCAGGCAAAGTCTCTGCCTTCATGGGGTTTATAGTCTAGTGGAGGATTTGATGGAACAGATTCGAGAATTTAAAATCTGGTTTTCTTCTCCTCTCGGAGGAAGCATGGACAGTGGCTGGTAGAAGATGTCTCCTAGGCTGATTTCAGCCAGCCTTCTGCCTCGTAGCAGGATGGTACCGTGACAGGGGGATGGACCCCTGTACTGTTTTGGAAACATTTCAGACAATGGGATTTCATAGTTTCCCTCTGTTGCCAATAGCATCTCATAACCTGAAAAGAATGCTCTCAGGCCTGGGGTTTCCCTAGAAGTATGACTAGGCCAGGTAGGAACAAGGTATGAATTCCTGCCTGATGTCAGTTTCTCATGGTGTTTGGGGAGGGGTAAGAGGGAAACAGAAATTGAGAGAGAAGGAGGACATTAACTGGTTAGTTCCCCCTCACTCTACACTTCCCCTTGGAGGATTTTCCTGCCTAAGCCACAGCCCATCTCCATGCCAGGCCTGGGGACCCCTCCAGAGTTCCGCAGGGAGAACGCCTGAGCTACAGCGCTCTCTCCCTTCTGGCATGATTTCCACAAAAGCAGGAACAGAATGCCTGGAAGGCAGGTGTTTCTCTGGAGCTCCTAGGTACAGGAGCCCATACCTAGACAAAGACCCAGTAGGCGACTGTCCAGTTGGTATGGTGGCAGAATTCTAAGAGGGTTCCCGAGATTCCTGCCCCTTTGTGTATACATCCTGCATAACACCCCCTCCCACTTGGCAGGACTAGAGAATATGAAGAGAGGTCACTCCTAGGATTAGGTTACCAATCAGTTGACCCTGAGTTCATCAAAAAGGTCATCCTGGATGGCCTGACCTGATCAGGTGAACCCTTTAAAAGAAGGTCAAGCATCTGAGAGACATTCTCATGGCGACCTTGTGGGGCCAAACTACCCTGTTGTGAAGAGGGCCATGTGGCTGAGAATAGCAGGCAGCTTCTAGAAACTGAGACCCTCAGTCTTACAATCTCAAGGAACTGAATTCTGCCAATAGCAGTGCGCTTGGAAGAGGACCCCAAGCCGTATATGAGATTGCCACCTTGATTTCAGCCCGGTGAGACCCCAAGGAGAGAACTGTGCATAGACCACTGACCTACAGAACTGTGAGGGCCTGAATGGGTGTTGCTGTAAGCTGCTAAGTTTGTGGTAACCTTCTAGGCAGCAAGAGATACGTGACACACGTGGTATGGTTTTCTCAGAGCAGCTTGCAGGCCCTGCAATAGGATGACCGTGAGGACTGGGAGAGCTTCCTGCCTTCTGTTAAGCCCTTGTACCTTGTGAAATGCAAATACTTTTGGGAGGAGTCATGTAGGAAGCCATTTGGGCCATCCAAACCTTAACATGAATAAGTTTTCCAACTATCTTAAGAGAGGAGGGTTGGATGTGGGGAGAGAGACAGCATAACACCACAAAGTGTGAAGATGGGGAAGGATACTGAATGGTGCGACTAGGAGAACTGAAGTCAGGATTGAAGAGGACATTTGATTTACCAGGGATTGTTACTGGGGACTAGGATTGTGTCTCCTGGGCTAGGAGGGTGCCTCTGCTGGTCCAGCTGTGGGGCACCCACAGGGAGGGAATTGCTGGGGTTGTGAGGAGGCAGTCACTCCAGCTGCAGTCCCTGGTGGGACAAGTGGAACAGGAAGTAGGCAGATGGGTTCGTTCTATTTAAGAATGAAATTTGGCCTTCCTATCTGTACCCCTTCCTAGGGGAACAGGGGAGGGATGATGTTCTTGCCTTTAGTTGTTTATCTCAGCCCACTTATCCTGATTCTTAGTTCAGGAATGACACCATGTGTAAATGGAGTGTATGGCTGTGAATAGGACATAATTTCAGGAATGCTTTCTCACATTCCAAACTTCCCCAAGGACTGAGCAGAGCCCACAATGCTATTGTTTGTCTATCCCCTTAGCACAAGATTTGTCCCTTATTTAAATGAAAAAAATCTCCAGAAAGAGGCATGGTTAAATGTTATTGGCCATTCACATTTCAGGAGGAATATCTTTCTAGTCCTTTCCCGAGAGGTTCAGATAAGAGAGAAAAAGTAAAAGCATAGTAACCTGAGGGGGAGAAAGGACCGTAGACACCAGACAGAGCTGAGAGGAGGTGAGTAGAGGCCTTGAAGACAAACTGGTGCCATGCCAGACATTTTCCTGGGTTCAGATCTCCCTGATGAGGCAGCACGCCCGCACCAGTCAGCCCCACCAAGCTGTGCCCTGGTTGTACAGCTCCCATTATTGAGAACAAAGGTGATTTGAATTGTAGAGCATGGTAACCTGGAGGGATTCCCACTCTTGAAACAGCCATCCATCCACCCATCCATCCACTTTTTTTGTTAAATTCACATTTATTGGGCACCTACCATTTACCAGCCTTTGGGCTGGGTACTGGGAACACAGAGATGATCAAGGCCCAACCCCAGTTCTCATGATGCCCCTTGGCAGGGATCTCCCTGACGCACTGACATGAACGCTGAGAGGGAACGCAGGTGAACAGGAGGAGTAGCAACTTTTCTTTTTTAAAGCATTTCTGTTTTTTATTTTTATTTTTAAATATACAAAAAAGTAGAAAGACTAGTGTAATAAACTGTCTTAAAAGCATCACCCAGCTCCAACAATTTTTATTAACATTGTTTCATTGAAACCTTCCACGTTTTTGATGGAGTATTTTAATACAAATTCAAGATATCATGCCTTTCACCCATAAGTACTTCCATATGCGTCTCTGATAGGAAGATTTTCAAATCACCACGAAACCAGCAATGTCTGACCACCATCAGCAGCCCCTCGCTCCCCTGCCTGGGGCCTTACCAAGCCCTGGAATCCAATCCTACATCCTACACTTCTAGGGGTCTTGCCAAGGACCTGGTACCTCCTGCCATGACGTGCGTGCTAGTTTTCAGACCTGCGCGCCTCGTGCCCCCCAGCTGTGCATCCCTGCAAAGTTTAGCCAGGTGGCTCCCTGCACTGATGGACAGCCACCAGCACTGCTTTTTTTGTAAGGGCAGTAAAACCCCTTCCCTAACTTCCCTCTTCCTCCTTTGTGTCCTTGTTGCAGATTGAAATGCTAGAACACAAGTACGGGGGCCACTTGGTGTCCCGGCGCGCCGCTTGCACCATCCAAACCGCCTTCCGCCAGTACCAGCTCAGCAAGAACTTCGAGAAGATCCGCAACTCGCTGCTGGAGAGCCGCCTGCCGCGGCGGATCTCGCTGCGCAAGGTGCGTGCACCCACGGCCGAGAGCCTGGCGGCTGAGAAGGCGCTCATGGAGGGCTATGGCCTCCTGGGACTACCGCTGGTGCGCTCGCCCTCCCTGCCGCCCACCTTCGCGGGCACGCTCACGGAGCTGGAGGACTCCTTCACCGAGCAGGTGCAGTCCCTCGCCAAGTCCATCGACGACGCCCTCAGCACCTGGAGCCTCAAGACCATGTGCTCCCTGCAGGAGAGCGGCGCTTACCAGATCCATCAGGCCCTGCACGCGGGCGCGGGGCCGCCGGGCCTGGAGGCGGAGATGCGCGAGTCGGAGAGTGCCTGCCCGCGGCCGGGGGAAGAAGCCGCCGAGGCCGCCGGTCTGCCCCCGGGCCACAGCAGCACCCTCATGATGGCCTTCCGGGACGTCACCGTGCAGATCGCCAACCAAAACATCTCCGTCTCCTCCGCCACCGCTCTGTCGGTGGCCAACTGCCTGGGGGCACAGACATCCCAGCCCTCCGCACAGTCTGCGGCGGGCCAAGCCGAGCAGGATGCGGCCCGGGGCCAGGAGGCTCCGGTGACGACCGCGGGCCAGGGGGGCGCGCCCGCAGGGATCACGTGCGCGGAGGCCGAAGCCCGCGGGGCCCTGAGCGCCAACGCGCCTGGGGCCGCGGAGGCCGTGGTGCAGGAGGCCGGGGCCGCACAGGCCGAGGAGGAAGAAGAGGAGGAGGCGGGGGCAGTGGGGAAAGGGGCCGAGGCCGAGGCCGGCGACACCTCGGAGCAGCTGAGCGTCAGCAGCACGTCCACCAAGGCCGCCCCGTCAGGCTCGGAAGTGTCCTCCTCGGCCTCCAAGGAGGCCCTGCAGGCCATGATCCTGAGCCTGCCGCGCTACCACTGCGAGAACCCGGCCAGCTGCAGGTCGCCCACGCTCTCCACGGACACCCTGCGCAAGCGCCTCTACCGCATCGGGCTCAACCTCTTCAACATGTAAGTGAGCTCAGGCTCGGGAGGGGGAGCTGTGCTGCTTCCTGGGAGGTCTCGGAGGGGGAAGCAAAGGCGGGAGCTGGGCTGACAGCTTAGCAGGCCGCCAGGTAACTTAGCACATCATCCCGGTGTCCTCCTAGGTGGCGGCTGTGCTGTGCCAGATCCTGGAGATACTGTGTACGAATACACATTTTAGTTTTAATTGTTAATTCATTTTAAGAAGGATGAGTGACAGGATAACATTCCAAACCCATGCTTTCACCCCTATTACTGCTTAACATGAAGATAGGGTTTGAAAAGTGAGAGAAAATACAGCATTAAGTGCATAATAGTACAGGCAGTATGAGGCTCGAGCAAAAGGACATGAAGTTAGGGCAACACAGCAATCTTGTGGGGTGGATGAAGACGAGAAACAGACAGTGAGCCAAGGAGAAATGAGGAAAAGTGGATGAGGGACGGGGTGGGGGAGAAGAGAGGAGACCTTTGTAAGGAGTACAGGTGGAAAGTACAGGTGGGACAAAGAGGGAAGAAGGAGACAGGGAGAGAGTGTGGAGCAAGCAGAGGTGGAGTACACAGAGAATAGGGGAACTGAAGGAGAGAAACGAATGGCTGCCAGAGCGCAGAGCCCACAGAGTCCCCAACCAGACCTCCCCTTGCAATCAGAATGTATACAGCCAGTGGCAAGTAGAGGGCACACACATGCCCCTCCCACAGAAATTTCAAGTATATGAGGCTCTGATCTCCACCCTCACTCACCCCTTTCTTCATAGCCCTCAGCCAGGAAACCCAGCATCCCTCCCACCCACATGCATGAGTGCCAGGCACTGTGGCTACAGAGATGCCTAAGACACATCCTCTGGTCTCAAGAAGTTTATATCCTAGGAAGAAAAGCCACTGTTCATAAAGCATCCACAATCTTCCCGACAATATTAAAGATAGCATTATTACGCTGTTTTACAGAAAAGGAAACAGGCTCACACAAGAAAGGTGAGCTGCAAACTGTGAAACAGCTAGTAAGCAGCAGACTTGGATGAAGCCAGATTTGTCTGACTCCCAATTCATTGCTCTTTCTTCTACATCAGGCCACCATCCTGGTGAGCACAGCCCCACTCGACACATGCATGGCAGCACTCTGGTATGCACAGAGGTGCTCCCACAGATACTGCGATCCCTCAAGACAGTGGTTCTCAAACTATCTTTAGTGAAGGACAAGTTTGGGTTTTTACCCAATACATTGTGGGCCAGTGCTTTTGGGAAATACAATAAAAATGAACTGCTAGCAAAACAATCACATGCTTAGCTGTCCTGAAAATGTCAAACTGCTATAAAAGGTCCCAAATGCTTACCCTCTATTTCTGTACTTATCTTCTCATGGACCAGTAAGACACAGTTCAGGGAGCAGCCTGAATTTGCTAACCACACAGTGAGTGCATTTGCCTTAAGACACAGCACCCACACACAGAGTCAAGCCTGAGAAAGTAAATGCTGGAGAGCAGGATTCTTGTGTGTCCACCATAGACAGGAAAGAAGGGGTGTGGGCGAGATCTCACCTCTGTTTTCTAATTTCCTCCTCTCCAGATTACAGTGGAGGGGTACTGTGTATAGACAATAGGATGTAGGCAGAAAGGACCTGGGGTAACTCTTGGCAGGCCTTGGGAACTCAGGGTGAGATCCAGAGGGAGTGAGGCAGGAAGAGAGAATGGACACCTCTTCACCTGCTCTGGAATTCACTTTGCTTGGACAGACCTCCCTTTCCCTCTTCTGACTCCACACTATCTTCACTCCTGTGTGGGGAGGTTCAGGAGAGTGAGGCTCTGATGAGAGGTGCTTCTGGTGGGGAACCCCTCTGCAACAGAAGGAATCCTGGCATTTCCTGGGAATTCATTCCAAGGACCTCCACGCACTTTTATGGATTCCACTGGCTGGAAGAAGGGGAGGAAAGAAGTCATGGATGGCCTTGGCTCACTCTCTACTCCTTTTTCCCACCCCCACCCCATCCCCAGAAACCCGGACAAGGGCATCCAGTTCCTAATCTCACGTGGCTTCATCCCCGACACCCCCATTGGAGTGGCCCATTTCCTGCTCCAGCGTAAGGGCCTCAGCCGGCAGATGATTGGCGAGTTCCTGGGCAACAGCAAGAAGCAGTTCAACCGCGACGTGCTGGAGTGAGTACTCCACCCTCCAGGCTCCCCTCCTCCCTAAGCCCCCTCCTTCTCCCTCCATCACAACTCACCTGCCCAGGATCTCCTAGGAGTCCTGGGACCTCAGCTCGGACAGGAGCGGGACCTGGGAAGTCTTGGAAGTCTTGGCCATTTCCCAGAAAGCCTTACTCCAGCCCTAGCCACGTCCTAATTGGCCCCAGGAACCAGAATCCCCATGGCCTTTAGCTAATCACCTCATCCTGACCAGCCTCTGTTTCCCAGGAAAGGTCATTC